>NC_056725.1:1605754292-1605951792 GCF_019279795.1 Protopterus annectens
GTCTGATAAACTTTGCTTACTTACCGATGGACCGTGTTCCATCATGTTTGAGTATGTTTACACGGTGTGCTGCTGTGCTGGGAATGACCTTTCATGGGGGCATGTACACTGAGTGCTGAGCACTGTTTACCTTTGCAGCATGTGTTTGTGAGGTACAGCCTAGTGCTGAGCAAGGAAGGCTGTCAAAAAAAAAAAACTGGCTGATAAAGCTAATGATATGTTAATTATGATGACCCCTGTTTCAGCTAAACTAGGGCCATTGACAGTCCTTAATGATGTACTTGGCAGGTGGAATTCACCATAGGTAGCCACTCAGAAAGGCTGCACCTACAGCAGAACACTATAAAGGTTACATACACCCTATGATCTGATGTCATCTCCATACTTTGCACCAGTAGAGTACAGACTTGGGAGTTTTAACTGAAGGAATGCTAGGGGCTGCTGCAGGCCTGCTACATACATATGTGCTAGATGCTGAGGTCAATGCTGCTGCTGCTGCTGCTGACAATAAGCCTAGACTGAGAAGGAGAGAGTGTTCAGGCCCAGGGAAACCTTCCGGGAGCTACATGAGCTGGATATTGTAGAGCACTACAGGGCAGACAGGGACATAGTACAAAAACTCACTGACCTCTGCTTACCTCAACTCAGAACCAGAGCCAGCAGAGAGGAACCCATCTCGGTGGAAAGAATGGTATGTGTAGCTCTTAGGATACTAGCTACAGGTACTTTCCATAGACCAACTGGGGACACGATGGGAGCTCACAGGTAATAGCATCCAGTTCCTGGATGGTATGCTACCACATGCCAGTGAGCATATTTATTTCCCCTCAACCCTCAGGCTAGGGCAAGAAGTATAAAACACTTCTACCATATAGAACACTACCCAGAGGTACTGGGTGCCATAGATTTTACTCAGGTACACATCAAGTCACCACTCGGTGAGGAGGGTAGAATCTACGTCAACTGCAAGGAGTATCACTCCATCAACCGCCAGGTCATGTGCAATGCCCAGGGCATTATCATGAATGCATGTGCTGGCTGCCCTGGCAGTTATCATGAATCCCATATCTGGCATGCATCACAGCTGTACCAGATGTTTGGTAGGGGGGCACATCCCACAAGACCACTTACTGGGGGATGCTGGCTATGTACTGGAAGTGTGGAAGATGACACACATCAGAAATGCATGCAGACCCACTGAAGAATGCCATAATGAGGCACATGCACAAACTAGGAACTTCACAGAGCATGTGTTTGGGTTGCTGAAGTCATGGCTCTGGTGCCTCAATATATCTGGTGGAGCCCTGCAGTACTCTCCAGATGCATGTGCACAGATGTTTCCAGCATGTGCCATGCTACACAATATGATCCTGCAGAAACAACTGCAGCAGGATCAGCAAATACACAGCCCCCTACCAGTGCCTAAGTCACCACAGGCACACCCACAGGGGGACTCTGAGGAAGAAACCCCTGAGGTTGTCCCTGTAGGCAGACATAGACATGCCCAGTATGCCCTGGCCTTGGCCAAGAGACAATGCATAACACATGCACTGACAACCTAGAGCCCTAGGGACAGACACCTTACTCCAACTTGCATACATATTAGTAAAAATGATGCCACCCAGCCCATACAACCTGTACCTAACCATGTATTTTGTGTATACTTCATGCATCAGACAGAGTCAGCCCTGAACTACATGTCTGTCAACTGCTGCATTTGCAAGGTAAGTCACTCATCTATTCACCACTTGTAAGGGGTACTAAAATATGGTAGCATATCTATGGACCTGCTGCATGTAGTCAAGGGAATATAGTGGCCTAATGGGCTACTTGGAGAGATGTAACAACCACTTGGGAAAACAGGTACTCTGTCCAAAAGTATGTGCTCTATAATATGCACACGGCCACATGGCTAAAAAATCCACTACATTATTTGAGGGAGATGACAAACAGTGGGGTCACATAACAGTTGCACACCTACCTATGCCAGCAGAGCATGGACTGGTTGTCCCCCACTCCCAACATATCAGTGTACCTATACAACTGCTGTAACAGTAAATCTGAAATGATATATCAGCAGACTAATCAATTCCAGGGCTGTGACATAGAACCTGGCCACATGTTCTATGTCTCACGTAATGCAGGGGTGACAATGTATCTCTGTATGTTGTTGATTATGCAATAAATGACACATCCCCGTGTGGCTCAGTAGGCTAGGGAAATTAGCATGGGTGACAATGTTGATGGTTTGAATCTGGCAGTATCAACATCTTTTGCATGTGAGGTAGTTGTATGGTGGTGTTCCCACAGACTGTCATACCCCTCAATCTGTTAATGCATGAAAGTTGGACAAAGCCAGAGAGAATGGAGGAACATAGGGCCAAAACTAGAGACAGACATTCAGATGCTCTGATTAACCTAGAAGGTGGTTAGTATAAAATAGGTTGCATCACAACAGAATATCTGAAGAATATAAAGTCCAACACTCAAATGTTCAAATGTTTGTCTGTAGTTAGTACTATTCTCTGACTGCATTAAACAACATTTTACCAGAACACTACAAGTGTATGAGGAACAGCCCAGACATATGGGGTGAAATGTTGGATATTATGAAAAAAAACATGTACAGTGAGAAGTATGCAGACTGTCACCCTGTATGTGGTGTTATATTATGTACCCCAGTCACATATTAATTACATCACACAGCCAGGGAATGCCATAAACAATGTCAGGGACATGCTGTAGAAGAGCTGGGGCTTCCCCGCTCAGGTTCAGATCCTGTCAATAATGTTACTATGTTGGAAACAGGTGCAGCTGCCAATGTCTGTAGCACACAAAATCCTGGCCTGGAGTGCAGGTAACTTTGGCCTGGAGTCATCTTGCAAATACTGACAGTCCCACTGGGCATCCTTCTACACTTAGCTAACTTGAGTGCAATTCTGTTGCCTCTTCCTCACAAAGACCTGCTACGTGGCAATACATCTGTACATAAAGACAGCTACCTATACATATCTGTCTGACCTTATCCCCCTCCCACATGGATAGTGTATCTATCAGTATGTACCCCTTATACATATAATGCATATGTATATATCACATATATCACATAATGCATATGTATATATATATATATATATATATATATTTATATAGATTTATATATATATATATATATATATATATATATATATATATATATATATATATATATATATATAATAGATATATGTGTGTGTGTGTGTGGGTGTGTGTGTATAGTTATATATATTTACATAGAATCTTTTCATATATCTACATAACTGATATACATAATGACACACAGCAACATTTATAGAGACATCCCTGTTATACACATTTATATATATATATATATATATATATATATATATATATATGTGTGTGTGTGTGTGTGTGTGTGTGTGGATGTACGGATTTCCCAACATACCCTCGGAATGCTGAGGTTATCTGTACTCACACATCAAAACAGTTGCCCAAAGGAACCAAACCAAGGCCTCAACAGTACATAATCCACTCACTCTCCGACCCCTGTGCTGTGGAATGTCACCTTGTAGACCAGGCATGGGCAAACTACGGCCCGGGGCCACATGCGGCCCATTAAACGTTTTGATTCGGCCCGCCAAACTTGAAAAAATTTAATAAATTAACCTTGTTAAGGTTTATTTCCCCTGCAATTCTGATGTTTCCTCACTAGATGGCGCACTCTAGATATATTGGCTTTGTTGAGGTGAAGCGTAGGCCTATTACTCCACGTTTGCACTTTACCCTTTGACCCACCGCCCCTCTATGAAGATGAGCAGACCCAAGAAAAGGAAAGTGGACAGAGAATGTCGAGTGTTCAATAAGGAGTGGACAACTAAATATTTTTTCACTGAACACCGATCATCTGCTGTTTGCCTGATATGCCAAGAAACTGTGGTGGTTATTAAAGACTATAATATTAGCCGTCACTTTGCCACAAAGCCGCTAATTATGCTAGCAAGCTCTCAACAAAGAACGGGAAGCTGCTGCTGAGAAGGTGGCAGCTAATTTGAAGGCTCAACAAAATTTTTTTCACCGTCAAACTGCCATCCAAGAGTCAAGTACCAAGGCCAGTTTTATGCTTTCATTCAAAATAGCAAAGGCCAGCAAACCACTGGCTGAGGGCGAGTTTTTAAAAGAATGTATGGTACAGACAGCAGGTATTTTGTGCCCGGAGACCAAAGACAAATTTGAGAAAATCAGTTTATCACGGTGGACAGTGACTCGCCGTGTGGAACTAATAGGTGAAGAGCAGATTAAACAAAAAGGCGAAGTCATTCGCTTTTTATTCTTTAGCACTGGATGAAAGCAG
Organism: Protopterus annectens; assembly: GCF_019279795.1. Taxonomy (NCBI): domain Eukaryota; kingdom Metazoa; phylum Chordata; order Ceratodontiformes; family Protopteridae; genus Protopterus; species Protopterus annectens. Next base: position 1,605,758,644 of record NC_056725.1, read on the forward strand.
CGATGTCAAAGACACTGCTCATCTCCTCATTTTTATCCGAGGAATCAACGAAACTTTTGAAATAACGGACCTCTTGACAATGGAGTCTCTGAAAGGACAAACACGGGAGAGGACTTGTTTGAGCGGGTGTCTGCTGCCATCGAAACATGAAGCTTCCCTGGGTAAGCTTGTTAACGTCACCACAGATGGATCTCCGAATTTAACGCGAAAAACGTTGGCCTGCTGAGGAGAATCCAGAATAAAGTGAAAGATGAAAACCCTGACCAGGATGTCATTTTCCTCCACTGCATCATCCACCAGGAATCTCTATGTAAATCGGTGTTACAGCTGAATCATGTTGTGAATCCTGTGGTGAAACTCGCCAACTTCCTATATGCTTCATGGCACAGGGGACTTCAGCACCGTCAGTTCATTGCGTTCCTGGAGGAAACTGATGCGGATCACCAGGACCTGCTTTATCACTCCGTGTCCGCTGGTTGAGTTTGGGCAAAGTGTTTCAACGAGTGTGGAGCTCAAAGAGGAGATTGGCGTGTTTTGGAGCGGCAGGGGAAGACTGATGAATTTCCTGAGCTGAGCAACAAGAGCTGGATGTGTGACTTTTCGTTTACTACGGATGTATTTTCACGCTTGAATGAGCTCAGCGTGAAACTGCAGGGGAGCAGTTTGTGCATGACATGTACACAAACGTGAAAGCCTTCAAATCCAAGCTGGCTTTATTCTCCAGGCAGATTTTGAACAAGTCATTCACTCATTTTCCTAGACTAGCCACGCTGAAAGAGGCTGGAGCAAAAGTAAAGAAATACAGTGAGTCTTGTAAAAGTAGAAAACCACTGTACCAAGCACAAATAAATCCTGATCCTGGAAAGTATATAAATGCTTTTATTCCAAAAGAGAAAAAGAATTAAATAAAACCTGACCAAGAAAATAATCCTGATCCAAATTTAATTCTATAAACGGCCAAAAAGAATTATTTTTAATCCATTTGAAGCACTCTTTGCCCAATTTTTAAACAAAAATCAAAATAAAAAAAATTTTTTTAAATGTTTAAATAAAAATTTAAATTCTAAAATAACAAATCATATAAAAATTTTAAAAAAACTTTAAAAAATTTTAATTTTAATTAAAAATTTACTTAAAAAAATTTTTTAAAAAAGGTGTATTTAAAAAATAAAAATCTTTTGAATTAATAATAATTTTAAAAAAAATTTTTTTAAAAAATAAAAAATTTAAAACATTTAAATTTTATTTAAAAGAAATTTTTTACAAAAATATATTAAACATTTAAAAAAATTTTTAAAAATTAATTTTGCTATTTTAATCCCCTTTAAAAATTTAAAAATTTTTGCACGGGGAAATTGAAAAAAATTTTTATTCTAACCCCCATCCCAAAGGGGTTGGGGGACAACCTAAAATAAAAAGGGTTCCTTTCCATTTTGTTAAGGGAAAATTTTTTTTTTATGAATCAAAGGTCTAAATTTTTGTTTTCTACTCTTCCCAATAAAAAAACTTTTTTAAAAAGGGCTATATTTTTAAATTCCTATTGCACAGGGGGAAGGGAAAAAAGGCATTTTTTTTAAAGTTTTCTAAAAATTTAAAGTGAAAATTTTCTTTTTCCCGTTTTAAGTTTTTTAATTATTTGTAATAGTTGTTTTCGATGTAAAATTTTTTTAATTTTTATTTTGGGAAATGAAGTGGACTTTCAAAATATTTTAAAAAAAAAAATTTAAAATTTTCCCTTTTGGAAAAATTTTTCTAAAAAGGATTTTGAAAAGGTTTTTCCTGAATTTTTTTCCCTTTGTTCAGTGTTAAAAAAACCAAATTTCCTTTAAAAAGTCACTAAATTCATCCTCCTTTTAAAAGTTTTTGGGATCCCTCTCTTGTAAAAGTTCCCAAAATTGTTTCTTAAAAAAATTCTTTAATCTCCTTCACCTCCCATTTCCCTTTTACTATTTCCGGGGGTCAACTTTTAAAAAGGGTTTGGAAAGGTGTTTTTTGGAATTAGGAAAAGCCCCTTTTCTTAATAAAAATCATTTCTTCTAATTTCAAAATTATATAAATTTTAAAAAAATGTTTTTAAAAAACAAAGGGTTAAAATTTTTATTTTAAAAAAGCTAATCCCCAAAAAACCTTGTATAAAAACTTATTTAAAATAATTTAAAGATTTTTTTTCAATAAATAATAATGTTGGATAGGCTGGGCTTGAAACCCTTTTTTGTTTGAAATATTCCCCTTTAAGTAGAAAAAATTATTTTTCAATACTACTTCCATCAATTAAAGGGGCTAAAATCTGTGTAGTCAACCTTTTGCTTTTTTCCTCAAAAATGTAATGTGTCATGAGGAATACATCCAAATAAAATAACATCCTTTGGGCCAAAAATTGTCAGTGTATAAGGTACAATTTTCCTCAAGAGACCCCATGAATCTTTCAAAATTTTTAAACCCTTCCAAATTTTTTTTCACTTTGTAACCCTTTGAAAAAGCTGTTTTTGGGCCCCTAGCTGACACGGGTTAAAGCGGGGGATCCTTTTTTTAGTTTTGGGCCCCAAAAACAGGATTTTTTTTTCCAAAAAGGGTTCATAAGTCCTTATCAAAAACCCTTCCATCCTTCATTAATAAGCCTTGTTTTTTCGGAATATTAACCCATTTCCCCTGTATTTTTTTGTCTTTTAACAACCCACTTTTTCCTTCAATATTTTTCCCAAAAAAACCCCTTTTTGGGGTTTATAATAATAATTGTTGTAATATTTTTAATTTTTTCCCAATTTAAATTTAAAATAGTTGTTAAATTTTTCAAATTTTTTTTTTCCCAATTTTACTAAAAATTTTCTAGTTTTTTGAAGACAATTTTTAATTTTCATAAATTTAAAGTTTCTATTTAAAAAAATTAAAATTTTTTTAATAATAACTTTTGATAGTTTTGAATTGCCCTTTTTGGGGTGGAAAAAAGGTAAATTTTAAAAAAGTAAAAGATTTGTCTTTTACTTTAATATTAAAATGTTCCATCTAAAATCATGTTTTGGAATAATAACTTTCCCGTCTTTCCTCTAAAATTGTTGTATTTTTGTTAAATTTTTCTTTTCATTAGTTCCTACCCGGGTTTTTTCCTCTTTCAAAATTTTTTTTGTTTTTTTTTTTTTAAATTTGTATTCTTTTTTCCTAATTACCAAAACTTTCCCTTGGGGTTTTTTTTTGGGGATTTTTTTTTAACCTTGTTTTATTTTACCTTCCTGTTTTTATTCTTTACTTTGTAAATTTTTAAAAACCATTTTTTCCCCAAATTACTTAAATTTAAAAAAATCTTTTAAAAGGGGGAAATTTTTTTTAATTAATTTAATTTTTCCAAATCCTTTTTTTTTTAAAAATTATTTTTCATTTATTAAACCCCAAATTGAAAAATGAGGTTAATTCATTAAAAAATAAACCCCCTTTAAAATTTTGGGGATTCAGTCCTTTAAAAAATTGAAAAATGCATGTTGAAGCATTTCAATTAAATTTTTTATTTGGAAAAAAAATTTCCCACATTTCTAAAAAAGGAATGTATTTGTGGGCCAGCCCAAAATTTTTAGCTTAAAAACTTGCCTTTTGTGTAGGGAATGTTTTTTGGGGCCTCGCACCATTGTTTTCTTTGTTTTTTAAAACCTTTTGCCCAAAAAATTTTAAAACCCTGTTTTCGTAGGAAACCCGGGTAACAATGATCTTGCTCAGTACCAGACTTGTAGGTTTTCCATACACAACTATAAAAAGCATGTTTGGAAAACACAAACTTGTAAAGTAAAAACACTGACAAGCAAAAAATATCTGAAATTTAAAGCTTTTTTCCCAAACAGCCAAAGCTTCAAAGCAGTAAAGCTATTAAGATCATCAAAAGAACAAGCAACTCATCAGAATAAAATTGTATAATTAGGTATATCATTTGTGGCAAAAAATTTGAAATCGTTTAACGGCTGACAGCTGATTAAATAATAGATAAAGAAATACAAAAAATAAATCAATCATTCACTTTATTCTTTAAACTTGGTGATGAAAAAAAATCTCATATTTTTATCCGAGGAATCAACGAAACTTTTGAAATAACAGAGGAGTTTTTGACAATGGAGTCTCTGAAAGGACAAACACGGGGAGAGGACTTGTTTGAACGGGTGTCTGCTGCCATCGAAAACATGAAGCTTCCCTGGAGTAAGCTTGTTAACGTCACCACAGATGGATCTCCGAATTTAACGAAAAACGTTGGCCTGCTGAGGAGAATCCAGAATAAAGTGAAAGATGAAAACCCTGACCAGGATGTCATTTTCCTCCACTGCATCATCCACCAGGAATCTCTATGTAAATCGGTGTTACAGCTGAATCATGTTGTGAATCCTGTGGTGCAACTTCGTCAACTTCATATGCACGGGGACTTCAGCACCGTCAGTTCATTGCGTTCCTGGAGGAAACTGATGCGGATCACCAGGACCTGCTTTATCACTCCCGTGTCCGCTGGTTGAGTTTGGGCAAAGTGTTTCAACGAGTGTGGGAGCTCAAAGAGGAGATTGGCGTGTTTTTGGAGCGGCAGGGGAAGACTGATGAATTTCCTGAGCTGAGCAACAAGAGCTGGATGTGTGACTTTTGCGTTTGCTACGGATGTATTTTCACACTTGAATGAGCTCAACGTGAAACTGCAGGGGAAGGAGCAGTTTGTGCATGACATGTACACAAACGTGAAAGCCTTCAAATCCAAGCTGGCTTTATTCTCCAGGCAGATTTTGAACAAGTCATTCACTCATTTTCCTAGACTAGCCACGCTGAAAGAGGCTGGAGCAAAAGTAAAGAAATACAGTGAGTCACTGGATGCACTGCACGGAGAATTCTGCAGTCGGTTTTTGGATTTCGACAAAATTGACAAGTCACTTCAATTGATGGCCTTTCCTCTGTCACAAGACCCCGAAACAGCTCCAGAGGAGCTTCAGCTCGAACTGATCGACCTTCAGTCCAACCTTGCCTTAAAAGAGAAGTTCAGCTCTCTGAAACTAAATGACTTCTATGCTTCACTCAATGATGCCGCGTTTCCAAATCTAAGGCGAAAAGCGCAGATGATGTTGGCTTTGTTCAGCTCTACCTTCGTGTGTGAACAGACCTTCAGCGTCATGAACATCAACAAAGCCAGCCACAGATCCAAGTTAACAGACCTACACCTCAGATCCATCCTGAGAATCGCCACAACAAAACTAACTCCAGACTTTGATGCGCTGGCTAAAAAAGGAGACCAACAACACTGCTCCCATTAAAATGTGTGTGTCTCCGTGATACGCACATTGTTAAAATAAACAGTGCGCGCAGATCAAATATAACTCTTCACAGACTGACTTGCTGCAACTGTTTCGTCCTTGCACTGGTCGTTGTTGACTTTTGGCACCGGGGAAACAAATTGAATAAAAGGAACAGGACAAGTACATCTGCATCTCCTACCGTTTTTGAAAAAATAGACAGTCAGGAGGAGAGTGATGGTGATATCCTGAAGGATAACAGAACTTGCAGTGCTTTAAAATAAAATGGTCATTTATTTGATTTTCAGTGTTTAAAGACTCTTTTCGAAGCCAGAGATTTTATTGTAATGCTTTTCTTCATTTTCATTGGAAATTAAAGCACATGTTTTCTCCATATCCCAAGATGTGTATTTTTCCCCCAATGAGGTGATGTTTTCAAAGCATGCCATCTATCTGCTCCTGTTCTGGCCCCTTTGTCAAATGTTAGAACTCAATGTGGCCCACGAATCAAAAAGTTTGCCCACCCCTGTTGTAGACAGACACAGGTGAGCAGGTGTTGTACAGTACAATGGTTCAAAACATGCCTTGGGGAGGCCATATTGTCCCTGGCCACATGTTTCCCTGCCTAACTGCAACCGGCCGCATATGGCCATACTGCTAACTGTACATAGCAGGGATACTGACAGATATCCCATTCCTAGGATACTAGATACAGTAACAGTACCAAGCAGTAAGCAGTATCACTCTGCAGGCCACACATGCTGTGTAACACAAGGCTACTTTGCGTACTCCACAAGTATCGTGCTTGCAATCACATATACAACAGATGTAATCTGTGGAGGAGGCAATAAGTGCTGCAAGCTATAATGTTTAATGGTAGATAGATATGGGTTCAAATCTTACATCAGCTAACTCTGTGTGTGTGTGTGTGTGTGTGTGTGTGTGTGTGTGTGTGTGTGTGTGTGTGTGTGTGTGTGTGTGTGTGTGTGTGTGTGTGTGTGCATACATATATCCCCATGCAGCACTATGGACAAGCCCATATGGGCTATCTCTGTGCAATGGTTATGCATTTTATGGCCCTGTGACTAGCTACTTGTCTCTACTTTGCCCTCATGTACAATGCCTGCTGATGTCATCCACCTTAAGAGCACTGACTGATAATCTCATATCAGATAAACTCCATGGCACATGCATTAAATACTGCTAGCTATAGTGTGTAGTAATAGATAGATAGGATTTCTAATAACACATCAGCCATCTGTGTGTGTGCATGTGTGTGTGTGTGTGTGTGTGTGTGTGTGTGTGTGTGTGTGTGTGTGTGTGTGTGTGTGTGTGTGTGTGTGTATGTGTGTGCAAATATATCCCCGTGCAGACCTACAGACAAGACCATATGGGGCTATCTCTGTGAAATGGTTATGTACTTTATGGCCCTCTGACTAGCTGCTGGCCACTACATTGGCCCTGTGACTTGCTGCTGGCCTCTACATTTCCCTCCTCTACAAGGCCTGTGTAATAGTAGATAGGTAGGGGTTCTATACTCACAGCAGCCAACTCAGTTTCTGTGTGTGTGTGCGCGTGTGTGTGTGTGTGTGTGTGTGTGTGTGTGTGTGTGTGTGTGTGTGTGCATGTATGTGTGTAAATATATCCCTGTGCAGCACTACAGACATGCCCTTATGGGACATCCCTGTACAATGGTTATGCACTTTTTGGTCCTATGAATAGCTTCTGACCCTAAATTGCCCTCCTATATATAATCATAACTGATGTCCGCCACCTGTCTGACCCAGACATAGGATATTTGTAGATGTTTCTTCTCCATGCCCACACCTTCTAGATTTGTAAGCTCAGATAACCCAGGTGACATGTAGCAAGGGTAGCAGACCTTATCATAAAGTATGAATGCGCTGGCTGCTCCCTTCGTCCCTGATATACTGTTCTACATATATGCATCTATGGAGCCATGCACGTATAACACCATACCTTGCTGTCATATTTCCTGCTGTGATGACATGCCATCCTGTGCCGCTGTATTGCTGCCATGTGTACATAGTGTATGCACTCAGTCTCCAGGAACAGAAGCATACACAGGTCCATGACACAACTGTCATTCTGTAACACTACTGCCAGTCCAACATCATGCAACAAAGATTCACAAAGTGTGATGTATAGTTATGACACATGCCAGCATACAGTACCTGTTGTGGCCCGCAAGTGGCATGGCAAAACAATACTGCACTACACAAGTATTTGTCAAGTGTTATAGACAACCTGTGCATCAACACATAGTAGCCTTTCCCTACTTTGATGACATGGATGGCAGGGATGTGACACAGATTTAATCACATGCACAGGGTGTGGTTTGTGGGTGCCGGAGGCCTACGCTGTGCCAAACAGTTGACAGCATGTGTGTGAGTCAGGATGGGTGTAGGTCAAATTGGCCATGGAGAGGTGCCATGTGTGCCTGTATGTAATCTACATGTGACAGTGGTGTTTGAATGTGTGTGTGTACACAGTCAGGCCCAGTGCTAGTCCTACACGTGTGTATATTGGACAGCTGTGGACCATACATGGTAGAGTGGACAGTTCACCATCTCTGGCCATGAGCACGTGAACTGGGTCTGCCAGGAGTAGCACTGGCACCATCATGCCCAAGGTCAGATGCAGTGCTAGTACCTGATGGTGACTGCAAAATGCTGGCGTTGTGTCCCCCATGGGACCAGTCAGGACCACATATCCATGGCCTGCTATGTCATGGTGTGGACAGTACACTTCCCTCTGTAGCACTGGAGGTACTGCCACTACAGGAGTGTGACTGTACATGACCACATGTACTCTAAGCAAGTGGTGTTGCTGACTTACATCCATGACACCCAACCCCAAACAGATGTTCTAGCACAATGTGCATTCCAAGACAGACACTGTCTCAGCCCACTGTCTGTCGACTGCAACAGTGAACCAATCCAGGGTGTCCTTAGTGTGGTGGAGGCAGTCCCAGATGTCAGAGTGTGCTGTGTCCATAACCCTAAGCATCCATCTGGTGTTTTGTTCAGAACATGCCTGTGCCTCCATGATGGCCCAAAACATGCACCAAGTGACCTATGATGTGAGACCTACAACAGGTGATGGAGGAACAGCAGTCCTCCTATGAGCACCCCTGTCAAACTGCCTGTGTGGGACCTTGCCAGCACTCTGGCTATGGACAGTATATGCACTCTCTGATGCCATTGTTGCCACACTGTCCTGTTCAATGGCACCACCCTCGGACTATCCAATATCTGTCGCTTCTGAGGACTGGATATGTGCAGACATACTGACTGTGTGTGGTGACAATGGGGGCAGAAGATGGATGTCAACCTCTGGAACATATTCTGCCCCTGATAACCCCACCTGTGGCTCACTATGGCCACCATCTTCATCAGAGTCCGATGAGACTCTAACATCAGGTTGTGAGGGGGACACACTCCAACTCCCCTGTAACCTGTGAAAACCAAGACAAAAGCAATACATTATTAACTGCACATTTCTATATGGTAATTCACACAGACTCATAAAAATCAGGATCCACAACTGCATTACCGATCTCACATCTTCTCATCTCTGCTCCCATGCACAACAGCCAACCTCACACCAACGTATACAGACAAGTCAAGCCCTTTATAACATGCACTTCAGCCACATCCAGGTAAAGTTGTCAGTACAATCTGTCTGTAAGGTATGTGATATGACAGTATACATGTTAGAACTACACATAAACCCCAGTACACCTATCTCAAGAATGATATGCCAGTACTAGTGTCACTGCCTCATGTATGTAGCATCTCCCTTTTGTGTTTGAACAGGCATCTTGGAGTAATTGCCTCAGTCTCTGTAGCCACTCATAATTATAAGTGCAAACATGTTGATGGTTGTTCAAGTACACATCTGTGACTAACCAGTCTATGAACTGTAGTTAACTGTTCCAGAATGGAACATACAAATATTCAACTCTGGCTAAACACAATATTTGTACACAGGGGAATATGGCAGCCCTTAACTTTCATAGTGTATATATGATCTGTAAAAAACAGTATCACACCTACCAGGTACAGGGCCATGGATTTGGGCCACACCTGACAGACCTATGAAAAGGTTAAGGGGAGGTATTGTCAGAACCACCAAAGGTTGCAGCACTACAAGTAAATATGTGCATATATTCACATGTACAGTAGCTACTGTGATACTGGCTGCATTGCTGACAATCTGAGTATGTGTGCACAAATGAGCATAAACCCTAACTTCCCCCATGATGCAGAAAGACCTAACACTCATGTACTGCTATGTACAGCTTGCCACAATGACTGATACAGTATTACACTGGTGAACACAGTATGCTTACCTGAATGCACCTCTGCTGTGGTCATTGTGGCACCCACCTCTGAGATGTATTGTGTGATGGATGCCTGGTAGCTGTCATGTATTCCTAGGTTCACTAGGAATTCCTCTGTGGTGGAGAGTGGTTGTGCTGTTGCAGGCCCTCTATCAGAGGCAGCACTATCCCTGACAACAGCAGCTGCCCTTCATGTGCAGCATTCAGCATGTCTGTAGCCCAGTGTCAGACCTACTCGTAGGTCCTGTCCTGTTGGCCAATCTGATTGACATCCCACACAAGTTCTGCCCACAATGCTGCTCACTGCTCCCGATTATGCCTTTCCCTGGACAACAAGATCAGATGGTGCTGTCTCAGTTCATCCACTATTATGTCATTCTCACATCTGTGATGGGGGCATGTCTCCTGTGGTACATGGTTCTTAAAAGGCAACAAAATGTGAGCACATTACAGGACCAGATATGTGGATGTCCACTATATACAGATCCTTGGTATCATACAGATTGCTTAGGGGTGATCTATGTCTCACCTACAAGGCAATTTCAGACCCTGCCCTACTTGAGATGCTCCATATATGTAAGTCTAACTCCTCACACACTACCCGCTCAAAAGGTCTGAATCTAATATGCAACATCAACAAAACATGCTATTTGCCTCCCAGAGGCTGCCCTGTCTCTGGAATAGACTTCCTTTACACATCAAATGGAGCATCTTGTTGATCCTCTTCAAGCACAACCTTGATGAGTGGATGGGATACCACAAATTTGTCCCAGGGGTTCTACCTGTGTCCTTCATTGACAGGGGTGACAGCCGCTGACTGAAATTTCTTTTTGGGGATAAACTCTTGGTTAGGCTTGTAAGAGCCCCAGGGCCATTAGCCTAGCAACCTCCTATCATCCTATGATCACTGACAAATATTTAAACACTGTTGCTGTGTTTGAGCCTTGGTCCCCACACCCCCCATAAAATATAGCTTTGTCCTGCTTTCATGCTGTAAGGGGTTGACAAGTATATTAGGCATAGCTGTCAACCAAACAGGGACATATGTCAGCAAAAATGGGAACTTAGCCAGAGTACATCAGGGACATTCAGGGACACTTTTAAAATGTTAGAACTATGTATGTGAGACAGTGGCTGAATGAGGGAGATGAATTACAGTACATCACTTGACATTACAGGAGTGTACACCCTTACTCATTGTTACAATGTATTATATGTAATCCACTAGCTTTCCTACAGCAGTTAACCATTGTAGGAGGGATTGACAGGGACAAAGCTGAGATGTGATTGAAAATCAGGGACAGTTGAGTGGCATGCCTGTAGGTTTCGGACATCAGAGTATCACTGACATATCATTACCATAGATCTAAGACATGCTTACTGTTGTAATCTGTACTCCCCATATATCTATCCCCCCATTTGCATCCTGTTATATGAACAAATTTATTACATACCTGGTGGAGTGCAATACTTCTTTTTTAAACTTTCCTTCTGGTAATCTTTTGGAAATACGCTCTCTGTGTGAGTTAAGTCTCATACAGACCTGTTCCCCATAAGCAGCTGTTTGCATTTTTAAGGTACTGCTCATTAGCAGGTAATTGCCTTTGTACCAATCTGTGGCTTACAATTGCTATTTGCAGCCAAAACAGCTCAATTGGCCAATGACATCCCACCACAGAACAATATATAAAAACTGCATGTACATCTGGTCCCCTTTCTTAGTTGTTAAGATGGACATTCCTGAGGTGTGGAGAGTACAGCATCACAGAGGGTAGGTGCCATAACTATCAATCATAGTGATTTATGGAGTATGTCCACAGTTTTGGCTCATTTGTGTGGTCAGTGTCCCATGACATTGTGGTCATCTGGCAGTTCACTGGCAAACATTCTGGGTTGAGGTTGATAGGGTAAGAGACACACTTGACTGTCAGACTTCATACCCATAAGAATATGCATGCTAATGCAATAGCTGGTATTCTATCACCCTACTATCTGTGTAGAGGCAAACCATTAAACATGTCCTTATTGGTGGGCCTTAGCCCCCATTTCATATGGGTGTGCCTGGATCCCTTGTTGTAGGGGGTTGGGAGGTATGGTAGGTCTGTGGCAGCTATCTTTACATACAGTTGTGTATGCTACAGGCTGCAACTGTTGCTGCAGCCTAGTGCACATAGGGGGGAGTGTGGATACTTTTGAGGACAGCAAGCTATATACATGTAACTGTGGCAGCTGTGGCAGCCCTGTCATTATGGCAGAGCCAGGGTAAGGGTATCCTGTACAGTCCAATTGAGGCAAATGATTAAGGTATGTCTGTTATGCAACTCTGCCAATAACAGAGTAGTAGGCAACATATAGTTAGGCTTTACGGATATGTGCAGTGTATCCCTACATGCAGGCCTCTGACTTGCAAAACTGGGTAGCAGTTCATTAACTATCAGTAACCTGTGCAGATTAGGATTGCACAACTCAGTCATTACTTGCTTTCTCCACAATGATGTAATTGAACTGCAACACAAAACTGGATTTGAACCCAGGACTGTGTACGGCAAAATGTACTATATGCAAAGCATTTAACAGATTGCACTACTAAGTCACTGTAAATGCATATGTATTTGCAAGATATATGTGCACATATACAGGCTGTGATAAACATTTCTACATCCATTAGTATGTTCATGGTTTTATATGGCTGTATTTCTGCAAGACGGTCCTCATTGTACATGTACTTTGCCATTGCTGCCTTAACAGGTGTCTTTCCAGAAGCTTATGATAAAAGGGCACAGATACCCGCTATCACAGGCCTCACTTGCATCCATTATTATGTCTTTGGCTGTCTACTGGTGTATTATTTCACCAGAGTCCAAGGTAAATTTCAATTTTTCCAGTTAGTTTTTATTTCAGTTACATGCCTAATGACTTTAAGTGGTATTCAGTATGTTTTGCTGGAAACACCTGCTTTTAGTCATATCTGAGTGGTGTGGTGGGTTAACGCAGAGGGCTATAGGTGAGAAGGGCCTGGGTTTGAATCTTGGCAGAGATGTTTATTTTGTACATGTGTCTAACAATGTCATAAACACATTTAACCATTAAAGCACATTTAAGTGTATCTAAGCAAAGGGGCACGGTGAACCACACAGTGCCGCCTCACTTAGCTCCACGCATATCCGAGCTAAAAAATATAGAGAAAAAAAAGGGGATGATAGAAAAGTGGTGAAATGGGGGCAAGCAGGGGGAAAACATAGTGAAAAGCAGTTAGTGATGTGCAGGAAGGGTGTAGGAAAGAATCATAGCTATCAATATCTTGTACAGCAACAGGTGTGCATTTCAACAGATTTTATAAATGAATTTGGACTCTCAAACCCCAGATTGAAGTATGAAGACAACAGAACTGTTTTGTCAAGCCAATTAGACCAGATTACTGGTGTCCTGTGGACATGTGCAACATGGAGAGCTATGTATTGGACGATATTTTTTTGGGGACAGGTGCCCATTTATTTTTAAGGTGAGAGTGGAATGGGTATGCGTGGAGAGGAAAGTTGGGTAGGAGAGGATGCATTTACAGACAGACAAGGGAGACAAGACAGCAGACAGGGGTGGTGTGTGACACATGAGGGGGTAAATGGTCTACATCAGAACATCGAAGTTTTAAAACTTTGAATGTTCTAATATCGAACCGTTTTGAGCGAACGCTAAAAATAGCGAAGCTGCAGAGCACCTAATTCTTTCCTAGGGAAAGAATTTGGTTGGCCGGTTCTGTGGCTTCACTATTTTTAGCTCTGTGGTAGAAATTTATGGAATGGATTCATGTAAGTGTGCGATTGTGTGGTTGTTAGGATTAGGACGCGGGTTAGGTGAGTTAGGGTTAGGGCACGGGTTAGGTGAGTTATGGTTAGGGCGTGGGTTAGGTGAATTAGGGTAGGGTTAGGGGTGGGTTAAGTGAGTTAGGGTTAGGGCAGGGGTTAGGTGAATATGTGATAGGGACGGACCTTAGGGTTAGGTTTTGGGTTAAGGTAAGTGGATAGATAGTAGTGTATGTACACTTTAGTGTAGGATTAGTTGTAGGATTATAAGTGTATGTGTGTGTATTGATGTTTTTTAGGTGTGCTTGTGTTGTGTGTATGTTTTTCGGAATAGCAAATATTTTCCCAAGGAAAAAATTCACTGTTCTGAATGTTCGATAATATTTGAGGTTCGATGAAATAGCGTTCGCTAGTTTCATCTTTTGATAGCATGATATAAATGCGGGGTAAACACCTTGGATGGGGAGGGTGTTGTGGAATCCAAGCCACACATTCCTCCAGACAGCAGTAGCATGATCCATGTCCCCACCCATGGGACAGTCGACACAGCTTCTTCATTGCCCTGAGGGTGGCTGTGCTGGAGGCTGGGCGCCAGGCTGAGCCTGCCCACCAGGTCAGCCAGTGTGCTCTCAATCTGGTGGAGGTGATGTTCATAGCTCTGGTGAACAATCCTGAGTACTATGACTGGCAGTTGATCCTGGGTGACTGCAGCCCCTCCGCCACTGCTCCCAGGGGGAGGTTGGGCCCCATCCCCTGAGACGGTTCCACCCAACTCTGCGATTGGTACAGGGGCAGTAGATGGGGCAGCACCAGCCTGGGTCCCAAATGTGCTAGGACCTAGTGCCACAGCCAGTTGAGGCAAGGAGGGCAGATCACCAGGGTCCTGCCTACCCCGAAGGGCTATGTTAATGGAGGTGTAGCAATAAGTATAGGTTAGTTATTAACAAAACTTAGTAATAACAGCATGGCAGAACATTGGAAATAACTCAGTCATATAGCAATGCATATTATGTGAAACATGACAACAAATAACAGAACAGTCAGTATTACAGCATGTCAGTAACAGTTACAGCATAAGGCCAAAAAATCACATAATGCATATTATGTGAAACACAACAATAAATAACAGAACAGTCAGTATTACAGCATGTCAGTAAACATTACAGCATAAGGCCAACAAAATAGGTAATTAACAAGATATGTTAATATGCATCAATTATAATACATAAAACTAATAAAACACATGCCTCAAAAAATAGCTAATGTAACAACATAGGTTAATAGTAAGCCATAACCAATGTATAACAGTAGTAAATAAATGAAGATAAGGGGTAGGGAGAGAATGAAAATCAGTCCATTAGTAACATTGCAGCTTACTTCCTTGACAACAGTACTACTATCTACTCTATGGGTCTGTATTTTCTTTATGTGTACAGTGAGTACAAGTCTCCTGTAGCTGATGTAGCATGTACATATCTCTCAAGATATATGCATGGGACACTATGGGCCAAACGGTAACAACTGTGGGTACACACCTGCACAGATCACTTGCACATCAGGTGGACTTATATAACTACCAAGGTGTTATGTGGGCTGAAATTGTGATACATTGCAATCTAGGTACTCATTGCCATGGTATTCCTGTAACAGGTGGATTATGCACTATTAATTACATAATGTGAAATTGTGACACTTGAGAGACATATATATGTACAGTACAGACACTAAAAAGCAGTCATGCCTTGGTTGGCAGGCATGGGACTAGAACCCAACAGCCGTGACTGCATGGGATATCTGCATGGAATATATTAATCAACTGCAGCAACTTTTAACAGACACTCCAGGCATACAGCCATACCAGGATTATACATATTATTTCTGACTGCAAGTGGGTCATTTTTCACATTCTTGCTAATGATTTTAACAGTGTGGGAAATCTAGACACACAACTATCTACTCATAATATGGGCTGCCTCACCCATTTACCTGTAGTTCCTGTGATGAGAGAATATGTGAGCATTACGTGACAGCTACTGTAATATTTAGTGCTACATAGCACTGGATTCGAACCCTGATCTTTGTGAGGCAAAATGTGCTATATACAGAGCATTTAACAAACTGAGCTACTTCTTACTGACTGAGTGATATTTGCCTAGAGCTTTCCTTGAACAAAAATATGACCTGGCAGTACTACTACAGTGCTATACTAGACTGCAAGGACAATAGAATACACATTCATGAAATACAAGCATAACACATATAGTAGGTTCACTATATATCAGTATAATCAATGCTGGTGTACACAATTTATTGTTAGTGGGCTGAAAAATCTGTGAAGTCAAAAAACAATATGAGTTCATGGAGTGGACAACCTCACCCATATACCTTGATTACCTGATGTTTGTGGATGACAGAGCATTATGTGAACAATATTGGCCTAGAGACAGCCTTGAACGGTACTGTATGAGTTAAACAATGCAATTGCAGTCATTAGATTTGCATTCTACAGCAATTACAGTGATATACTTGACTGCAGCACCTTACCTTACAGCCTGAATGCATACAGCTATACTGCAATGGTTACAACAACACAATCCTGATGTACACCATTTTCCTTTGTGTTATTGGTATTGTTTCATACTTTATTGCAGAATAGTTGACATTTATTTCTTGCTATACAGCTCTAATTCCACATTTATTGCACTATGGACTGTATTGTATATACTTTAATGCAGTTACTGGTATTGTTTCATGTTTTTATTGCACAACAGTTGGGATTATTCATTTCTTGCAATATAGCTCTAACTCCACATTTATTGCCCTACAGACTTTATTGTCTATACTTTAATGCAGTTACTGGTATTGCTTCATGCATTTATTGCACAATAGTTGGCATTATTAATTTCTTGCAATACAACACTAATTCCACATTTATTGCACTACAGACTTTATTGTATATACATTCATGCCATTAATGCTTTACCCTTTCTTGCTTATTTCACTACAGTTAGCACAATACATCCATACTCACCATACTCACCACTCAACCTAGCCAGATGCCTGGCATGTGACTCAGCATTGCTAGCCCTCTGTTATGCAGCTGTTGGGAGAAAAACTAGTTTTGCAGACATTCAGGGCATACCCTGCCTGAGCTTCTTGGACCCAGGTGTCCAAGAGTTCTCCCTTTCTTTGTTTCAAGTCATGATGGTGGTGACGACACTGCTCACCTGTGTGGGGGATGCCAGTAACACTGGTAAGTTCCCTGGCCAGCTGGTCCAAGACCTCCGCCTTACACTCTGACCCCTGAAAACTTCCCTGCAGCAGCCAGTCTTCATGGTTTTTAACTTTGAGTCCAGCCATGACCCTAGACTCCAGAATGCTCCAATGCTGCACCCAAAAGTGTGAACCTTCACCAACACCAGCCATAGCACCCCTCAGAGGAAGAACTCCAATGAATTCTATTGTATTTCCACCTGTTGGATAAAATATAGGCTGTTTTCCTGCCGTTATACATCACTGGGCAACATTCAAAAATGTTCCATGTCACTCAGCACTGAGCAAACCAACACAGCTGAGCTGAGAAGTGCAAAAACTCACAGAACTTGAGTCTTAGCAGAGCTTAGCAGTGCACAAACAAGACAAGCAGAACCAAGCAGCACAAACATTGGCAGCCGTTATCATGTTTATGAGGTGTTTAGCAGGTCTTAAAAGGTCTCAGCACAGCTTAGCAGAGTGCAGTGGAGCCATGTTTTAAACTAGTCTGCAAAATTTGTATATTAATATTAAATACTAATTTTCCTTCCATGTATTCAAACCCTGGACCTACTGCACATGATGCCATCACTCTACCCATTTAGTTACGTGGATATTATGAAATCTGCTATACCTTCACATATACCACTGAACTATGTATAAGCAGTGCTGAGCTCCACACCACGCCGTGCAAACATACTTAGATATGCTTAAACATCACATTTAAATAAATAATTAATGACATTTGGTTTCTGTTTTTAGATGCCTGGGAGGTGTCTGCTGTCTTATGTGTGGGCGCTGCTTAGCATTGCTGAGATATGTCGGCGCCATGCAAATGTGCTTTTAAAAATAATAATAATAATAATAATAAATAAATAAATAATAAAACACTACCAGAATACAAGGAGTCTCTTACTCCTCTGAGGACACAGTTATCACTACATCACTCCCTGGAGTGATTCAATAACCATGTTCCTCGGCTCTCCCTCGGTAACTCGCCATCATTAATATGCATAATGCACTGCCGAGGGGGAACCGTGTACGCAGACATGGTAACATTCCATGTAGGCTCTACATTGTGGATACATGGATTTTATTAAATCCTGGAGTAAGTCTTTTTCTCCCCTTTTCTACTTAAAATACTGGTACCATTCTAGGAAGAATGAACAGTCAAGTAAAGTGGAAATTCTTCTATTATTAAGAAATCCAATTTTCAGCCACCATACCACCCACCAATAAAGACTTTCGAACAATTAATTTCACATGATTTATATACTAATTAGAGACTTATGCCGGTATTCATAGTTGCTTGCACAAATGCAATAAGGGTATTCTTGATGCTTGTGAATGACCATAGCAAAGGCAAGATTCATAGAGGCCATTTACACTAATATGAAAGGACTTAAAATAATGAGATGCAAATTAGAAATGTAAAGTGTAGTATGCTAATGACACAGTTTTGCAATTGATAGTCCAACATTCCTAGTGATACACTTTTGATATTGGAGTTGTAATCTACAAACTTGTTTGTCCAGGTCTGCACAAGCACTTCCCTGACACAAATGAATAATTAACCCCAACAGCCCCTTCATTAGTTTGTATTAAGTATGCACAAGCACTAAAATGACACAATAAATTATTTTGCTGAACAATCACTTCAGCAGTCTGACCACGTATGCACAAGCACTTCTCTGACACACAAATGAAGTATTTCTTAAAGTGACCCCTTCAGTAATATTTTCTAGTATGTACAAGCGAATAAATGAAATATTCACCCACGCAACCCCTTCAGTAACATATCCTAGTACATACAAGCAACAAAATGAAACATTTCCTCAAGCAACCCCTTCAGTAACATGTCCTAGTACGTACAAGCAACAAAATGAAACATTTCCTCAAGCAACCCCTTCAGTAACATGTCCTAGCATGTACAAGCAACAAAATGAAACATTTCCTCAAGCAACCCCTTCAGTAACATGTCCTAGTAAGTACAAGCAACAAAATGAAACATTTCCTCAAGCAACCCCTTCAGTAACATGTCCTAGTACGTACAAGCAACAAAATGAAACATTTCCTCAAACAACCCCTTCAGTAACATGTCCTAGTATGTACAAGCAACAAAATGAAACATTTCCTCAAGCAACCCCTTCAGTAACATGTCCTAGTACGTACAAGCAACAAAATGAAACATTTCCTCAAGCAACCCCTTTTGTAACATGTCCTAGTACATACAAGCAACAAAATTAAACATTTCCTCAAGCAACCCCTTCAGTAACATGTCCTAGTACGTACAAGCAACAAAATGAAACATTTCCTCAAGCAACCTCTTCAGGAGTATGCCTAAGTATAAACAAGCACTAAAATGGAACATTCACCCAAGCGACCTTTCAATAACATGTCCAGGTATGCACAACTGAAAAAATAAAACATTTCTGTAAGTGACCCCTTCAGTAACATGCCTTATTATGAACAAGCACTAAAATGAAACATTCAACCAAGTAACCCATTCATTTATATGCCAAGGTATGCACAATTACTAAAATGAAACATTTCCACAAGTGACCTAGTTAGAATGTAAGGTGTGCAGAAGCACCAAATAAGCTCCCCTCAAATCTTCATATTTTCCCTGAAAACTGCTGCTTTCTGGTATAAAATCAGGGCTATTGACTTACTTTGTATGCAAATTAGTTTATTATAGATTCATGTCTATAAATCAAACTCATACTCATACATAATCCCCTAAGCCATTCAGTAGCTGCCCCCCTATCATCTATGTGTTAATCATGTTAAGCTTTAGCAAAAGGGGGGGGGGGGTGTGTTCACAAATATTCCCCTGAATTTCTGTTGTCATCATGAAAGTCTGGAATTTGCTTAACTATGTAGCTCTTTATGGATCACTGCAATGAAAATTTGAAGCCCTGGAGATTATGAATACTACCCTTATATTTAGAAATTTTGATTGCAATCTTACGCAAGATGAAATATTTGCCTTAAAGGATTTAAAACGTCAGCAAAATATGGCAGTTACTTATGCTGATAAGGGTGGTGGGTGTTATGGGCTAAAAGGACTACAAATTGGAAGCATATAAACAGTTAAATGATTTACAAACATGTTTATATTTAGAAATGGATCCAACAAGTATGTTTAAAAAATATTGATTCTTTTCTAATAATGGTAATAAATAATGTAATACTGAACGAGGTTAAAAAAACAACTTGTGGTTAAATATCCAACAAGTCAGAGGTTACACTTATTACCTACGATACATAAATTAGTTATAGGTTCATAAGTTCATAGATGTGTACTAGGCTAATGGCCCTGGGGCCTTTACAAGCCTAGTCATATTATTACCCTGGCACAGTGCCACCTGACCTTAGTTCCCAGTGCCTCTGTCTAGTAGAGCCACTGATGTTATCCTCGGGGTGAATTTTCTATTTCCCATCCACTCATCAATATTTCTCTTGAAGAGGGCCAGCGAGGTGCTCTGTTTGACATGTATGAGAAGTCTATTCCATAGCATGGGTGGTCTCTGGGTTATGAACCTGCCCCTCCAGCACATGCTGTTGTTTGTGGTAATGAGGTTGAGGTCTCTGGAGCATATAGTGTGGAGGGATTGGGATTTCTTTAGATGTAGCATTTCTAACAGAGCTGAGTCAGACATGGCTTTGTAAGTCAAGCAGAGATCACCTCTAATTAGGAGATATGAGACAGAGAATCATTGGAGTTTTTTGAGTCTGTCCATATAGGACAAGTGTTTAAGGCCTAGGATCCTCTTTGTGAGGTACTTTTGTGGCCTCTCCAGTTCTTGCAGGTGTCTAGTGAGGTACATGCCAAATGGGGCATTGTACTTTATGATTGGCCTAATGAGGGAAGAGTAGAGGGACACAGTGACCTGTTTCTTCCTGGATACAAAACCCTTAGCAATGAGATGTGCCACATAGAAGGACTTTCTGATCACAGTGGCAATGGGGTGGTCAAAAGAGAGATTGCTGTCAACCTGTGTTCCCAGATCTCTTATAATGCCTTGTGTGTCCATTGGACTACCATCAGTGTGGTAATTCATGGGAACTGGGTTTTTCCCAAAGGGGATGATGACACATTTTTTGGCATTGAGCTTAAGGCCATGCACCAGTCGTTGGTCTCAGTGAGGCCTTTCTATAGGCTGTCAACATCACTTGGGGAGCTAATAATGGCTCCCAACTTGCAATTGTCTGTGAACTTTGTCAGCCAGAGTCCCTACCTGTTGGTGTGGAGTTCTGAGAAGTAGATACCAAAGAGGAGAGGACCCAGGATCAATCTCTGTGGGACTCCACTAGTGACTGGTTGGCAGTCTGACTTGGAGTCAGCTACTTTCAGACTGTGGGTTCTATCTGTGAGCCAGTTTGCAACCCACCTAGTCATATAGCAGTTGCTGCCTAGCTTAGTGAGATTTGCTATGATTCCTGAGTGGAGAATGGTATCAAAGGCCTTGGCCAGATCAAGGTATGCTGTATGAGCCACCTTGCCTTCATCCACAGCTCTGGTGACTGACTCAATGAAGTCGACCAAGTTGAGCAGGCATGATCTAGCCTTCACAAAACCAACCTATGTGGGATCCAGAGTTTGTAGATAACCTATATCCTTGTTTATTAGGTCCATGATGATGCGTTCCATAGCTTTGCATATCAGACTTGTCAGGCTAATGGGGTGATAGTTCACAGTGCGCCATTCGGTAGGGACAAAGCCTGAGATGAGGCTGTGATTGAACAGAGCACACAGGTGAGGTGCTAGTTCACTCTGTACTTCATGTAGAAGACAGCCAGGGATATTGACAGATCCCATATAAGCTGCATTCTTGGCCTTGGAAAGTGCTGTTTTAACATGTGCTGCAGTAATACTGGGTGCCTGGCAATCTACTGGTATTGAGATTGGTCCTTTGGGGGGGGGGTGGATAAAGTTGACACTAAATCTGTCGGCCAGTATATTGGCAATATCTGTTCGCTCTGTCTAGGAGGTACCATTGTGCAGTAGCTCAGAGCAAATCTGGGTATTGCCAGTTCCAGGTAGAACAATTATTTAACGGAAGAGTTTGCTTACTGAACCCATCTTTGAGTATTTGGAATTTTATTTAAAATCTCATTTAGTTCATGTTAGTGCAAGATTATGAGATAATAAGGAGCTTTTATCATTGATGGATGATGTTCAGATATTAAATACAACTTGGTTATGTACTTTATATATTGAGAGTCCATATACATCTATACTCCATTCTAATGGAATAGAAGCAATAAAATATTAGTTGGATAAAAGTGGTTTATGCCCTTCACAATTCAATGAATCATGTTACGATTACGCCTATTTATGCAGATCTGTATGCTGGTTATTTTGAATTTCTATTTCTTCATGATATGGGTTGAAATGCTTTTGTCTTACATCTAGTTATGTGGAGATACTTTTTGGATGATGTGAGCTTTGTTTTGGGGATGAAAACATTGATGAATCTAAATTATTTAATCACTATCTAATTTAAGATGCAAGGAGCATAGTTCATTAGTACGTCATCAAAATCTACACAAAGAAGCAGTGTTTAGCTTTGGGGAGTTTAGAAGGTTAATTCCAGTTCACCCAACAAAAATTACAGGTTACACTTTTTACATCTAAAACTCATAACATTTAATTTCAAAACAGCAAGACCATAACACTGAAACCTCAAAAGACCGAAACTTTGCATCACAACATCAAAAACTACAAAGCACATATAAATAACACCCCCTCCACCTATAACAACACCAAATGAACAAACACAAGTTTTACTACATTTCTAATGGGGGGCAAGCCCCCCATGCACCCCCCTCATGTGGGGGGCACTGCCCCTCACACCCCCTGTAAATGAAATATACCAACTCCGACATCACACTGCAGTGGGAAAACGTTAATTTCCAAACTCCACTGTATTCCAATCACCATACAGAATGTACACATAATGTCTAAATCACTTACCTGTATGGATTAAACACACATACAGAGTGGCAAAATAAACACTACATAAATACTATAAATGTATACACTATATAAATAATAACAATTTAAATAAAAACTACAACATCTTATAGTGATACCACAATATTAACAGAATAAACTATAACATTTACATATTTTATGATACACTACTCGATGTTATACATTTTCAATGAAATTTGATGTTATGAGTTTTAGCTATTTTGAATTTTCAATGTTAGCATTGTCGCCTCACAGCAAGAGGTTCTCCGGTTCGATCCTCGGCTGGGGTGCCTTCTGTGCGGAGTCTGCATGTCCACCCTGTGGTCACGTGGGTTTCCTCCGGGTGCTCTGGTTTCCTCCCACATCCCAAAGAAATGCTGTAGGTGGACTGGACGCAATAAAATTGGCCCTAGGTGTGAGTGCGTGTGTGTGTGAGCCTTCCATGGAAGGTTGGGCAACTCGACACTATAAAACTCCACTGCCAATCATGAGCGGACAGGTGATCCGCTGTGACAACCCCTAATCGGGAAAAAAACGAAAGAAGAAGAAGAAGAAGATGGTCTCACTGTTCTGAAATTAGATGTTATGAGTTTTCAATGTTTTGAAATATTTATATATATATATATATATATATATATATATATATATATATATATATATATATGTGCACACACACATAGGTTTACTATTAAAATCCCAATGTCAGAATATACGCCTATGAACAATTCGAACTACAGATGTTCGAATAGTTCATATGAGTACATTCTGAATGTTCAAACGTTTACATTAGTGAATGTCCTGTGCATTCACTAATATAAACATTCAAAAGAATGTACACAGATCGCGGTACAGTGCGGTTAGGAAAATGCATCCCTTTCCTCAATGTAGTGTGATCTCAGAGTTGGAATATAAAGTTAGGGGGTAAGGGGGTGTGTTATATGTAGGAATTAGGGATTTACAGCAAGGGTGGCATTGTCATTAATTGCCGTAACATGTCGAATTCGAATTTTTCGGCAATTACTGCAGATTTTCAACTGTCTAAACAGTTGTAAATCTACAGATTTGACAATACACCTCGACATTTAATTACGAAATTTGTATATATATTATATATATATATATATATATATATATATATATATATATATGAATACACGCACACACACACACACACACACACACACACACACACATATATATATATATATATATATATATATATATATATATATATATATATATATATATATATATATATATATATATATATATATATATATATATATATATATGCCATGTGGCAATATATGAATAAGGAATAAGTTCACCAAACAAAAAGTTTATCTCTGATTTTATTAACTAAAAGACTTGACCAGCTCTACGTGGAGTCCTCTGCCTTATTGTGTTTTTGAATATGGAATAAGTTCATATAATATTTTTGGTTTTCATTATTTAATTTCACTGAATGATTATTTAACATTTAATATTCTTTGTGAGTCAACATGAATTAATTATGAGGGTGACATGTTTTAACATGATTTGGTAAACATTTTTTCAATATTTCCCTCCAGAAAGATTATAAAGTTACTATGTCAGACTGTGTAATTAGGATCTAATGTTCATGGAATATGGCAAATTATACCAATATCAGCATGAAACTTGCAGGTAACATTATAATATGTTAATGTACAAGAAAATCAGAATAGCTCACCTCACAATGGAATACTGCAGTTACAATACTGCACTAAAGAAATGTGTAAGTAATACATAATTAATAAGAAATGGTTGTCCAGTCACATCGGGAAAGATGATCACAATTCAAGAATCCTGATATTTGTATAGAATAACATCTGTACATTAAGGTTATCGACAACTACATAATGTAACTGATTCCATTATGATTAAAAAAAAATTAAAAATGTCAACTATCCCACTGGATGCCACTTGGCATTCATAATATAAATTTGCAGGAGTAGACATAGAAATGTCTCAGACAACTATTGATATTTACATATGTCATTCGCTAACTTAAAATATGTGTTTCGAAGCTGCAAGGCTATTTGTAATATATATATATTTGCATAACTTTTTACAGTACAGTCAGAGACAACTACGGATATCTACATAATACATTTACCGTTAAAATATATTGGCTTGGACATACGGATTCCAACAGAATGCATACATTTTCTAATAAAAAATTAAAGGTGAAGGGCAATAACAGCCACATCGCCATAGCAAACAGTTACTAACAGTGGGTTCAGGACTTGTCTGGTAAACACAAGTAACACACACACACCCAAGGAAAGTGGGAGATACCAAAGAAGATATTGGATGTGGAGTATGAGTGAAGAAGAGGGACAGTCAAGTGGAAAATCTGAGGGAAAGTCATAGGGGCATGGGCATTTTTTTTTTTTTGGTGGGAATAGTCCCCATTTTTTTTTTTTTTTTGAGAATAGAAGGAAAAGTAAACATGGGGAAAGAGGAAGTGAAGGTCTTCACAGCAAATATACACAGAGAACAAATAGCACAACAGAAGACAGGGAAAGGTTAAAAAAAGGACAGATAAGTTACACAGACAGTAGACTACACAATATGGGCAACAGAAAGTTAACAAACAAAGGGGGGATGCATACCAGCCATGGTTTAATGCAGGAAACCCTATCTACCTATGCACTGTCATGTTATGATGTGTATGACTAATGGTAGATGTGTGTTCCAAAGAAATAAAGTAGTTTCATAGCACACATTGAAAAACAATACGCATATCCAATTAGTCCATCAGCAGTGCACTTGTAAGCCAAGCAACATCACAGAGGAGCAAATGTACGTCTAACAGTTGAAGATAACTCCACCAGAGAACAGAACCAAATCTACAACTAGGCATGAGAAAAGCAAACAATCAGGCACAGTGCCAAACAGAAGTACTGCAGAAGAACAGCAAATGCTGCTCCATAGACAAATAGGTGTACAAAACCCAAACAATGGTATGTGCAATATGTTCACACATATGCCAAGTCAAAGGCAACACACAGGTGTAGACATGCATATATGTGTCAAATATATATGGTGTGCAAAATGAACATTGAGTTGGGAAGAGGTAACTTATGTAGAAGGATGTTCTTGGTTGATTGAATAATTAATTATGTATTAGCCATTATATAAGCTAGAGTTCTTATTTTGAATGATTCTGATGGAAGTCCAAGTGGTGGATGAAAGTGGTTAATCGTTGGTATATGGCTAATAAACTGTTCTGTAACTTTTAATTGTTGACTTTGTGGAGCATCAGTTATCATCACTATCTTTTCAATGTTCATAGGTTCATAGTTTCATAGGTAGGTACTAAGCTATTAGCCCTAGGGCCTATATAAGCCTAGCCAAAAAGGTACCCCGGCTTTCGCCACCCAAGACAATTATTTTCCTGTGCCCCTGTCGAGCAGAGCCACAGAAGTTATCCCCAGGGTGAATTTCCTATCTCCCATCCAATCATCAAGATTTTTCTTGAAGAGTGCTAATGAGGAGCTCTGTTTGACATAGATAAGTAGTCTGTTCCAGAGTATGGGAAGTCTCTGGGACAGGAATCTATCCCTCCAGCATGTTCTGTTTATTGTGGTGACAATGTTTAGGTCCCTAGAGTATGTAGCTCGGAAAGGGATTGGGATTTCTTTAAGTGGAGCATGTCCAACAGCTCTGGGTTTGACATAGCTTTGCATGTTAGGCATAGATTGCCTCTGAGTAGGCAATATGCGATGGAGTAAAGCTGGAGTTTTTTGAGACGGTCTGCATAGGGCATCTGTTTGAGGCCAGTAATCCTCTTTGTGAGGTATTTCTGTGACCTTTCCAGTTGTTATAGATGTCTTGTGAGGTACATACCAAAAGGGGTGTTGTACTCTATAATGGGTCTAATGAGTAATGAGTAGAGGGGAACAATGACGTCTTTTTTTCTGGATGAGAAACCTTTTGTGATGAGGTGAGCCACATAGAAGGATTTCCTGACCACTGTGGTGATGTGATTATCAAAGGAGAGACTACTGTCCACCTGTGTCCCAAGGTCTCTTATCACACTTTTGACATTAAGTAGACTACCACTTATGTGGTAGTTCATGGGTACAGAGTTTTTACCAAAGGGGGGGACAATACACTTTTTGGCATTGAGCTTCAGGCCATGGCTTTGACACCAGGCATCTGTCTCAGTGAGGCCCTTTTGTAGTATGTCCACATCGTTAGGAGTTTTGATTATGGCTCCTAGTTTGCAGTCATCTGCAAACTCTGTTAGCCAAAGACCTTCTGTGTTAGCCTGTACTTCAGAGAAGTAGATACCAAACAGGAGGGGACCCAGGACTGAACCCTGTGGTACTCCACTTGTCACTGGTCTGAAGCCGGATTTGGAATCTGCTACTTTCACAGTGTGGGTTCTGTCCATGAGCCACTTGGCAACCCATCTTGTGACATAGGGATTTATACCTGGTTTAGTGAGCTTATCTATAATTCCAGAGTGAGGGATGGTGTCAAAAGCCTTGGCGAGATCTAGATAAGCTGTGTGAACCACCTTACCCTCATCTATGGCTTTGGTGACTGCTTCAAAGAAGTCAATCAGGTTTAGGAGACATGATCTGCCTTTTACAAACCCGAACTGGGTAGGGTCCAGAGTTTGAAGATTACCAATGTCTTTGTTTATGAGTTCCATGATGATACATTCCATGGCCTTGCAGACCAGGCTCATCAGGCTAATAGAGCTGTAGTTCCCGGGGTCCATCATGGCTCCCCCTTTGTGGAGTGGGATAACCGCCGCGGTGCACCATTCAGTGGGCACAAAGCCTAAGGTGAGTTTGATGTATATTTGTGTGTCAGTGGCATAAATAGAATGTACATGAAATCAGTATTGATACACATACATATACCAATTGTTTGAACCAATTTGAACTGAGGTGAGCTACCAGCCACAACTCTGAGCTGAGATACAAGGTGACTAGAGGCTTCTAAGCTTCACAAAAATCATATCTTGCCTTGATTATACTATTTACTACAATTTTTATTGTGTCCTGCTTATTTAATACTGTATTTAAATACTGTAAATTAAATTGCTCTGTTTGTACTGTATTTGTCTGCTTTACTGTGGCTGTTAAATCATATTTTGTTGCTGTTATCACTGTTGTGAAGCTTTTTTGCTACTTTCACTGTTTGCAAAGTAATTGTTGTTACTTTTCATTGTTTGCAAATCATCTGTTCTCATTGTTCTTTTTTCCGACCTGAAACTGATTTGTTTGCTGTTTAAAGCATTCTTTAGTGTCTCTTTGCTGTTTTTCTGATGTTTAAAATATATTTTAGTTTCTCACTGGTGTTTTTTCTGGTGTTTAAAACATTTTTTATGGCGTTTCCCACCTATATTGGTGTAACTAGTCGCTGTAGCATAGTCCAGATACAGATTTCCTACATCTGGGTCTATTTGCAGTGGCTATTGTATTCTGAATGCATTTTTCAAGACATCTTTGATTGGAAGGGGCCCTTCTGCACCCTTGTGAGAGATGTGTGCTGATTGGAACCTGTCTGGTAAAGGGTGATTGGTCTGGGGCCTGGAGTAATTACCCTCATTGCTTCTTTTGATTTTTTTAAAAGTTTTTTTAAGGTTTTAGATTCTGGCATTTAAGCCCCATATTTGAGTAGATTTCTGCTTATGTGTGCATTATGCAGCACCACACACTGCCACACAATTGTGCACTATAGCCAGACAGATAATTTTGACAATTTTTTCCATTGACGCAGCCATAGTACATTAGTGTAGTCCTCATCTTTAGTACATTTCTGGTCTAAGTAGTATTCCTAGTGAGCTATGACCTATAAAACCACCAGACAAAACCCCCATTAGAAATGCTCATCTACAGAGCACCTCCTGTATCAGACCTGAAAGCACTCCCTTTGTGAAAAAGGTTCTTCAAACTTAGCATTATGGACAGTTGGACTACCCTTATTTTTCCTGAAGCCTTGTTTACTTGGGTCTCCTAAGGCAGAGTAGCACTTGCCTCACGTACACTAACAACCCTCTACTAATAACTGACTCCAGTACAGAGTGCAAGAGGTGTATCTACACCAAGAATCTTTAATCCCTGCACTCTCGCACTCAAAACAGTAACACTGAAGAGGTTGTCAACTCACCCACCACTACTCATGCACATAATACCACTACATACACATAGTACACATCCAAAAAGTAAATCAGCATACACAGTATATCTCTCAAAAAACTTACTGAAACACCAGAGACCTCCAAAACAAAAGAAAACTACAACTAATACAGTTCCCACAGCACCCAAGACACATAGCAACACCAGTGTCTCAACTATCAAGCTGTTAAGGCATAACACTCAAAAAACAAAATTTCTTGTCACTGGAGACTCTATAGTAAGACACACAGATGTCCCACTCTCCAGGATAGATAAGGAGAAAGTCACAGTCTGCTGCTTGTCCGGCGCTAGGATTCATCAGATCATTCATGCACTCAGGTCTCTCGGCAACAACTACCATTATGAGTCAGCCATAGCTCATGTTACAGTGAACAACCTGAGACATATCACACTGGACTATATCAAGAGAGACATAATTGACTCTCCAATTATATGTCAGGCAGGTATATCCCTAGCTTTGAGCAGCATATTACCTTCACCTAGAATGATGCTACAGTATAAACAAAAATGATCAATTTTAATAACTGGCTTAGTTTTTGGTGTCATTCAAATGGGATCCAGTTTCTGTCAGCTTGGGATGACATGGTTGACAAATCTTCCCGCTTTGCCAGAGACAGTTTTTACTTGGCACCATTAGGCTTTCGGATGCTGGCAAAGGCTCTTGCCTCCCCCATAGTGCCTTTTTTAGGCAAGGATTCAAAAACAAAATTGCTGATGTGAAAACTGCCAACCATAACAAAATAAGGGTTATGCTGCTAAATGTTAGGTGCTTAAACCAAATATTGCACACCTTGGAAACACTTCTATCACTGGAGGATGTAGATGTTTGTGCAGTCACAAAAACCTGGTTATAGGCCTCAGAGAGTACCCTGGCTTGTGAGGTTACAATGCCTTCCACACCTTCAGACCAAAAATGAATGTGTGATAACCAAAAGTGGCAGAGTTTCTATCTATTTTAGATATATTCACCTCCCGACTAGTTAAACTGGATAAGTCCATGAAGTTACTCCATGTTCAGATTACTGTGGGTAAGAGCCCCATTCAAGTTATAGCTCATTATAGATCTTCCTCCATGAATTATGATGCACATGAGGCCTACTTGACCAAACTGGAGTCAATCCAAATATTGCCAAACACTCTTTTCATGGTGTATTTCAATTATCCCACAATCAACTGGAAAACCTACTCTAGCCCTAACCCACTAGCACAAAAGTTTCTTAACTTTGTAAACTCAAATGCCCTGGAACAAATTGTTCAAACTCCAACAAGAGGAATAAACATACTAGATCTGGTCCTCACTAACATGACAAAGAGATGCACCACTGCAACTGTCAGACCCTCATCAGTTAAATCTGACCACAAATCAGTCACCTTCAAGCTGGCACTAACACCAGAACTCACAAAGGGTGAAATCAGACTTAAAAACTTCACCAAAGCAAACCATACCCTCCCAGGGAAGGTATAAATGCATTCCAAGTCCCACCCCCAACTGGAAGTAGTAACCACCAAAGCTTACAATAAAGATCTGTACAATCACGTGTATAAGTGTACAGACTCTGCTGTTCCAAAGAGAATCAAAGCCAGAGCCCCAAGTAAAAATAAGCTGCACCGGTGGGCATTCGGCATCAACAAACTTTACAATAAATGCAAAAGGAGGCTGTCTAAGAAAACTAAGGCAAGGTCACAACAAAGGAAATGCACCCTCCTCCGCCTCAAGAGGAACATAAGGCAACATGTCAAACCCTCTAAGGGTAACTTTGAGAAAAACTTAGCAATAACAGCCAAGGATAATTACAAAGGTCTTTTACAATTACATGTGTAGCTTAAATGGTAGGATCCAAGCATGTGCTGAACTATTGACTAATGGTATCACATACACTGATCCTACAGAGATAGCAAACCTGCTAGCGGACAGATTTGGTGAAATTTTCACTCCCTTATTCTCTCCAAACTTATTACAAACCTTGCCCTCAACTCCTCCACCATACATTTCTGAAAGCATTGTCTAAGGCAAAAAACACAGCCTCTATTTGACCAGATGGCATCCCAGGCTGTCTTTTAAACAAACTAAAACAATGAACTAGCATCGCCGTTAAGTAGCCTATTCAATTACAGCCTAACCACTGACTTTGTTCCTGCAGACTGGAGAACAGCAACAGTAATTCCCATCCACAAAGGTGGCTTATCAACAAACCCAAGGAATTATAGATCCATAAGTCTGACCAGCCTCATCTGTAAAGCCATGGAATGTATCATAAATTAAGATATAGGTGACCTCCAAATCCTGGATCCGACCCAGTTAAGCTTCACCAACAGCAGATCTTGTCTGTTAAACTCAGTGGATTTCTTCAAAAAATGTGACCAGGGCCATTGACAAGGTCAGATCTCTGCACACAGCATACCTCAACTTTGCAAAGGCCTTTGACACAATCCCATACTCAAGCATTACTGATAAACTTAGCAAACTGAATGTAAACCCCTTTGTTGTAAGATGTTTTCCCGACTGGCTCACAAACTGGCCACGCACTATCAAAGTGGGTGACTACACATCCACCAGCAGACCTGCCACCAGCAGGCTGCCACAAGTGTCAGTGCTTCGCCCCTACTGTTTGGTATATACTTCTCAAGCATTCAGGCCAAAACTAAGGGATTGTGGCTGAGCAAGTTTGCAGATGACTGCAAACTGGGTGCAATTATTGAATGCCAAAATTATGTCAATATACTTCAGGAAGGTCTTAAACAGCAGTCGGTTGACTGTGCTGTCTTTCTCTTTACTTTCCCATTGCAGAATCCACAGTATACCTCTCAACCTTTACATGGCAGTAGTCTGTTAGTGATTTGCTATTGAGTATGTTTCATACCTGTCCTTGCCGTTAATCCTGTAGTTGACCTTCATTAATACTCTGTTCTTCTTACCATTCCTAGATCAGTCTGCATCAATGTCCTCAAGTGGACCTATGAGTGGCATGTGTATACCACCCACTCTGTATATGTTAACTGTTATCTGGATAATGGTGTAAATGATGTGATCAGTAATGCTGTTTTTCCCTGCACTAGTTGAAGCTCATCCTACCTTCCTCCCATGAGTGTTTACCAGGTGTGTGTGTATGTGTGTGTGTGTGTGTGTGTGTGTGTGTGTGTGTGTGTGTGTTTTATGCATCACATATGACATGAATGTCAGCTATGCAAACAAATTATGCATTTATTTTATGTATATTCCATGAAACTTAACATACAGTAGACTGCAAGTGAAGCCATTATTATTTGTAACATTGCATTGAGATATATATGCCATATGTCATTGATGTTACCCATCATATGATTTAGGCACATTGTCCTGATCTGCGTCTTTGTATCTTGCAGCACATCAACTATCTGTATCATCCAGAAGCCCATCCAGCAATCATGATGTGTTCACGATGTGTCACAGCATGGTATTATGGACCCTGTCACAGAACACCTTGAGTTGTTTGGGATCCCATCCATGAGGATGACAGTAATGTTGTTGCAGATGTAGCCTTAGATGTAAAGGTCCACTTTTCTAGCCATTCAGAAGATGCTGCCATGGTGGATGTTGAACAAGGCAAGAATGTCGACCAACACACCACAGCTGAGAGCACTGCTGCTGGCAACTCCACAAAACTACCAGGAAAAGGGTATCATGGTAGATGCAGGTGAGCAGATGTTGTGCATGGAGAGGTGTCCATGGGTGCCAACCTTCTGCTGCAGGCAAATGAATGGTCACAGCAATGGCATTGTTCAGATATCCAGGCATTTGCCAGTGTAACAGATCATATGGCACACTGGCTACATGTCACACATGAAGGACAAATGCACAGGCACAGCATGATTATAGCAGAATTGACTGCTTAGAATGAGAGTCTACAAGCTGTGGCATGATCGGTGGAAATCCTGGCCTCTACAGTACAGTGGCAGTGTCCTACTACCAGCAGGAGTCTCCATTCCCTGACTGTGCTCAACAGACTGCAACCTGTGAGAGGCAGGCCACCTGTCCACTGAACCAACATTGGCCATCAAAAATCACTGTCTGTGGTACAACCTGTACAACTGCTACCCAATCTGCTGTGGTCTTACCAGTTTCAAGGCCTTCAACTTGCAGTCATGCCCCTTCATCTCAACGTGGTGTTGTAGCCCCATCCATCTCCTTTGTGGAGCCACAGAGAGGTTTCTGCATGTGGCTGCAGTAGATTAAAACATGAAGTGAGACATCAGTGAGGTCTCCTCAGACTGAGTGTGTCTAACAGTGTAGTACACATAGCTGGCTCATATTATTGCAATACCATTGTACTGTGATATGTATTTTCTGAAATTACAATTTCTGCATTATGTCCTGTGTGATTTATATTTTTCATGTTATTATATTGTAGAGATATGTATGTATAGCACTGATGTGTATCTCTTATTGTTTATCATACAGTGATATAACAATCTGAGTGTGCATGTATACTTGCGTTAGTTGTGCCCTGAGTTGGTGATCATTGTTTTGACTCATTTGCATATGCTCATTTTGGAATATGTTATGATTATGTTATGTGTGATGTTCTTTGTGTGCATTTTGTGATTACTTGCCATTAGAACCAATTTGTGTTCCTGTGGTGGAGCAACAACTGAACATCAATGTTCAATCTGTGTACTCATGTACATGTGGCTTGTCATGACACAGATATCGGGCTCAGATGCTACAGTGTTGCCTAAGCCTGTACTGGGGTCACACCTTACATTGCCTACACCTGTGACTTCTGTCCTCGATGTTCTCCTGCTCCTGCTCTGATACCTGTGTGATGTCCTTTTCAGAAATTTGGGATTCGTGGGGTAGTTCACCCAAACATGCAGCTGGAAGACCAACATCTGCTCTGGTTAGCATATTGTGCAGCATGGCACACACTGTTTTCATATTTGCAGACTTTTCAGGAGTGTATTGCAGTGCATCCATCAGATGAGTCCAGACATCTAAACCTAGCTTTCAATACAACAAACCACACTCTATGGCATTTCTGGCTGTGGTTTGTGCTCTGTTGTAGGCCTCCTCTGCAAGGTTTGATGGTTCACTGTATGGGGTCATTAGCCACAACTCAAGTGGATAACCACAGTCACCTGTTGTTCATAGGTTCATGGGTTCATAGGTAGATACTAGGCTAGGTTGAGAGGAATAAAAACACATTTAGTCATAATCAATATTGTTGAGAGTGGTATCCTTAAATTGCATCCTAGCCATTTTACTGTACTTACCCTTCAGCAGTCCCTCAGGTTTTTCACCTTGCTGGAATGCAGTACTCAGTCCACTTTCTCTCCAAATGGCCGCATCGTGGACACTTTCAGGGTATGTTGCCATGATGTTCATTATGCTGCCATTTGTTGCACACATAAGTTGGCAGTTGATAGGCGACCATCCCTTTCTGTTTATGTACCAGTCAGCTTCTGGATGTACTGGTGTCTTGAAAGGTATGTGTGTGCAATCTTTTGCACTGAGTACATGTGAGAAATTTGCTATGTTATAGAACTGGTGCATTACATTTCTCCTCTCCATGGGGTGGATAGAAAGTGCGTGTAGTCATCAACCTTGCTGCACATTGCTTCCAGGAATTTTGTCAAGATATGACTGGCAACTCTCTGTGATACTCTGACAGCATCCACCATGTGTCTCTGAAATGCACCAGATGCAAGTACACCAGCCTGAGACACACTTTGGTTTCACGGGGCATGCGTTTTTCTCACGGAGCCTGCAAAGACATGTGTGGGGCACACATGTTGCAGACAGTCTTCACCAGTTGTCTGTCTATATTGTATCTGTCAATTATTTGCTGGTCTGACAACTGTTTTTGTTTCAGCCTTGATCTGACTACACTAGCTGCCATCTAGGATGCACAACCACAGCTCAGTTATGGCTTGCATCACTGCAGCCTGTTGCAGTACATTAACAGCAGGCTGCATTTTTATATATTTTTTCCAGTTTTGCTATGCATTTCACTGTAATTAGTAGTATTTGCTTGAATTCCTTGGCATCGGAAAAATATGCACTGAGGAATTTATAAACAGAGGCGACATGACTGTTTGTCAGATTTAGTTGCGTTGTATCCTCACAATGTATTTTGGCATCAGACCGGCTTGCACGGAATCACTAATTATCATATGCTGAATACTTCATTACTTGATGTATCTTCAGAGTGACTTTTGGAATTACGTCCACACCAGGTGTGCTGAAGTCTTCCTTTGGCATGCTGCACTGTTGGCAACTAGCTTTGAACTTTATGAAATCTGGACCCTGGTTTGTATAACATTCTTTTTGGAGTGTGCATCATGTGTATTAAAATATTATTTTGTGCCTGTATCTGGGTGCTGTATTATTTCTTGTTTTATACAGTGAGTACATGCACCCGGTTTTGTCCTTCAGTGGTCGTGAAGTAAGTTGTTGGTATATATATATATATATATATATATATATATATATATATATATATATATATATATTTTTTTTTTTTTTTTGGTCTACTTCACAAGGACAAAAGACCACATTACCAAAGATGAGAAGGCCGAGACTAGATCTCAGAAACTTCATTTGAATGAACGATCACATAGCCGACACTTTTCCAGCAGTTAGTAACCAATTGGACAACAAGGAGAAATTTACCCATTTTCCCACTGTAGTGCAAGCCTGGAGTTTGTATATTTTGTTAGGGATGGTGTGGGGGCCATAGCCCCCCACCTGGGTGGATTGGAGATGGTAAGATGTATTTTCCATCAGTTATTGGATCAGTGGTTATTTACCACTGGAAATGTGTTGGCTATGTATATTGTGCCAGTACACCTACACAACAATGATGATAATGTACAGGAAGGTAAACAGGCACATAACATATGCCAGGTATGTATGCAATGGTTTATTATCAGAATGTCAAAGTGCACAAAGAATTCATTCACATCTGAGAATCAGGTGTGCGAAGTGCAGCATATCAGTTAGGACAGAATGTCGAAGTGCACATACCAACAAATTTGAATTCTCACTTTTGGCATTCTGCGATGCAAGTCAATACTGCATACCATGTAATGTCATCTCCTTGCAGGGGGAAATGCCCCCCAGCACCCCCATGTGGGGGGGGCTACACCCCCACACCCCCTGCAAATAATGTATTCCAGCTCTAGATTGTATCTGTCAATTATTTGCTGGTCTGACAGCTGGTTTTGTTGCAGCCTTGTTCTAACTCATTTAGCTCCCATCTAGGATGCAAAGCCACAGCTCATGTATGGCTTGCATCACTGCAGCCTGTTGCAGTACATTAACAGCAGGCTGCATTTTTATATATTTTTTCCAATTTTGCTATGCATTTCACTGTAATCAGTAGTATTTGCTTGAATTCCTTGGCATCAGAAAAATATGCACTGAGGAATTTATAAACAGAGTCGGCATGACTGTTTGTCACATTTAGTTGAGTTGTATCCTCACAATACATTTTGGCACCAGACCGGCTTGCACGGAATCACTAATTATCATATGCTGAATACTTCATTACTTGATGTATCTTCAGAGTGACTTTTGGAATTACGTCCACACCAGGTGTGTTGAAGTCTTCCTTTGGCATGCTGCACTGTTGGCAGCTAGCTTTGAGCTTTATGAAATCTGGACCCTGGTTTGTATAACATTCTTTTTGGAGTGTGCATCATGTGTATTAAAATATTATTTTGTGCCTGTATCTGGGTGCTGTATTATTTCTTGTTTTATACAGTGAGTACATGCACCCGATTTTGTCCTTCAGTGGTCGTATATATATATATATATATATATATATATATATATATATATATATATATATATATATATATATATATATATATATATATATATATATATATATATATATATATATATATAGATATATATTTTGTTTTTGGGTCTACTTCACAAGAACAAAAGACCACATTACCAAAGATGAGAGGCCGAGACTAGATCTCAGAAATTTCATTTGAATGAACGATTACATAGCCGACACTTTTCCAGCAGTTAGAAACCAATTGGACAACAAGGAAAAATTTACCTATTTTCCCACTGTAGTGCAAGCCTGGAGTTTGTATATTTTGTTAGGGATGGTGTAGGGGCCATAGCCCCCCACTTGGGTGGATTGGAGATGGTAAGATGTATTTTCCATCAGTTATTGGATCAGTGGTTATTTACCACTGGAAATGTGTTGGCTATGTATATTGTGCCAGTACACCTACACAACAATGATGATAATGTACAGGAAGGTAAACAGGCACATAACATATGCCAGGTATGTATGCAATGGTTTATTATCAGAATGTTCAAGTGCACAAAGAATTCATTCACATCTGAGAATCAGGTGTTCGAAGTGCATCATATCAGTTAGGACAGAATGTCGAAGTGCACATACCAAAAAATTTGAACTCTCACTTTTGGCATTCTGCGATGCAAGTCACTACTGCATACCATGTAATGTCATCTCCTTGCAGGGGGAAATGCCCCCCAGTTCCCCATGTGGGGGGGCTACACCCCCACACCCCCTGCAAATAATGTATTCCAGCTCTAGATTGTATCTGTCAATTATTTGCTGGTCTGACAGCTGGTTTTGTTGCAGCCTTGTTCTAACACATTTAGCTACCATCTAGGATGCAAAGCCACAGCTCATGTATGGCTTGCATCACTGCAGCTTGTTGCAGTACATTAACAGCAGGCTGCATTTTTATATATTTTTTCCAATTTTGCTATGCATTTCACTGTAATCAGTAGTATTTGCTTGAATTCCTTGGCATCGGAAAAATATGCACTGAGGAATTTATAAACAGAGTCGGCATGACTGTTTGTCACATTTAGTTGAGTTGTATCCTCACAATGTATTTTGGCATCAGGCCGGCTTGCACGGAATCACTAATTATCATATGCTGAATACTTCATTACTTGATTTACCTTCAGAGTGACTTTTGCAATTAAATCCACACCAGGTGTGCTGAAGTCTCCCTTTGGCATGCTGCAACTGTTGACAACATGCTTTGAGCTTTATGAAATCTGGACCCTGGATTGTATAACATTCTTTTTGGAGTGTGCATCATGTGCATTAAAATATCATTTTCTGCCTGTATCTGGGTGCTGTATTATTTCTTGTATTATACAGTGAGTACGTGCGCCCAGTTTTGTGCTTCAGTGGTCGTGGAGTAAGTTGTTGGTATATATATATATATATATATATATATATATATATATATATATATATATTTTTTTTTTTTTTTGGGTCTACTTCACAAGGACAAAAGACCACATTACCGAAGATGAGAAGGCCAAGACTAGATCTCAGAAACTTCATTTGAATGAACGACCACATAGCCGACACTTTTCCAGCAGTTAGTAACCAATTGGACAACAAGGAGAAATTTACACATTTTCCCACTGTAGTGCAAGCCTGGAGTTTGTATATTTTGTTAGGGATGGTGTGGGGGCCATAGCCCCCCACCTGGGTGGATTGGAGATGGTAAGATGTATTTTCCATCAGTTATTGGATCAGTGGTTATTTACCACTGGAAATGTGTTGGCTATGTATATTGTGCCAGTACACCTACACAACAATGATGATAATGTACAGGAAGGTAAACAGGCACATAACATATGCCAGGTATGTAGGCAAGGGATTATTATCAGAATGTCGAAGTGCACAAAGAATTCATTCACATCTGAGAATCAGGTGTGCGAAATGCAGCATATCAGTTAGGACAGAATGTCGAAGTGCACATACCAACAAATTTGAATTCTCACTTTTGGCATTCTGCGATGCAAGTCACTACTGCATACCACGTAATGTCATCTCCTTGCAGGGGGCAATGCCCCCCAGCACCCCCATGTGGGGGGGCTACACCCCCACACCCCCTGCAAATAATGTATTCCAGCTCTAGATTGTATCTGTCAATTATTTGCTGGTCTGACAACTGGTTTTGTTGCAGCCTTGTTCTAACTCATTTAGCTGCCATCTAGGATGCAAAGCCACAGCTCATTTATGGCTTGCATCACTGCAGCCTGTTGCAGTACATTAACAGCAGGCTGCATTTTTATATATTTTTTCCAATTTTGCTATGTATTTCACTGTAATCAGTAGTATTTGCTTGAATTCCTTGGCATCGGAAAAATATGCACTGAGGAATTTATAAACAGAGTCGGCATGACTGTTTGTCACATTTAGTTGAGTTTTATCCTCACAATGCATTTTGGCATCAGACCGGCTTGCACAGAATCACTAATTATCATATGCTGAATACTTCATTACTTGATTTACCTTCAGAGTGACTTTTGCAATTAAATCCACACCAGGTGTGCTGAAGTCTTCCTTTGGCATGCTGCACTGTTGACAACATGCTTTGAG
Source organism: Protopterus annectens (assembly GCF_019279795.1). Lineage (NCBI taxonomy): Eukaryota > Metazoa > Chordata > Ceratodontiformes > Protopteridae > Protopterus > Protopterus annectens. Next base: position 1,605,797,846 of record NC_056725.1, read on the forward strand.
CTTCATGAAATCTGGACCCTGGATTGTATAACATTCTTTTTGGAGTGTGCATCATGTGCATTAAAATATCATTTTCTGGCTGTATCTGGGTGCTGTATTATTTCTTGTATTATACAGTGAGTACATGCACCCAGTTTTGTGCTTCAGTGGTCGTGGAGTAAGTTGTTGGTATATATATATATATATATATATATATATATATATATATATATATATATATATATTTTTTTTTTTGGGTCTACTTCACAAGGATAAAAGACCACATTACCGAAGATGAGAAGGCAGAGACTAGATCTTAGAAACTTCATTTGAATCAACAACCACATAGCCGACACTTTTCCAATGGTTAGTAACCAACTGGACAATAAAGAGAAATTTACCCTTTTTCCCACTGTAATGCAATCCTGCAGTTTGTATATTTTGTTAGGGATGGTGTGGGGGCTATAGCCCCCCACCTGGGTGGGTTGGAGATGGTAAGATGTATTTTCCATCAGTTGTTGGCTCAGTGGTTATTTACCACTGGAAATGTGTTGGCTATGCCAGTAAACCTACACAACAATGATGACAATGTACAGGAAGGTAAACAGGCACATAACATATGCCAGGTATGTATGCAATGGTTTATTATCAGAATGTCGAAGTGCACAAAAAATTCATTCACATCTGAGAATCAGGTGTGCGAAGTGCAGGATATCAGTTAGGACAGAATGTCGAAGTGCACATACCAACAAATTTGAATTCTTTCTTTTGGCATTCTGCGATGCAAGTCAATACTGCATACCAGTTAATGTCATCTTTTTGCGGGGGGCAATGCCCTCCAGCACCCCCATGTGGGGGGATACAGCCCCACACCCCTTGCAAATAATGTATTCCAACTCCAAGATCGCACTACATTTGGCAAAAATGGTAATTTCCTGACCCTCACTGTACCGTGATCTGTAGTCATAATGCCATTGACATATGTGAGAATGCACAGTGGCATTCACTTGACTGCACACTCACAATAGTGCAGGTCAGCAAAAATGGAAATCAACTCACTTTGTTTTGGCATTCCCATTTTTGTTGAACCTGTACTCATAAATGTCATAGTAAACCATATGCAATATGTAGGTCAGACATAAGAGGAGGAAGGGAAAAGGACAGCACAGGCCCACATCATTGAGAAAATGCCAGCAACAGAAAGTAGTCAGACAATAAAGCAGAATGACCTTATCAAAGGGGACATGCACTCACCGGCTGGTCTGCAAGTCTTCCAAAGCCACATTGAGGGAAATGGCAAACATATCTGCCATGGCCACAGTGTATTTGGGGATGCATATAAACATGTCTGTGTACAAATGATAAAACTATAGTAATATACAACTTTTAAACAACAAGAGGCATAGATACACAACAAAAGAACTTTTGATTATTACATACATATATATATATATATATATATATATATACTGCCATGCAGATATAATACAACAGGTGCCACAATCACCATTATTGATATAAATAGCACTGTGCATAAGTAGGATGGATCAAATGTTAGTCCTGTGAACAAAAGTACAGCACAGAAAAATGGAATAACTGTATCTGCACAGTCACATATAACAAGGGCAGTTGGTTTCAATAATAATATGGTCATATACATGTACATCCCTGTGAAGCAGTACATATATACTATAAATGCATAAACACTGACATATATACAAATCTGTGCATGCATGTTGGAATATAAGCAATTATTCAAAAGACTGGCCACTGACAAATGCAAGATATGGACAAACAAGGGAGTCATGAATGTTGCTAAAGAGGGCATCACCTCTGTTTATTCACTAGCAGGCCAGTGAATGTCTATGCAATACATCAAGGATACTTGCTTATATATACCAGTCAGAGTTATGTGATATAACATGACACAATATTTGTCATTAAATGCCAGATACAAGGCCATTGTGTCAGAGTGACAGCATGACACAACATTACAGAAATTACATAAGCAAGGACCTGTCATGTTGTTGAACAGACAAAAGGCAGCAACAACTATCACAGAAATGGGTGCAATGCATATACATGGATACTATTACTTATTTATTTATTTATTTTATATTTGTTTACCGAGGAAATCCGACTGGACACATGTCCTTTTTCAACGAAAACTCAGGGAGAAAAGCTCCAGCATTAAGAAATACACACATTGTAAAAATTAACAAAAATAAAAGGAAATTCTAGTAGCATACAAATTCAGCAATAGTACAATGATGGGTAATACAGTACTTTAGAGGTTACAATACAATAACATGTGATACATGAGTATATACATTTAGATAAAGAAGGCAAGTTACAATAGAAATGAGATAAATGAATGCAGTATGATAGCACTAACTGAGCAAGGTGTGATTAAGTATACAGAACTTAAAGTTATCCAGGAGGATTGCAAGAACAAAACCAGGTGTTTACTAAGTAAGTAGGTAGGAACCTTTTGAACTGTACTATGGAGCAGCTAAAGGAAATAGGGGTAGACAATTTATTCCATATTTTAGGAATGATGTTTGAGAAGAGAGATTCCCCAGCTGAGTTGTTAGCTTTGGTGGTTTCTAAAAGGAGTTTGTCAATGGAACAGAAGTCTTTAGAAGTGATGTATGGTTGTATAAGATTTTTGGGAGCAGGGATTTTATCTGGTTGATGAAGGATTATATGGTCAAAGGTTAATTGTTTATAGTGTAGCAATTGAGGGAGTTCTAGCCAATTTAGTTGTTTAAGAACAGTCAATGATGTGACCTGTGTGTGGCATCAGTAGCAAACTTGGCAATTTTATTGTAACAAGATTCTAGCTTGGTAAGATCAGTTTTACGGAGGTCGGTTAGTATTGGGTGGTATATAGGAGAGTTGACAGGAGGTGTGTATGGGCAATGGTAGCCTTTGTGGATGGTAGTTAAAATTGTTTGGTTCTGTAAAGAAGACCTAATTTTTTGTGAACCTTTTAATAGTTTGGGCAATATGAATGTCATATTTCAGATTATTGTTAATTTCGACCCCTAGCAGTTTAGTATGTGTCATTGGGGTGATAATAATTTTATAGGTTCATAGGTTAGGTTCATAGGTTCATATTGGCTATCTGCCCTAGGGCATTTATAAGTCTAGCCAGAGTGAGTTTGGCTTTCGCCACCCATTTTAAATTAATTTTGCTATGCCCTTTTTCGAGGTTAATATACTGTGTCTCTGTCTAACAATGACACAGATGTGATACCCAGGGTAAACCTACGATCTCCCATCCACTCATCAAGATTCCTCTTGAAGAGAGCCAATGAGGGACTCTGCCTAACCTGGACTGGGATTTTATTCCAGAGTGAAGGGAGCCTCTGGGTTATGAATCTGTCCCTCCAGCATGTCTTATTTATTTCAGTGCTGAGGTTCAAGTCTCTCGAGCGCGTAGCTCAATGGGATTTGGATTTTCTGAGATGCAGCATGTCCATTAAGTCCGGGTTAGACATGGCTTTATACGTTAGGCACAGATCACCTCTGAGCAGGCGGCATGCCACTGAGTAGAGCTGGAGTTTCTTTAACGGGGAAGCATATGGCATCTATTTGAACCCTTTGATCCTCTTGGTGAGATACTTTTGGGGTCTTTCCAGTTGCTGCAGGTGTCTGGTAAGGTACATCCCAAAAGGGGCATTGTACTCAATTATGGGTCTGATGAGGGATGAGTAAAGAGGCACAATGACCTCCCCTGATCTAGATGTGAATCCCTTCATGATTAGGTGGGCTATATAAAATGTTTTTCTAACCACTTTGGCCACGTGGTTTTCAAATGAGAGATTGCTTATCAACTTGGGTCCCCAGGTCCCTAATTACTTCTTCCGTACTTAATGGATTACCACCTATGTGGTAATTTGTGGGCACTTTGTTTTTGCCAAAGGGGATGACAATACACTTTTTGGTGTTTAGCCTGAGGCCATGGCTCTGGCACCAATTGTCTGTTTCTATGAGGCCCTTTTGTAGGATGCTTGTGTCGGCTGGAGAGTCAATTATGGTGCCTAGTTTGCAGTCATCTGCGAACTTGGTCAGCCACAGTCCTTCCATGTTAGCCTGTACCTCCGAGAAATATATACTGAACAAGAGAGGTCCCAGGACTGAGCCTTGTGGGACGCCACTTGTAACTGGTTTGGAGTCTGACATGGCTCCAGCAATTCTAACCATGTGGATTCTGTCCTTGATCCAGTTTGCAACCCATCTAGTGACATAGGGGTTTATATTTAAGCTGGTGAGCTTATCTATAATGCCCGAGTGGGATGTTGTATCGAAGGCTTTTGCAAGGTCCATGTAGGCTGTGTGGACCACCTTCCTCTCGTCAATGGCCTTGGTGACTGTTTTAAAGAAATCGACCAGGTTTAAGAGGCAGGATCTGCCCTTAACAAAGCCGAACTGGGTAGGATCCAGTGTCTGTAGGTCCCCAATATCTTTATTTATGAGGTCCATGATGATCCTTTCCATAGCTTTGCAGACCAAGCTAGTCAGGCTTATGGGGCAATAGTTTCCAGGATCCATTGAGGCACCACCTTTGTGGAGAGGGACCACTGTTGCTGTACACCACTCTTTGGGTACATATCCTGTAGTAAGGCTGAGACTGAACAATAGTTTTATGTTTGGGTTTAGCTCTTCTTGGAGTTCATGTAGATCGCAGCCCAGGACACCGTCTGGTCCCATTGATGCTGTGTTTTTTGCTTTGGAGAGGTCAGCTTTTACCTGAGCATCTGAGATGTCAGGGGGGCAGCACTCTGCTGGGATAGATATTTGCCCTTTTGCTGGGGAAGGGGGGGGGGGAGTTTGCGCTGAACCTGTCAGCTAGGATGTTGGCAATGTCTGTGGGTTCGGAGTATTTTTTGTCATTTTGGACTAATTCTGAGCATATCTGGGAATTCCCACCCAGGTTCCTAACATAACTAAAGAAAGCCTTGTGATTATCCTTAGTGTCCTGTGCAATTTTTCTCTCAAAGCTGGCCTTAGACGATTTTATGAGTGCCCGTAGTTTTTTGCTAATACTTATCAGAGATGCCTTCCCTTTTTGGGATTTTGCTCTATCATGTAGTAGCTTCCTCCTTCTATTGTATAGTTTGTTTATGGCTGGGATCCACCAGACAGGACGCCTGCCTTTGGAGGATTGGGTCTTGGTTTTATTTGGGATTGCATGATCCATGCATTCCTGAAGGTGTTCATAGAATGCATTTATAAAGGATTCTGCGGTCTGGGCCATATTTTCCACAGGCCCAGGGGCTTTGAAGGATTCAACCTCGGTTTTGCGGACTGTGAAATTTGCTTTAGAGAAGTTTTTCACTGTGGTTTTCTGGGAAGGGGGTGGGGTCGGGATGTGAATATCCAGTGAGATTAGTTTATGGTCTGATCTTACCAGTGAGGGATACACTTCTGGTCTGGAGCATAGAGCCCCCATGTTGGTGATGATCAGGTCCAGTATGTTTTCCCCTCTTGTGGGAGTGGTAACAATTGTTCCATAGCATTTGAGTTTATAAATTCTAGGAACCTTTGGGCTAGGGTGTTGGAGCTAGAGTAATGCTCCCAGTCTATGTTTGGGTAGTTGAAGTTACCCAATATAATGGTGTTTGGAGAGACCTTCATATTTTCCAATGTTCTCAGGAAGGCTGAGTGGGGTTCCTGGGTTTGGGAGGATGGTCTGTAGCAGGCTATAAACTGGAAGGCAGTTTTACCCACTGTTAGTTGCACATGGATAGTCTCTGATGCTTCGTGCTGTGCCACCAACCTGGAGGTGTGCGTATCTTTATTATTATTTGAGCTTATATTTGGACACTAAATTGAAAGTTAGGTGATACTGTGATACAGGAAAAAACTGAGTTGTGCATTTGATAGTAGTTTGTGGGTGTGAAGGTAGTCCATGTGTTGGGTATGAATGACTCTCTCTAAGATTTTAGATAAGGGTGATAGGATGGCAATTGGATGATAGTTTCTAAGTTTGGTGGAATTGCCTCCTTTGTGTAGAGGTATTATGTGGGATATCTTCCAGATAACAAATATTATGCTCTTAGATATCAATTTGTTAATAAGTATTGCTACTGGGTATACTATTCTTTCTGCTGAGATTTGCAGAAATTTGGCTGGGAGATTGTCTGTGGCTAGGGTAGGAGGTTTTAGTTTATGCAGTAGTTTTTTATGATATCTACAGACACTGGTTGTAATGTAAATTGGTTGGGGCTATTTTGGGAAGAGCTGCTGAGCTGGGGTGTTACAGGGGCAAAGTTGTTGGAGATGTTTTGAGAACTAGCAAGGGATAGGATAGTTTCTGTAAAATATTTATTAAATTGGGCTGCTATTTTTTCAGAGTTGGAGTGAGGGTAGATGTTTTGCCTGGTAGTAGTATATTATTAACTGCAGCCCAAAACTTTTGAGGGTTATTGTGGTGTTTTTTTTCTGAATATTATGGTAGTAGTTGATTTTGTCCTGTTTTACAAGTGTCTTAACTTTGTTTCAAAGTTCAAGGAATGTTAGTTTTGTAGTTTGGGTTTTGTATTTGTGATAGTGTTCCCAGACCTTGTCTCTAGCTTTGAGTAGGGATCAGCATTCCTCATTCAGCCAGGGTGCATAGTTGGCTTTCACTGTAATGGTCCTGGGGAAAGTATGGCAGTTTAAAATATCTAAAAGGTAGGAATAAAGGAGATAACAGCATAATCTAATGGTAGCTGTTTGAGAGAATCCCAGGTACAACATTTTAGGGCAGTGATGAATCTATGTGGGTTAAAGCCTTTTTTTGTTTCTGATTGTGTGGTATGTGGTTTGGTTATTTTGGTAGGTACAGGTACAAAGATGAAAGGTTGGTAGGTGGCCACTCAGTCCATCAGGAAGACAGCTGACCTGTGATGATAGGGACAGGTTGTTAACCAAAAGCCAATCGAGGATAGACTGACGTTTGGAAGATTTGTCAGTTCTTGTGGGGGATGTGATCAGTTAGGTAAACCCATGTAGGCTAATGCATGATGTTGGATTCATAGAGGAGCAGACTAGCCAGTCAATATTGAAATCACCCATCAGGACTGATTCCTGTGGGAGGGAATTAGAGGTCCAGTGTAGTATGTGTTCTACTGTGTGGATATTGTTTCTTGGTGGGATATAACTGCCAATGATGTTAATGTGTTTTTTTGGGTTGAGTTTTAATTTAGTTAAGATTAGTTGTCCATTTCCAAAGTCAGGGATGTCAAGTTCAAGATAGTCTTTTGTTAGGTCATCTTTAAATAGAATAGCTACTCCCTCGCCCTTTTTGGTTGACCTGTCTTTGCATAGTATATTGTATCTTGGAGCTACAACGTCATTGTTACTATTGTTGGGTTTTAGCCAAGACTCAGTTAATATAACAATGTCAGGAGCATAGAGGGAAACTAAGGCATGCAGATCAGGAACTTTCTTTGTAATACTTCTTACATTCATATTAAGGAGGAGAAGGGAAGCTTTGTTTTTTCTGTATAATAGTCCTTGGTTAACAGTGCTGGGGTTGCTAACTGTATCAAGTGGAGCGGGTGAGACCTGGATTAGGATGTATTTCTCCAGAGTGGCTTAATTGCTTCAAAAGGTGTAAAAGAAGTTTGCTGAACTTATATTGTAACACGGCATGTTTTTGACAGGTTTGGGATGTGCTTGCTTGCCGGGGGTTGGAGTTTATTTACATGGTAATTTAAATGGCTGGAATAGAAGAGGCTTGCAGCTATGGAATAGTTTAATTCTAGATGGTATAGGGAGGAGGTTTGCCAAGGAAGGTTCTTGAGCGATACTAGTAGGTAATTGTATGATGTGAAGAAGGGCAGGAGAAAAAGTAGTGAAATAGAGGTGATATGTTTCCTATTAAGGTGTTTCATTTTATTTGTACACTTTGACTCATATAAGTTATAGATGTAATAGGGTAGATATCAGAATAGAGTTGAGTGTATGGAGTGAGTTTGGATAGTTAGTAAAGAAATATCAACTGGTAAGGAAATGGGAGGGTATCAATTGGATTAGTAAGTGGTCACATTCTACTGGCTAACTGTTGGGAGGTTACCAGTTGGATGGGTTATATATCATATCCTGTTGCCTGACTAATGGGTTGTGATTGGCAGTTGTGTATGGGTGGGTATTTTAATTGGATTCTATTTGTTTAATCATGAGCTGTAACTTGCTGCTGGAATTGGGGTGGGGTTAGCCAGTTGTAAATGTAATTGATGTGAGGGTGGGTGGGAATGGAGGTAGGGTCGAGGAGCAGAGTGGAACCCGAGTGCAGTGAGGGCAGAAAAGAGCAGGCTGAATCCTGGTCACCATATGTGCAAATTAACACACTGGACCTACCTGACTGTGTTATGTGAGAACTGTAATCTAGTATGTGATTTTCTGTCATCCCACCAAAGTGTACACCAGAGCAACACAGGCAGAACAATTGTGTCTCACTAGCAATAGTCATATCTGCCACACACAGGGCCAGAATGCATTGGACTCAGTAATATTATGCAGCACTGCATGGATAGGAGTACACACACACATACAGACAAAATTAAGGAGCAGCATGCCTGCCCATATGGAGTAATGTATGCAGTGATTTCAGCATGATCATGTAAATCAAATTGATTACTGCATGTGTAATTTGGTAATGTGTACCATACTGCAACAGCAACATAATGCCACATATGACATGATATGTGCAGTGTTTATTATGGTGCATGTAAAAAAAGCATGACAGCAATATTCAATGCCTGCACAATTGTGCTTATATCATAAATAGTTGAATATGGAAAATACTATAGTAGCAGCATTGCATAAGTGGATCAATCAGACAATACCCTGATGGGGTTAAACATCATGAAAGATCTCTGTAGCAATCTCATGGAAGGAGTTATGCACAGCCCTAATCACATCCTGAAAGAAGTTTCCCATCAGGTCCCTCATCTGCATCTGGAAGATGTCTGTCATTACATCGCCAATCTGGTCCCAAAGATCATCTCTCTGGCTTGGTGGTGGATGTCTTCTACAATGAGCAGCAGGAACAATGGCATGTGCAGGTCCTAGTCTATTGTTGTCATCACCATCCCTGTCATGGTCATCACACTGATCCTCAGAGTCAGAATTGCCTCCCTTGGTCTGGTACATCATATTTGTTGTATGAAAGGAGAGCTGCCATGGGTCCCATACTCTGTCAAGGGTCAACAGTGGAAAAAATAATTATACATTCATAATAGGTATTCCCCCAAAAGGAATGATTACACAACATGTGCAAACTTGCAGAATCTACATGTGGTAGTTATTCTGTATATGATAGTACAACACTGTATGACCGTACACAACTGTAACAATGTATGTGATGAAAATCCTGAATTTAATCCATAGCAATGTAGAAAATGGTGTATAACATACATCATACTCATGTGTAAAATAGATCTGTAATAAAACACAGTCAGATGTGCACCTGCAGAATGGTAAAGACAGTATATGACATGCAGTTAACATCAACAAAACATATGAATCAGAACATGCAACATGTTTGCTCAAGGTATATCACAGCACAGTACATTTGTCATTACAACTTACTTGTCATAAGATATAGCCTAGAGGGTTAATTTATACTTTGTATAACCAAAGAAAACAAACTTGTGAAAATAACAAGTGTACTGCCATAATCATGCAACATTCCCAGTGTCATAATATTCATATATTGATGACATGAATAGAAAGCCATCTGTGGCCAATGTGATTGCCATACAGTGTCAGTATGTCACTCCATCACATTATATGGCATGCAATACCCAGATTATCAGACAAGATGCTGTTATTATTTTTTTATTTACTGACATATAAGTCACCGGTATATATGCAAAACAGACATATTGCATCTCAAGACAACTTTGTCATGACACTCTGGTATGTAACATTGGCAGAAACAAAAAACTTGATATACTGTAAGGTCGCAGTTATACTGACAGCATATGTTTGGTAACTGCCACTACAACATTCTACACAATATATTGACTTTATACCAATGGCAGTCATAGACTCTAAAATAACTGCCTTATTTATAGGTCTTACACCAATATTGATATCAGTGGCTAATGTTAAAACAACCTTAGTTTTGTAGGCCACTAATCATTACTCAATGAGTAGCTCACACATTTATGTTGAGGTGTCAATATGCCATTTACTTTTCCACTATAATAAACTGTTATGTGCAAGTAATGGCTCGTGTCGACATCCCATGACTCAAATATGTTTTTTAATTATATTGTAAGATGAAAAAACAGTGGTACATTAGAAGATGTATGCAAATGAGATTAGCAATGCAACATGGTTAATGGATGATATCACAATGTCATATAACTGGAATGGAATAGAAAAGCTTAGAACAACTGGACAATCACAGGCACAGTGGCAGCATGTGATATCTAGAAATTGTTTGTATAGCACACATAAGCCACACAGCAAATGCATTACTGTCACTACCTGTGCTTGCTATTCTCATATGTCTGCCTATACAATTATGATGATCATGATTTTACTTTGTGACAATTCAGGCATATCAGAAAAACACAAGTGGAGTGCAGTACAACAATGTTAGTAAATATTATACAATTTAAATATTATACAATTTGGTGTTAAACATCACAGGGCAATTACACAGCATCACAAGACTGTAAAACTCGCCTAGATGTCAAATAAACAATTATCAACATCATTCAGAATGGTGAGATAAGCACCCATTCAATATAGAAAACAACAACAGTGACATTACAAACAACTTAGGGACAGTTACACACAGTGATATATCATTTAGGTGTTGTTAACAAAAAATCACATAAACTCCATTTATCAAAAACATTTAACTTAAATTTATACTGTTATTCACAATAACTCATTGACTATTAAACTTACCTTGCAGATGCATTATGAGTAGTCTGGCATTAACATTAGCATGCCAGAAGGTCCAAAGAATACACATTTAAAACTGGAGTTTGAGCTATGTTATGTGTCTTTCTGGGAAAATAAATGTTGATAGTGATAACACATGACCTCTCTCCTTCCACTGCTCTTCAAGCCTGTGCATATGCTCTATGTACAATGAATGACTTCAGACACAGTCTTCATCACCTGCAAATGGGAAAACAGGATATATTACTGCAATGAGAGGACTGCGTCAGGTCAGTATGCAATGATTGCTATGAACAGTAACAAAACATTGAGTATTACATGTCAGCTAGCCTTGACATGAAATACAATATCACATTTTGCACATTCAGTCATTGCTGTGTAATGCTCAATATTACACACACACAAGGATGACTGCACAAAAACTGGAGGAACTAAGGTTCAAACCTACAACACTCACCTATTGTTGCTCTACAAACCTGAATCCTTCATGTTTATCTAATCCATTATGCCTGTGATTGTATGGGTTGATGGAAATGAAAATCTCAACAATATGAATATGCAGGGAAGAATTAAACACAATAATATATGAAGTTGTGTTTCTAAATTAAATGTTAAGGTAAAGAAAAATACAAGTGCTGCATATTTAAACAACAGAGGTATGCAATAGTGAGTGCATGTGAGCACATTGCTGACAGTAATAACAAACAGCTATACCATTTCAAAGTTCCAAGTGGCATAGTTTGTGATAAAACATGTGGCTGCCATTGGAACACTTAACTACACATTAAAGGAATTACTGTTCATCTGTGGTATTTGATATATAAACATGTAATTTAGGGAGGAGGGGAATCAACTTTAAATATAATTGGATTATAACATAATACTGTGCAATTCAAAATGTGTAGGCAACATATCTATGTACAGTATGTATTACCCAGCATTTACACATATAGCCTTATGGACAAATGTCTGATGTGTCTAGAAACTCTGTGGAAAATGGAGCTATCTATAGTCATCCATAGACTAAGTTCTACAGGAATCAATGTACCATATAAATGCTAAATGTGTAAAAAGCTGTACTGCATAACTTACTCACCAGTATTAGACCTCCCATATCTGTTGTTAAATATGAAATACAGTACTGGAAAATATTATCCAAAATAGACCACACTGAGATTCAAACCCATACATATTTATGAAACATTCACACTGGCCAATAGCTTTCCCATTTGGACAGCACAATGCCTTGCTCGACAAACTACGCTGCTTCGCTAGAGATGGCCTGCACCTGCCACCCTTAGGCTTTCAAATACTGGCCAAGACTCTTGCCACCCCCATAGTGCCTTTTTTAGGCAAGGCTCAAAAGACAAACCCACTGCCATAAATAGCACAAGTAACAAATAACTGAGGGTAATGCTGCTCAATGCCAGCAGTATAAACCTCAAAATGCATGCACTCATGAAAATCGATATATGTGCAGTAACAGAAACTTTGTTTAAGGCTCCAGAGAGCACTCCAGCACTACCAGGCTACAACTCATACCATACATTTCGGCCACAAAACCCGGACCAAAATACAAAAGGCGGGGGCATATCCCTATTCATCAAGGATACCCACACCTCCAGATTAGTAGCACAGCATGATGCTTCAGAGATCATCCACGTGCAACTAACAATGGGCAAAACTGCAATTCAAATTGTAGCTTGCTACAGATCACCCACCATGTCCCACGACCCCCATTCCACATTTCTGGAAACACTTGGAAACATAAAGGTCCTACCAAACACCCTGATATTGTGTGATTTCAATTACCCAAACATTACCTGGGAGAATTACACAAGTACTAACTCCCTTGCCCAACATGTCCTAGAATTTATAAACTCAAACACCCTGGAGCAACTGGTCAACACACCCACCAGAGGTGACAACTTATTGGACCTGGTCATCACCAACATGGGCGACCAGTGTTCCACACCAAAGGTCAACCCCTCGTTGGTTAGATCTGACCATAAACTAATCACACTGGATATCCACATTCCTCCCACACCCCCAGTCAAAGAAACCACCGTGAAAAACTTTTCAAAAGCAAACTTCATGTTACTTAAGATCGAGGTGGAAAGTTTCAAAGCCCCCATGCTAAAGGATAATCCTGCCCAAGCTGCAAAATCCTTTACTAATGCACTCTATGGGCACCTACAAGAATGCATGGCTCATGCTATCCCAAGCAAAACCAAGACTCACTCCTCCAAGAAAAGGAAACCAGTCTGGTGGACCCCTGCCATAAACAAGCTATACAATAAAAGGAGGAAACTAGTACACAAAAGAGTAAAATCCAAAGAAGGTAGGACATCCCTGATCAGTATCAGCAAGAAACTATGATCCCTTATAAAATCATCCAAGGCTAGCTTCGAAAGAAGAATTGCCAAGGACTCCAAAGATAACCACAAGACATTATTTAGCTATGTCAAGAATCTAAGTGGCAATTCCCAGATTTGCTCAGTGTTAGTGCAGAATGGCACAAAATAAACTGAAGTGACTGATATCGCCAACATCTTGGCAGAGAGGTGCACTGCAAACTTCACCCCCCTCTAACCCCAAAAGGGCCCATAACCATACCAGAAGAATGTAGTGCCCCTGAAATCACTTATAAATGCCTTTGGGCAGATAGTCTAGTACCTACCTATGAACCTATGAACCTTTAATGTTGTAAAACTGTATTGATTAATGGCAGAATATGTATTTATCTGCCTTATGACATTAACATGTGTCAACATACTTAATTTAACTGTCACATTTCCACATACAGTGACAAATCTACAGCCATAAGACAGAATAAGGATTGTAGATCCACACTTTTTATACTTGCATTTTGTTTTATAAATGCAAACATATTTATCTGCATTGGTCTTACATCCAGGTAAGTGATAAGAATAAGCAACACTGATATCAGAATAATGTTGTATTTTATATAATGTTGAGCTTACTAATGTATGTATTACTCCTCATCCACTCATACAGAAGTATGCTGTGTGATGCTTCTAAAATCTTTGTGGATAATGGAGAAATGGGCAATCTTCCATGGCTTAAGCGCTGTAGGCATCAATGTTCTGTGGCCATACTAGATGTATAAAAAGCTGAACTGTATAAGTTGCCAAGCAACCATAGGTCCTTCTCTTTTTTTAATTTCTCCAGGTCTAACCCATTCCTAAGTCAAAGTATAATTAAAGTTCATGAAATTAGCATTGCTTCAATCTTTGATGTTAGCAAATGTCCTCTTTTCTGCATCTGCAATGTGTCCAGTAATGACTCCTGCAAATAATACAGAGTTACGTGTATCGATAACTTATCTAAGTACGATTGTGAATTCTTTTTTATAAGTCCCGTTGCTCCTACTACTATTGGAACTGTCTAGATATCCTTGCACATTGTCCTTGTTTCTGCCTGCAAATCCTGCATTTTATAACTTTGTGTTTCTCTGTGTGTAAGACACTGTAATCACTGGGTGTAGCAATTTTAATGATAAATCCTACTTTTGCCTTTTTTCATGAACTACAATGTCTGGTTTTCTTGCATTTATTTCTTGAATTGTTGGTAATGGGTGATCTCATGGGATATAAACTTCATCATTTTCTGTAATGCTTTGTGGTTTATGTTTCCAATGCTTCTCAGCTATGTCAATATTTCTATGTTTGCGCAATCCCCAATATGTAACAGTCCTACCACATTATTATGCCTTTCAGTATACAGGCCCTCTGCCATTAGTGTAGCACACCCAAGAACAAGATGTGCAACTGATTTCAGTTCTGCTCTACAGAACCTGCATTTGTCTGTTTCTCCATGTTCAATTGACTTTGTAAATCAATATGTATGTAGTCCACTATCCTGGGCTGCCAATATTAACTTTTCGTCTTTTGGTTTAAATTCACCTCTCCTTAACCATTCCTGCATCAGATCCTGATCAATATTAGGTTGTTCCAGGAGTTTTATATACTACAACTATATTTATGCCTTTTGCACATTTCTTGCCTTCTCATCTGATCCTTCTCCTTATATTCTTTCTTTGCGTTGTTGGCACATTTAGTTGCTGCCTTATTTTTGTCTACTTCTGGTTTGATTTCCATTCCTGCTTGACACTGATATGCTTCTGCTAAACTAAGCAGGAAGTCATCTTAGATTTGTTCTCTTCTTGTTTTAAAACTTTCACTATGTTTGAATCTTATGAGGTTAGCAGATATATACGAGGCCCTACGACTGCATATCTATACATGTAATCAATTTTTAGTAGGCCCATACCTCCTTCAGAACATGGAATATATAATCTAGGTATACACTGACTTTTATATATAATCTGATATGGGTAAACTCAACTGATACCTTTAAGGGCCAGTAAATCATCCCAAAAATGTTAAGTCAGAATATGAAGAGCAAATTGGTTTATAGCTTGGACTTTGTTTCTAGATGTCAGGGCTGATCTCGGTATTAATTAGTCCTTTCTGAGTTTTGTTCACAGTTGTTAACATTTTATTGTCAATCCTTCATTAATTCCCAAATATTTATGTACTCCCTCCTGCACAAGATCCTTTATATCACATTCCTGCTCCAGAGTATTTTTTGGTGATGCAGACAGAGCTGGATCATGGTCAAATGGGGCAGTATGCAGGGTAATGGATCAGGGCCCCACCCAACAGCAGCCCCCACCTCAACAGCACACCCACCAGCCACTCCAGTGCCCCATTACTTGGCTATTTCTCCTCAGTTGCCATAAACATTGTTCAAACTTGTCAGTGTACATGCTATTTTCTTCTTTACTTCTACCATGATTAGAAATACTTAAAACATTTATTTCAAAATTTATAGAACAAACATTGATAGCCATTTTCTAAACAAAACAATGCAATATCACAATGAACAGTAAGCTTCTCTGCCATTGAATCTCACATTCATTGAAACAGCACTGAAACCTACATTCAAAGAAAATGTTTCTGGCCGGTGGCAGATCAAGTTTACCTTTGGGCTGATTTCAAACCATAAGCCTCTTGCAAATTTTTTTTGGACTATGCATACATGCATGTGTTCTTTAATGCACTGTCCTAACTGTATTCATTTATATGGCTTGTGTAATAAAGCACCCTTG
Source organism: Protopterus annectens (assembly GCF_019279795.1). Lineage (NCBI taxonomy): Eukaryota > Metazoa > Chordata > Ceratodontiformes > Protopteridae > Protopterus > Protopterus annectens. Next base: position 1,605,813,876 of record NC_056725.1, read on the forward strand.
TTAGGGTGTGTTTTAAATGTGTAGGCTTTTACATTTTTCCAGTAAGCAATGAAAGAAAATGTATGAACCAATAATGCCAAAACTACCCATTACAGAAAATTTCAACCACAAAAGGCCACTCAGATTTCTATCATTATAATTCACCAATATCAGTTGATATACATAATCTCTGCAGAAGTAAAAGTCATCTGAATAATTCCACATTAAAAGATTCTATTACTAACGAAGAGGTTGCTGCTAGCAAACAGCTTTATATTTCAGTGTTTAATGTACAAATGCAGTGCCTGTTGCGTTTAAAGAATAAACTGCCCATATTACATTAAAAATGGTAAGCTTGTAATATTGCACTAGGTAATGTCTGTCAAAACAATAACAGTTTCATAGTTACTAGGCATCTCATCCATAGGAGAGCACACTTAGGAGTGCAGCAGCCCCACCCCCACTTAAAGTGGGCACTATAATATCAGCACACATCTACATAGTGTAGGAGTAGAACCCACTGCCTTTTATATGAAGAAAAAGCATGCTACCTGTTGTGCTAGTAGTACTCCGTTTCAAATCTATAACACAACCACTGATGATGGCCATTTGCTAAACAAAACAGTTACAGATTAAACACAGACTTAGTATGAGTAACAGTGAACTTTTCTTCCATTGAAACTCAGCATTCCTTGGAAATGCACCAAAAATCAATAGTCTTTGAAAATGCACAGAAGCGTGTCAGTCCTTGAAAATGCACAGATACTCATCTTTCTTTGAAAATGCATTGGAACTCAACATTGATTGAAAATGCACAGGAACTCAAAATTCTTTGAAAATGCACCAAAACTGAACAGTCCTTGAAATGCATTTACTAAACTAATGATAGTTTGGCAGTTGGTGTAGAGGATTCAGGCGGTGGAGTCCTGTAGTCAAGGTGCATTGTTTGAGCCTAAATAAGTTAACCATCCTGAGATGCCTAATTGGGGCTTTTCACACACACCCTCACACACACACACACACACACACACACACACACACACACACACACACACACACACACACACACACACACACCCTACCTGTGTTTTACATTTGTTTGGAATGGTGACTGCCTAGGTCACCTAGTGCTGGATCTGGATCTAGCTGCATTGCACATTTATCAAGACTAAATGATATTCTTATATCATCTGGGAAGGTTTTGACCACTTCCCATTGTGCTTTCAGCTCCTGAATTGATGAACTATACAGTTTTATATCATTCACAAAAAGAAGATGAGAAGTCCTTACACTTTGTTGTTGTCTGGTAGTCAAATTGTAACCATGACCTAATCTGTTAAGTAGATAGCTTAATAGGTTAAGGGCAAGACAAATGAGCAGCAGTGAGAAAGAGTCACCCTGGAATATCTCCCTTTGAATTTTCATCCCTGGGATAATAATATGTCCTTTATCATGGCTTAGCTGCAAAGTGCTTTGCCACTGTTTCATGGTCACTGTAGTATAATTGATGAATGTAGGACATGCCTTATACATCTGTAAGCACTCTTTTATCCATGAGTGTGGGATGCTGACAAATGCTTGCAATCTATCCATGCCATACTTTGATTCTTTCCCTTTTTATAATTCTCCATTATGACTTTATTTAACAACAAATGATCCTTGGATCCATGTGACATTTTTGTTACCCTTTTGTTCTGCTGTCATGTTTGAGTTTCCTTCTAAATGATTATAAAATCTGTCACCAGCAATTCCTGCATATAGTTGATACATTGTTAGAAGGCAAGTTATTGGTATGTAGTTTTTAGGAGGAGTATCATTTTTTTCCTGTTGTTAACCAAGTTGGTGTCCATTTAGGGTGCATGTATAGGTTCATAGGTTCATAGGTAGGTACTAGGCTATCTGGCCGAAGGCATTCATAAGCCTAGCTGGAATGTGATGGCTTTTGCCGCCCCCTTAGATTAGTTCCCTGTGCATCTGTCCAGCAGAGCCATTGAAGTGATCCCCAGGATAAACTTTCTATTTCCCATTCACTCATCAAGGTTTCACTTGAAGAGTGTTAGCAAGGAGCTCTGCCTAATGTAGATTGGAATCTTGTTCCAGAGCATGGGAAGTCTCTGGGACAGGCATCTATCCCTCCAGCATGTCCTATTTATTGTTGTGGTGAGGTTTAGATCCCTAGAGCGTGTGTCTTGAGGGGATATGGTTTTCTTTAGGTGGAGCATGTCCATCAATTCTGGGTTGGACATGGCCTTGTATGTCAGGCAGAGATCACCTCTGAGTAGGCGGTATGCAACCGAGTACAGCTGGAGTTTCTTCAGTTGAGCCGCATAGGGCATCTGTTTGAGGCCAGTGATCTTCTTGTTGAGATACTTCTGTGGTCTTTCCAGCTGTGTCTTGTAAGGTACACCCCAAATGGGGTGCTGTACTCTATGATGGTTTTGATGACTGATGCGTAGAGGGGCACAATGACCTCTTTTGATCTGGATGCAAACCCTTTTATGATTAGGTGGGCCACATAGAAAGATTTTCTAACTACTCTGGCAATGTGATTATCAAAGGAGAAGTTACTATCTACTTGGGTCCCGAGATCCCTTATTACATCTTCCGTATTTAGGGGGCTACCAGCTATGTGGTAGTTTGTGGGTACTTTGTTTTTTCCATAGGGATGACTATGCACTTTTTGGCATTTAGCTTGAGGCCATGGTTTTGACACCAGGTATCTTTCTCAGTGAGACCTTTTTGGAGCATGTCTGTGTCCGCCAAAGAGTCAATTATAGCCACTAGTTTGCAGTCATCTGTGAACTTGGTCAGCCATAGTCCTTCTGTGCTTGCCTGTACCTCTGAGAAGTATATGCTAAACAGGAGGGGTCCTAGGACTGAGCCCTGGGGAATTCCACTTGTAACCAGTTTAGAGTCAGACCTAGCTCCCGCAACTCTTACCATGTGGGTTCTGTCCATGAGCCAGTTGGCAACCCATCTTGTGACGTAGGGGTTTATGTTCAGGCTGGTGAGCTTGTCTATAATACCTGAATGGGAAATGGTGTTGAATGCCTTTGCGAGGTCTAGGTAGGCTGTGTGGACCACCTTGCCCTTGTCTATAGCCTTGGTAACTGTCTCAAAGATGTCCACCAGGTTTAGGAGGCATGATCTGCCCTTAACAAAGCTGAACTGGATAGGGTCCAGTGTTTGGAGATTCCCAATGTCTTTGTTTATGAGATCCATGATGATGTGCTCCATAGCCTTGCAGATCAAGCTAGTCAGGCTTATAGGGAGATAGTTCTTGGGGCCTGTTGTGGCTCTACCTTTGTGGAGCGGAATAACCATTGCTGTGCACCACTCTATTGGCACATAGCCTGTGGAGAGAGTGAGTGTGTTTAGGTGAGGGATTAGTTCATCTTTGAGCTCGTGTAGGACGCAGCCAGGGACACCGTCCAGTCCCATTGATGCTGTGCTTTTGGCTTTGGAGAGAGCTGTTTTAACCTGAGTGTCTGTGATTTCCAGGGAACTACATGCTTTTAATATGGTTATGGGCCCTTTTAGGGGTGAGAGGGGGGTGAAGTTTGCACTGAACCTGTCTGCCAGGATGTTGGCGATATCAGTCGGTTCAGTGTATTTTGTGCCATTCTGCACTAACTCTGAGCATATCTAAGAATAGCCACTTAGATTCTTGACATAGCTAAAGAATACCTTGTGGTTATCTTTGGAGTCCTTGGCAATTTTTCTTTCGAGGCTAGCCTTGGATGATTTTATGAGGGATCGTAGTTTCTTCCTGATACTGATCAGGGATGTCTTACCTTCTTGGGATTTTACTCTTTTCTGTACTAGTTTCCTCCTTCTATTGTATAGCTTGTTTATGGCAGGGGTCCACCAGACTGGATTCCTTTTCTTGGAGGAGTGAGTCTTGGTTTTGCTTGGGATAGTATGATCCATGCATTCTTGTAGGTGCCTGTAGAGTGCATTAGTAAAGGATTTTGCTGCTTGAACAGCATTATCCTTTGGCATGGAGGGCTTTGAAACTTTCCACCTCGGTTTTAAGTAATGTGAAGTTTGCTTTTGAAAAGTTTTTCATGGTGGTTTTTTGAGCAGGGGTGGTGGAATGTGGATATCCAGAGTGATTAGTTTATGGTCAGATCTAACCAGCGAGGAGCTGACCTCAAGTGTGGAACACCGGTTGCCCATGTTGATGATGACCAGGTCCAATATGTTGTCATCTCTGGTGGGGGGTGTTGACCAGTTGATTCAGGGCATTTGAGTTTATAAATTCTAGGAAATGTTGGGCAAGGGAGTTAGTACTTGAATAGTTCTTACTCAGGGCTAAATCTTCATATAAAGATATTAATACATTTAGCCAGAATTTAGACACTGCATTTGGGGCTGGAGTTTTCTAGTTAGGAGCTTTTCTTAATTTTGTTTCAAACACTCTGGGCGTTACCTTATCTCATTTCATATCCTGTATATTTGAGCTTCTTAGTGCATCTTTCACTTTGTCTATGCGTTCAGCATCTTTGTCATGTTCCACAAGGTCTTCATAGATATTTCTCCAAAATGTGTCTATTTCTTTTTTTTTTTTTTTTTTTTTTTTTGGTGGTGTTTCTATTCCTTTTGCTTTGTTTCTCAGTTCTCTATACAACTTTTTGGGGTTATCAATATTTTGCTTATTTTGTACTTTTCCTTTTTATTTATTTGCATATCTTCAAAATTGTTCTGCCTGTGCTGATGTCTTTGTTTATTATTTTCAATAGTGTACGATATTTCCATGTCTGGTCTAATACTGCACATTACATTTATGATGTCTGTCTTTCTAAGCATTTTTGTTGATCTGTTCCCTCTTCTATATGCTTCTAACAGGTGACCAGACATTTCTTGTCTTAATTGCTTTATAGTTTTCTGTAGCTAATACTTCCATTATAGCATTTCATTTCTTCCTTTCCATTCGTTTATTCCCTTTATTTTTGTGGAAACACATTATCTGTTATATAATTTAGTTGCACAATATACCCTATTTACTCTGTTATATCACATGAATCTCTGTTAATAGTTTAGATTGCTGTGATCATTTGTTTTATCAGACTCCTAACATTTTGGGTGTTATTGACTTTCTGTCATTTATTTCTTTCATCCATCGTAATCTGTCTATCCATCTCTATTAAATCAAACAATTCTTCCCTTAAATACTTTTCTTTAAACTAAGGGCACATTCTTTATTCTCTGTTTGCTTTGGACATCCTACAGAAAGTTCAAGAACATCTTCCTGTGACATATTTTCTTCATGTGCATTCAGCATCATCTGTTGGTCCTTCATATGGGAACTCAATGGCCGATCTCCATAACATTGACTGCATCAGAGTTGCCACTGTTTCCTGCTCCTTCCCTTGCTGTGCAACTCCAACTGAACTTTTGTGCTGGTTTCCTACTTAATGCTCCAGAGTATCTTCATGTAGCAACTTATCAGATGCTTTCTGTTCTACCTGTTTCTCTTTAATTTAGGACTCTTCATTGTTCCATCATGCTGTAACATTACCAGAGTTGGATTTTCTACAATACATTTTTCACTGTGCAGTAATCCATAACTTCGGTTTTTATTGTTTTAACTTCTCAGTTACTAATCCTCTTTTCTACTTTCTCCCTTTGATTTCTTATTTTTGTATCATACAGTTTTCCATATCTGGATGCCTTTGCCTGTGTTTCTCGTCAAATACCTTTGGTGCTGCATTTTTGTATTGATTAGTTTTGCTTTCTCCTTTGTATAAATATTATACTATATTAAATCTGTTTTTCTTTCCCATATCTATATTTCTTTTACAGATGTTTCACTCTCAATCTGTTCTTCCTTACTTTGAGGAGTTATTCTTCCATCATGCTGTGGCATAACCTGAATTCTGTCTATACATCACTGTTATCTTGGTGAGATTTTATAAAAACAGGGTCTACCTCATGAAGGTATGCCCCAAGACTTGAGGATAAATTAAATTCTAGCAATGCAACTCTGCTTTGCTTGCAGATTTTATCATCTCTCTATTAGGTCTTCCATATGTTATGTGCAATACGAGCTAAATTACTGACTATATTTTCAAAAGTAAGCTGCAATGGGATTTGAACTCATGCATAAGAGCTCAATAGTTACCTTGTTATATTACTTAACCATTTGAGCTATGTGAAACAGCACTTTGTTCCTTACTATAAAAGAATAATTTATGGAATAACAGTAACAGTTATAACAGTAAAGCCTGTATAAATGTACAGTCGTAATCAAAGATCCTTCAGAATGCATACACTGGCCCATTATAGTTGGGGATAACCTCAGAATGCACTGATATGCACACTGAGCAGAGTGGATGAGAGGTGTTGACTACAACTCTTAGCTGAGATATATAAGTATCCCGTTTTTTTGATTATTTATACTGATTATTGTTTCTAGCAATTTATATATAGCACTTTTATTACCTGCTGCTTAGTTTTTGAGTGTATTTTATTGCTATTAAGTAATCTGCACTGGTAACTGATTTGTTTGCAGTTAAAAGCATTCTGTATCTTTACAAATCTTTATCTGTTTAAAAACTTTCATTTTGTGGCTTTCTGTAGTGTTTACTGTCTGTAGGCTAATAGCTTTAGTATTTGTCCTAGTTCAGAATTGTTGGCTCTGGGCTTGTTTGTTTATACAATGATTGTTCAAAGCACATGAACAGGCCATCTTGAATTAGATGAAGCCTTTCTTTACCTTGGCTAGATTGTGTTAATTGGCTGCTAGCTAGTGGGGGCTGGTTCTTTTGTGTTTTTGTAAAAAAAAAAAAAAAAAGTTGTTCTTCTGGTATTTAAGCCCTAACTTTGAGAGAGTTTCTGTCTATACACACTGAGCAGGGTCGATGAGAGGTGTTGACGACAACTCTTAGCTGAGATATATAAGTATCCTGTTTTTTCGATTATTTATACTGATTATTGTTTCTAGCAATTTATATATAGCACTTTTATTGCCTGCTGCTTAGTTTTTGAGTGCATTTTATTGCTATTAAGTAATCTGCACGGGTAACTGATTTTTTTTTGCAGTTAAAAGCATTCTGTATCTTTACAAATCTTTATCTGTTTTAAAACTTTCATTTTGTGGCTTTCTGTAGTGCTTACTGTCTGTAGGCTAATAGCTTTAGTATTGTCCCCACCCTCCCTCCCTGTTGGTGTCTTGCTGTTATACTTGGTGGCTTTGCAGTTGCCTACCCCTACTGTAAATCTGATCTGGGGCACTCCTCCCAGTCTAGTGTCATTAGCTCATTCTACCTAATACACAGAGAACATTTGATAATGCCTTCTGTTTCTCCTTTTTCCCTTTCAAAAAAAAAAAAAAAAAACATTTTTACCTGAATCTCCTTGTGTTCTGACTGTGCTTCTCAAACATTTTGGAAATATAGAGTATATTTTAGAGCATTTATTATAACTGTAATTGCCTTAATATTGCTACAACTCAAGTGCTCTGGGTTGCACTGCATCTGAAGTTTTTGTGTGTTTTAGCTGCTTTTCTGTATATATAGACTTCTCTGTATATGTAGACTAGCTACTTATTCTGCTGTGTTACTGCCTCTTAAATTGTTTTTCAGTTGTGCACTTGCCTTGCTTCATTTAAAAAGTTTTAAATTGCTAATTTTGTAGAGTTTTAATTGCATTTACTGTTTAGGACTACACACTTAAGTGTGTTAGCCTTTTCTGTGTAATTTACTGTATTATTGCATTGTTTAGCCTGTTTCAACAAAAAAAAAAATACTATCTTGTTTGCTCGTTTACCACCTTTTCTAGAAAGTCCATAGCCCAGGCTTTGCTTGTCTCAGAACTTTATTTTCTGTGCTCAGAGCTATCCAGACCTTGCTGTGGTAGAGGGAAGTCCTACTGCCTACCAGTGGGACTGGTGAGCATTGTACTGCCTATCTAATGCTAGAGGAGTGGTTTCCAGCTCTAAAATTGTAATTTTATGAGCCTGTTTGGGCTTATTTCTATCCCTTTCAACTTTCTGGCTTAAAAACACATGTGTTTGCACATTTTTCACATTGTGCAGCACTTGCGAGGCTACATAGGTTCATAGGTTCATGGGTTCATACTAGGCTATCTGCCGTAGGGCATTTATAAGCCTAGCCAGAATGTGTTTGGCTTTTGCCACCCATTTTAAATTTATTTTGCTATGCCCTTTTTCGAGGTTAGTATACTGTGCCTCTGTCTAACAGTGACACAGAATTGATACCCGGGGTAAACCTACGATCTCCCATCCACTCATCAAGATTCCTCTTGAAGAGAGTCAATGAGGGACTCTGCCTAACCTGGACTGGGATTTTATTCCAGAGTGAAGGGAGCCTCTGGGTTATGAATCTGTCCCTCCAGCATGTCCTATTTATTTCAGTGCTGAGGTTCAAGTCTCTCGAGCGTAGCTCAATGGGATTTGGATTTTCTGAGGTGCAGCATGTCCATTAATTCCGGGTTGGACATGGCTTTATACGTCAGGCACAGATTGCCTCTGAACAGGTGGTATGCCACTGAGTAGAGCTGGAGTTTCTTTAACCGGGCAGCATATGGCATCTGTTTGAGACCTTTGATCCTCTTGGTGAGGTACTTTTGGGGTCTTTCCAGTTGCTGCAGGTGTCTGGTAAGGTACATCCCAAAAGGGGCATTGTACTCAATTATGGGCCTGATGAGGGATGAGTAAAGAGGCATGATGACGTCCCCTGATCTAGATGTGAATCCCTTCATGATACAGTTAAACTATTCCAGGTGCCAGAAAGTCTGCTCTTCAAAATTTCCCTTAAAACTAGCTGGTTTCTTAGTAGTAGCACTAAAATCTGAACCCCTATCACTTGCTCTAGAACTTGCTGGAAAGCACTAGGAAGCCTGAAACTGATACAAGCACTCAGCTCTCCTTGTCAATAAGGAGAAATTAATCATAGGCACTAAACAGCCTATAATTGCAAAGTACCTTGCAAAGGTAAGGGAAAACAGCTCTTAAACTTTACAAAAAAGCACCTAAACAGGCATGTCCAAAGGCCAGCTTCCGGTGATTTCTCCTGTCCACCTGGTGAATCTGGGCATACAGGGGCAATGTGACAACTGCCTCATGTACACAGACAATCCTCTCCTCCTACCACCCAACACTACAACCTGCAAGAGATGCACTTATATAGCCAAACTGGAAGCAAAGCTCTCTCCAGCTAAGATTGTGCTAGACAGTCAAGAGGAGAAGGTTAAAACCTGCATTACACCTCAAGCAAATCATAGCCCTTCAAAACCCACACCATCAACACCCACACATAGCAACACTAAACCCACATATGCGGAGGCCCTTAACATTAACCTGCCCAAGCAACAAGGACCTCCAAAGCTGAAATGCAAACAAACACCAGTCACAACCAAAGTGACACATAGCTCACAACACCAGTGTGCCACCCAACAACAGCCCCTAAGGCATGACAATGTACCCAACACTTTAGTCATAGGTGATTCTATAGTCAGGCACACTGATGTCCCACTCACCAGGCTGAACAAGGAGAAAATTACAGTCAGCTACCTGTCAGGTGCCAGGATCCGCCACATAACGCATGCACTCGTCACTCCACAACAAGTACAAATAAGACTCTGCCATTGTCCATGCGAGATTGAATGACTTGAGATGTACCTCCCTGGACTACATGAAAAGAGACATGGAAGAGCTCTTGGATCATGTGACCCAGGCAGGTATGACCCTAACCCTGAGTAGTATCCTGCCTTCGCACAGAATGTTACCACAGTTTAAGGACAAAATGATTGACTTCAACAATTGGCTAAGCTTCTGGTGTCATTCAAAGGGGATCCAGTATTTGTCTGCCTGGGAAGACATGATCAACAAACCAAGATACTTTGCTAGATATGGTCTGCACCTGTCACCCCTGGGATTCAGGTTACTGGCTAAAGCTCTTGCCACCCCTATAGTGCCTTTTTAGGCAAGGTTCAAAGGATAAAACCACCACCGTAACAGATACAAGCATGCAAAATCTGAAGGTAATGCTACTCAATGCTAGAAGTCTAAACCTCAAAATGCACTCTCTCGAGGTACTCCTAAAAATGGAGAACATCGATATCTGTGCAGTAACTGAGATCTGGTTCAAGGCTCCAGAGAGCACCCCTGCAATACCAGGCTACAATTCTTACCACACTTTTCGGCCACAAAACCAAGACCGAAACACTAAAGGTGGGGGAGTGTCCATATTCACCAAAGATATTCACACCTCCAGGCTAGTTGTCCAACACAATGCATCTGAAATTCTCCAGGTGCAACTAACACTAGGTAAGACTGCAATCCAAATTGTAGCTTGCTACAGATCCCCCACCATGCCCCAAGATTCTCACTACACCTTTCTAAACATACTGGAAAATATTAAGATACAACCAAACACCCTAATACTGGGTGATTTCAGCTACCCTGGCATTAATTGGGAAAACTACTCGGGTACCAACTCCTTTTCCCAACAGTTCTTGGAATTCATAAATTCCAACACCCTGGATCAAATAATCCATTGTCCCACCAGGTGCTTCAGTATCCTAGACCTGGTCATTACCAACATGGGAGATAGATGCTCCACACCAGTGGTCACCCCCTCATTGGTCAGGTCTGACCATAAGCAAATCACCCTTGACATCCACATCCCCCCCCACCCCCAGTAAGGAAACCTCCTTAAAAAACTTCTCCAAAGCCAACTTCATGCCACTGAAGTCAGAAGTGACAAACTTCGCAACACCCACGCAGATGGGATCTGGAAGTTCAACTGCAGAATCCTACACTAAGGCACTGTATGAGCACATCCACCCGTGCATGAATCATGCCATCCCAAATAAAACCAAGATGCTCATCTCCAAAAAAAGGAAGCCAATCTGGTGGTCCCCTGCTATAAACAAACTATACAACAGAAGGAAGAAACAGTTACAGAAAAGAGGAAAATCCCAGGATGCATAAAACTCTCTCACCAGCCTCAGTAAGAAGCTGAGATCCCTCATAAAGTCCACAAAAGCTAGTTATGAAAATAAAATTGCCAAAGATTCCAAAGACAACCACAGGCATTCTATAGTTATGTCAAGAATCTAAATGGCAATGCTCAGATCTGCTCTGAGCTACAACCCAGTGGCATTAAATATACTGATCCCAAGGATATTGCCAATATCCTGGCAGATCAATTTAGTGCCAACTTCACCCCCTCTCACCCCCTAAAGGGCCCATCTCAATACCAAAAGATTGACAAATTCCGATAATCCCAGCCACACAGGTAGAAACCAAAGCTAAGAATACAGCATGCATGGGACCAGATGACATCCCAGGCTGTGTACTACATGAACTATAAAATTAACTGGCACCTCACCTAAGTGTCATGTTTAGTCATAGTCTCACCTCAGGCTTTGTGCCCACTGAGTGGTGCACAGCTACAGTTATCCCGTTCCACAAGGGAGGATCCACCTTGGATCCCGGGAACTACCATCCCATCAGTCTGACAAGCCTGATCTGCAAGGGCATTGAACGCATTATCATGGAACTTATAAACAAAGACATTGGCAACCTTCAAACACTGGACCCCACCCAGTTTGGGTTTGTGAAGGGCCGATCTTGTCTCCTGAATCTGATTGACTTTTTCGAATCAGTATCCAGAGCTGTGGACGAGGGTAAGGAGGTCCACACAGCCTATCTGGACCTCGCCAAGCCATTCAACACCATCCCCCACTCTGGAATCATAGATATACTTACTAAGCTGGGCATAAATCCCTACATCACTCGATGGGTTGCCAACTGGCTTACTGACAGAACCCAGACTGTAAAAGTAGCCAACTCCAAATCCAGCTCCAGACAAATGACAAGTGGAGTACCTCAGGGCTCAGTCTTGGGACCACTCTTGTTTGGCATCTACTTCTCTGAAGTACAGGTCAACATTAAGGGACTCTGGCTAACAAAGTTTACAGATGACTGCAAACTGGGAGCCATTATTGAATCCCCAAATGATGTGGATATTCTACAAAAGGGCCTTACAGAAACAGATGCCTGGTGCCAGAGCCATGGGCTCAAGCTTAATGCCAAGAAATGTATAGTTATCCCCTTTGGAAAAAAACATGTACCCATGAATTACCACATAGGTGGCAGGACACTAAACATCGAAAGTGTGATGAGAGACTTAGGGACACAGGTGGACAGTGGTCTCACTTTCGATAACCACATTGCCACAACAGTCAGGAAATCCTTCTATGTGGCACACCTCATCACTAAGGGCTTTTCATCCAGAAAAAAGGAGGTCATTGTCACACAGAACTCATCCCTCATTAGACCCATTATGGAGTATAATGCCCCATTTGGTATGTACCTCACAAGACATCTGCAACAGCTGGAAAAGCCACAGAAATACCTCACTAAAAGAATCACAGGCCTAAAGCAGATGCCATATGCTGACTGTCTAAAAAAACTCCAACTATACTCTATGGCATATCGCCTACTCAGAGGCGATCTCTGCTTAACATACAAGGCCATGTCAAACCCTGAGCTGTTGGACATGCTCCACTTAAAGAAATCCCAATCCCTCAGAGCCACATACTCCAGGGATCTAAACCTTATCATCACAATGAAAAAAACATGCTGGAGGGATAGGTTCCTGACCCAGAGACTCACCATACTCTGGAATAGACTGCCCATACATGTCAAGCAGAGTGTGCCTCACTGGCCCTCTTCAAAAGGAACCTTGATGATTGGATGGGAGGTAGGAAATTCACCCCGGGGATCATGTCAGTTGCCCTGGTAGACAGGGGCCCAGAGAAGTAAACATTGTGGGAATAAATATCCAGGGAATTGTTATGGTTAAGCTAGCATAGGCCTTAGGGCCGATAGCCTAGTACCAACCTATGAACCTATGAACCTATGCTGATGGTTTGTGGGTGAATACTAGGCTAACTGCCCTGAAGAGCCATTATAAGAATAAAAAACAGCCTGAGGTTAGAATCAAATGCTGTATCTTTTGTCTCTGAGGCAAAGACATTAACCATTATGCAAACCCTACCTGTGGTATAATGTTTCTAGAAACTTTGTTGATAACAGAAGTAACTTTAATAAGTGGAACATACATTTCTACATTTGCATTACTATTATCACTACAGATACTTATAAAATAGATGTGATACAATCTCAGAAACAGATATGCTTACCACATACATTTATGATAATGTAGGTGCTAATATGTTGATTATACTACTTAATGTAACCATCTGCTGTTTGGCTTGAGACTTCTGCAATTTTCCTGTGAAGATGATCTGCTTTTCTCCACTCTAGGTCATCTTATCAGTGGCGGACCTGCACACTAATCTGGTAGATCCCAGTCCATCTGCAGTGCTGCCTCACAATCAAGTTCCAAATCTTTATCATCCCAAAGTTCTTGGTGGCATGCTTTGTTTTTTTGTTGATGAACAGCCTAGACAGTGGGCATCTGGGTGGTCTACTCCTTGGTACAGTTCGGTGCCCAGACATGCTGAAGCCTGCTCATGGTCGACATCCTCAGTATTATCATTGACACTGGTACAAAAACACCTTGAAAAACTGAGGTCCCTCTCAGTTTGCAGGTAACAACAGTATGAGCAATAAATGTATCAATACCACATGTTAAAGTTGGTGAATATAGGATCAGAGCACACTATTGTAAAGTATCTGGCATGTGTTACAGATATTACTGTTAAATGATGTCTATTGGGTAGTTGCACCAAGCACCTTACAGTTACATTGAGCAATTTGGTTAATGTGTCGAATTTTGAGAACTTGGACATTTGCAAATAGTTATTTTATTTGAATTTATTTATTTTATTTTACATTTGTTTACCAGGATGGTCCGACTGGATGAGGTCCATTTACAGCAGAGGCCCAGGGAGAAAAGCTCCACTTAATTAATACAACAGACAATGATAATAATACATAATGTAAAATAAAGACTTTGTTATTGAGCAGTATTTTGTGCATAATAGAATAATACGCAAAGAAAGATCATATCAGTAATATATACAAGTGAACATTAAGTTAGTTAAATAGGATTCCAAAACACTGAATGTCAATGAATCTCATTAATTATGTATGGTGCAAATGGTACTTGAAACCTGTGGGCACATATCTAAACTCACTTTAAAGTATAACTGACGTGCAGGTAGCTTCAAAGGTAAGCTGTCACCTGCTGTCATTATTGTGGGGATTAGATTGCTATTATCAAATACCTATGTTATCATTAATCTGTATAAATCAACTTATACATGTTGTCAGTCATTTTTTTTTTTTTGTAAACCATTTGCAGTACAATGTGTCTGTGACATAAAGAAGGGTGGTAAAATTCAACAATATGCATACAGATGGGTAAATGTCCATCAGTGACAACAAGATTTTCCCATATGCAGTTGGATGGATGAAAAGGAACCAGACACTGTGAACTATAGATACGGATGGAATTAAAATATATCTGTAGTTATTTCTCATTAACCAGTAACGTCTGTGGTATGTTTATGGAAACTGACAACTTCTGAGGATTTCTGTTAAGTTGTATGTTCACCGATTAATTTATGGATACTTTCTGATGCTTAATAATACACTAGTAATTGTTAATACATTCAATCTGATTGAGACAACAAGATGATGGCTTTGAAGGTTCACTGTTTATTGTATTGATATGTAGCCAGGCGTGCATAACAGTTCATTTTAACATGCTAACTTTTTTCTTCACTGTTTCAGTATAACTACCATTATGTGTGTTGTGCACCATATAGTGACAGCAACATTTGTTATGATGTGTGCCACTGACTGTGGTTGTATATGACACAGGCAGCTGACATTCTTGAGGTACACATGCTCATTTTGCTTGGATGTACATGTAACTGTGACAACAGCATTGCTATTGTACTGAGCTTGTCACTTATGGTTATGTGTTTGTCCCTTACTTATTGTGATATCCACTGAGATGGGTTTGATCCCACATATGACCTATAAAACATCTTTTAATGGATTGGTAGATGTGATGATGTTGTTACTCCTTATGAATTACATATTCAGACATGTTTTTCATTTTCATTCTGATTATCTGTGCATGACAGAGTTGTACATGAAATGGATTGTTTTGCATAACATTACATTGTAAATGAGAGGTAAGCAGTTCAATTGACATACACTTTTAACATTATCATGTCAATCTGTGTGCCTCTACATAAATTATGACATGTGCATCTCACCCTGTCTTACAGATGTCATTCAGAACTAGGGAAGACAATTTCTCACACAGAGAAAATGAAATTATAATCAAGATTCTGTGCCAGCATGGCTGCAGCCTTCTTGGACAGACAGGCAATATTGTCTGGACGAATGAAGTGTAGACAAATCTGGCAAGCATGATCAATGCTGTGGGTGGTCACAATAGATCCACTGAGGCTTGTTAGCAATGCTGCTCTGACATGATCCTCCGTGCAGCCAACAGACTCTGCTGCTGTGAGACAGCAAGGAATGCAACTGGAGGTGGGCCACCCTTCCCACCCCCAGATGAGATAATGGTGTTACACACATCATACCACCAATCAGGATCATCAGATACCAGGAGGAAGTATTGAAGCACATGTTCTAGGACACACCAGTATGTCCTAACTTCTGAAACACTGCAACATATACCATTTTGCATTATGAACCTTATTTCATAATTATTACTGTGTTGTTATATTTGTGTTCCACCAGCAGAATTATACTGTGAACATGAAAAACACCTGATGCATATGCACAACAAAAGTGTTTCTTATCTTAACAACAAAGTATATACATAACACTCCCAGAAAAATGTGTGATTTTTTTTTCAGTTGTATAGGTCCATCAACATCTGCACAGCAGCAAAACAGTTAATGTAAGTATCGCCATGTACCTTTAGTGTGATCCATAGTTTTGTGTCCCTCTGCCTGCTGTCATGACTGTGGAGTATACTGTGGAGTATACTCACATGTTGATGCTAGTGTGCCTTGTTATACTACAGGATCCACAATATGACAGATGACACACTCACCAAACAGGGAGGATGTACCTGGTAAGGCTTCATATCTGTTTCCTACATTTCATTATTGATAATCACATCTCTGTTCTTCATGACTACTGTGTTCTTGTTCACCTGCCTAGGACACCTGCAATGTGTATATCATCCAGACCCATCTGGTATGTGACTATATTATTTCTGCATGTTATTCCTCTGTTGGAATGCTACATTATATCTGGTATGTGCTTCGTGATGATGATTTTATGTTTATCTCTTCACATGACAGTTGCATTTCAATCCTCACATCCAGCGGTGGAGCCACAAGAGGAAATGTCAAATAGGTGTTACTATTTTTGTTACCCTCATCTGTTATATTTGTTTGATATGTAATATACATGTCATATCTCAGTTATATAGGGTGCCTGAACCACCCACAGCCACAATATTCTGGTAAGTCCATATCATCATTAGCAATTATGGTCATATAGTTGTCCCATATTTCATTACTAAGCTGCATCTTTTGATATCTGTGAAGGTATGGGACATGAGTCATATGTCTCTTATTGTAGCACATCCATTGTCTTCCACCTCAAGTAGCCTGTTCACTGATTGTGAGGTAGGATGTGATGTGCCTAACTATGATAGCATGACCCATGGCCCACAGGCCACTGAATTGGTTTTATTTGTCCAGCCTGGAAAGGGACAGCCATGTGGGTGATGGTGTAAGCTCAGATATAGAGGATATTGTGGTCTAACATTCAGATAACTTTAAGATATCAGATAACATACATTATATGATTGTCACCCAGTGTCTCGTGCATAGTCTGATAATGATGGTGAATCTTCCCCATGACAGACAGATACTACCAGGCAGACTACACATGGGAGTATAGCTGATGTGCATGGATGCTTGTCAGATGGTGCCTGCTTACTATTACTGTCACATAAACATTTGCAGTGACGCCATGGCCCTGACTTGTATTTACTTGCCTGTGCCATGGATCATGCAGCTGTCCAGCTGAGTATGTTACATGAAGGACAGGAATGTGGACATGGAGAGGTTATGGCAGCATTGGCTGCACAGCATGACAGTGTGTTATCTGTTGCACGCTATGGTGAAAGCTTTATTATGGTGGTGCTAGAGCAGTGTCATAGCACTAACTGGGTGACACGTGCCCTAACTGTACTAAGCAGATTACTCCAATGGGGAGAGGCAGATCCCCTTTCATTAGATCCACACATGGCCCTTGGACATCAATGTCTGTGGTGCATCGTACCCACACATCTGCTGTAGGTCATTCAACTGTAAGCCCAATAGATAAATCCAGACTGTCACATTGCAGTCATGCTCTTACCCACAACGTGGTCTAACATGCTAGTGTCACCGCATCCAGCTCCTTGGTAGACCACCATAGGATGAGTGTTTCTGGATGTAGCAGGTGTGGCCAGGACTGCAGTGTGAGCATTCTGTGTGGGCACTCTAGACTATATTAGAGTAGCAGTATCAGTTGATCCAATATGTGTCTTGTTGTGTCATTCTGACCCTGTGGTAAAGATGACCACTGTGCTGACTACAGACTAATTAATCTGTAGGTGGTTGTTCAAATGTCTGATGCCACAGAGTTTCTCTGATAATTTATCTGACCTAGGTGACTTGCTTAAATTTGTGATATGTAGTACTTTGTTATAGATATATGGTAGTATAGATATTTATGACAGCAATGCTATATGTAACTTCATGCGCCCATGTTTGCATCACTTGCTAGTGGATATATAGCAGATATTTACAAAGATAACAGAATGTCACCTCTGTCATCCATTATTGATTGCTACATTACTCAAGTCCTTGTTGTCTGCCATTCCCACAGGCACAACTGTGCCTCTGTATGCACCTGTGTCACTTGTGGCACATGCCTCATCCTCTTTACTGTCTGCACATGTACTTCCTATGAGTACCTTTTCATATCTAACTGATTCTGCAGACATATATGTACCTGTTTTGCTGTATTCCCATCATTTATGCATGCTCCATGTATGTTGTGGAGTCACTGTCATTGATGCTCTGCATGTTTGCACATAGTATTACCTGGAACTGGGCCATGTTGCAGCAATAAGCTATGCATCATAGTGTTGCCTTCATGTGACATTCCATATCAGGCATGGGATGTGATGCTTGTTTGTGTTTCCTTCCTTTTTGGCCAGCCAGTCCTTGGTATGTTTGTAATTATTCATGCTGCTGCTTTAAGAGTTTCACTGTGTAGTAACATAGTCTTGCACATCACACAATTCTATGTGCAATGCACTAATGTAAGTATACTACCCCTTATTTGTATATGTTATTGCTGATACATTCTCGTACACAGCATGGGCCAAAATGTCTTGTGATAGCAACTGTTTGATGGGTAATCTTCCATGTAATTTATCTGTATGATGATACCCTACCTGTCCAATGACAACTGCTGCTGTGCACACCTCCTGTGCCCCACATATTTGCCTGAGTGGTCCTGTTTGGTAATGTACCATGCAGAGAGGCTTCCTGCATTGATGTTTCCTCTAAGCGTTGTGTATATATTCTGACTGGTATAACTTTGCTTCTGTTATGTATGATGTTCAATGTAGACAACAGTTTTTTTTTTCCTTTAGATGTGATTTGTGCTGCTGTTCTGGGGCAACACATGAACATTACTGTTTAGTCTGTGTACATTTGTATATGTGGCTTGTCATGATTCAAAAATGTGTGTCATATACCGCTGTGTTGCATGAACTAGGATGGGTCCCTTTCAGAGTATCAAAATCGCAGAACATAGAACCTCTGATCATTGAGGACAAGAGGATCGAAGTCCTGCAATACTGAACTCAAAAAAAACAAAAAACTAAAATGTGAAAACTTATTTCACATTTTTGCAAGGGGCAAGCCCCCTGCACCCTCAACACCCACTGCTACTAAAATATACCAACTCTGAGATCAGACTACGGTGAAGAGAATGGCATGGGACAGGAAATTAACCATTCTCTTCAGTGTACTGCAATCTCAGAGTTGGTATATTTAAGTAGCAGGGGGTGTGTGGGGGGTGCAGGTGGGCTTGCCCCCCTGCAAAAACTTGCTAGCCGAGTTTATTTGACAGGTATAGATTCTGCTTACATCATAGCTGTAGACCCATGCATTCCAAGTAGTAATCCCTCGGGTATTTTACCCTGCTGGAAAGTGGACCTCAAACCACTTTCCATCCATATTTAGTGATCATGAACAATACTGGGGTGTGTTGCCATGATATTGGTAATTAGGCCATCTGCTAAGAACACCACCTGACACTTGAGTGATGGCCATCCCTTCCTTTTGATATAGCATTCAACATCAGGTATAGCAAGGATTTTAATTGGGACATGGGTGCAGTCTGTTGCACTGAAGACACAAGAGAATTTAGCTATGGCATAGAATTGTTGCATGGCAGTTCTTTGATCCATGAGCCTTTAATTTATTTATTGTTATTTTGGCATTTGTTAACTGGATATGTCTGAATGAGCATGAGCCCTTTTTCAGTGGAAGCCTGGGGAGAATAGCTCCATATAGTGCAATTAACACAGTAGAATTAACACAACTGTATAGAAAATCACAAAATATGGTGCAATGTATCAAATACAGTACAAATTAAATTAATCAGCAAAGAATAAGTAAAATGAGCATAGAAGACATATGGTAGCAGGTATAGATTAATGGCAATTTTAGGAATAAAATGCACAATACAAAATTAAACAATCTACAGGCACAAGAGTACAGGAATACAAAATTAAAATCCCACAAGTAAAGAGTTGACCAAGGGTGATTTGAAGAGGGAATAAGAAGGAAATTAAGGTGGTAGTAAAAGAAGGGATGAAAGTGAGGTGAAAGGGAGCTAGGTATAGGAAAGATGGAGAGAGGGAACAGAGTAAGGGAAGGGTAGGAAGGAAGTTGGTTATAGGTGGGTAAGATAGGAGAGCACAGACGGTTATCCTTCTGTTTAAGTTGTAGAATATGTACTCTTTGTGACACATGGCTGAATTGGACTTAATGTATGATTCAGACAAAGAGAGGAAGGCAAAGAATGAGACATAAATAAATGGGGGGGGGCAGAGAGAGAAAAAGATGCAGATGCACCAAATACCCTAAGGCTTCAACTGGTTGAAGCATCAACTTGATTAAAAATTAATAATATTTTTTTAGACAGCAAGCCTATTGCAAGACCCATACCCCTTTGTGTGTGTGTGTGTGTGTGTGTCTATATATATATATATATATATATATATATATATATATATATATATATATATATATATATATTAACTTAATGATCACACTTGCAAAGAAAAACAAATAACCACACAACACATCACATCACATTAATGCTGACTTAGTAACAGAAACTGCACCAGAAAACACTAATGAATGAGTTAAAAGCCAGTAAGTTTAAGATTACAGGTTTTACTTTATTTATTTGCGGTTTGTTAACCGGGAAAGTCCATTGGGTCAAAAATGAGCCCATTTTCAATGGAGGCCTTGGGAGAATAGCTCTACATACAAATATTACAAAGCTAATATCAACAAAGTTAACAAGCACAATACAATTTTCAAAAACTACTAAAACACAGTAACATATAAGACAGAATAATAACATTTGAACAAGGTGTTGTAACAAAGCATTGAATGAAATTAAAACACAAGTATTTTGGAGTACATAAATATAATCTGGAGTGCAGGCATATATGCACTCATAGTTTCATGAGAAGAGAGATAGAAAGAATTTGAGGAGAGTAGAACAGTGAGAGGTGAATAGCTTGAGTTATGAGAAAGGAACAAAAAGGGGAGGGGAGTGGAAATGAAATGAAGGGAGTCAGGTGGGGTGAGAGCATGAGCATTCCCAGTGAGAAGAGAGATAGGCATGGAATATGGACTTGAAGATGGAGTGGTTTTGGGTGATTCAAATGTGGTGGGGGGGTGAAATCCATAGACAAGCAAGGGAGAAAGACAAGAGAAATTGCCCTGTCACACGTAAGGGTTTGTACACTTTGAGGAAGTTCTGGTTACTGGACCTGAGTAATCTGTCAGGATGATGCAAGGTGAGTTTGGAGGAGAGGGAAGGTCAGTTTCTGGGTTTGAAAATGAGTTTGTGAGCAGTTAACAGTTGAACGTAACACAGGTAGTGGTGGAGTTCCAGCCAGTTCAAGGAATGGAGTGAATCACAGTCGTGGGAGGAGGATTTGGTCCCAGTAGCAAACTTAGAGATTTTATTGTAGCAGGATGACTGTTTTGACTTTAGAGAGGTTGAATGTTGCTGAAGAGGGGGCTCCATGCAAGAGAAAGAAGTTGAGGTAGGAAATCGACAGTTTATGTTTGGATGAGGGAGTGAGATAATGGCTGTGATGATCCAGCATTGGTGTGTTTTCTTAATACTAGTTTGTATATGAATGTCAAACTTTAAATGTTCATCAATGATAACACCTAGAAGTTTTGTATGGGAGACAATTTCAGTAGGAATCTTATTCTGACTGACTATGGAGAAGGAATTTTTATCGATAGAGGTGTTTTTAGATGGGGTAAAGATTATGATTTTGGTTTTGGATGCATTGAGAGCAAGGTGATTATTCAGCATCCAAGACTAGGTTGAAACCTAGTGCATTCAAAACTCAGTGACTAGCTGAGTCCTGCGCTACATCATAGTACAAGCAATTATTTGATGCAAAGGTAAGAAAAGCTTTGGGATCAGCTTCTGGGTTTTATGTAAGCAATTAATTTAACCTTACAAAAAGATGTATACAGCTAAGAAACTCCTATGGTCACTGAGAATATTAAAAATTCTAAAAGGAAAATCCCACTTAAAAAAGAAAACCAATTCTGCTCACACCATTACATTTATACATTCAAATAATAATTAACAAGTAACAGCTTTTTCCAACTTAATAAAAAATAAATAAATACATGAATGCATGCATACATACATACATTTAACAATATTGTATAGTTTCAGTTTCACTTTTAAAAGACTGAGTATCAATTAAGGGCATGATGTCATAATTAATTGGTTTTATAAAAGGCAATGGCTGTGTTTGATTGTTAGTTCTGAGGAAATTCTGTAATAAACGGGACGAAAGCGCTCAACTTATCTCTTGCTTCAGTTTGGTTTGTTTTATTAGTCATTTTCTTTATGTGTTTTTTAATATTGTGTAGATGTTTTATAGTAACACCAGAACTGTGCTGCCTAACACTTCCTAGTCTCTTTACTTTGCATTTCAACTTCAGCAAACAGTTTATACTAGAGGCTATACTAAAGACACATTTCTATAAAGCTGCCATTTATGATGAAAGCTAAATATAAGTGATTTTTTATAACTGTACATGTGTGTGTGTGTGTGTGTGTGTGTGTGTGTGTGTGTGTGTGTGTGTGTGTGTGTGTGTGTGTGTGTGTGTGTGTGAAAGATTACTGATACAATGCAAAATATTCAAGATGATTTTAGCATATCCTCTGTCTTCAAACACATTCATTTTTTCCACGGTCATTATTGTTATTTTTTTACATTCAGCATTCCACATAAAGGAAAATCAATAAAACCCATATTATACATAATATGCTTTTATGTATACCTTTAATATTTAAAAATCATACCTTAAAATATTTTATTTATTAATATTTTGGGAACAGTATATATTATGTCCTCTTCTGCTGTTTAAGATTTCTTAAAGTTTGCACTTTACTATTTTACATTAACATAGTTTTCACTGCTGTAAAACTTTTCAACAGTTAAAGCATTGCATTATCCTGTGGATTTCAAAAACATCATGCATGGGCGTGGCCAAGATGCCAGTCTGATAGCAGCAGAAATCCATAGCTCTGCTTAGATTTTAATATCCTGACAGGAAATATACTTTAATTTTGAGAAAATCAAACTAAAAGTATACTAAAAGACAGATTAACATAGACTCTTTATTATTTTCTAAAAATGAATACATAGTCAAGAGAATTTTTTAATTATTCCTGTCAAGAAGTTTTCTACTGGAGATCTCAACATGAGCAACTTGAGAAACCCACACCAGGAGAGTGTACTGAAGAAAGAACTACATGTTATAATAACAAACATCCAAGAACTGTCACTAAAAATGGACAAATTTGAAAACAAAATGGATATTATCAAACAAGAATGCAGTAAACAACTCTCTCTCTCTCTTTCAGCTTTTCACGGTTAGGGGTCACCACAGCAGATCACCTTGTCTGCTCATGATTGGCAGTGAAGTTTTATGGTGCCAAGTTGCCAGCCCAGCGCCCAACCTTCCATGGAAGGCATACACACGCACGCAGTCATGCCTAGGGCCAATTTTAGAGTGTCCAATCCACTTGCAGCGTGTCTTTGGGGATGTGGGAGGAAACCGGAGCACATGGAGGAAACCCACATGACCGCAGTGAGGACATGCAGACTCCGCACAGAAGACACCCCAGCCAAAGATCGAACTGGAGAGCCTCTTGCTGTGAGGCGAGAATGCTAACCATTGCACCACAGCGGCCGTCCAAGAATGCAGTAAACAACTGGAACTTCTAAATGGAATAGAAAAAAAAATCTGAACACATTCTAGCCTTAGAGGAAACAGTAACTGACCTAGATACTAGAGTGACAGAAAATGAACATCACAAAGAATTTCTTCTGAAGGAAAACACAAGGCTGACTGAGAAACCGGAAGACCTTGAAAGTAGATCAAAGAGGAATAACATAAGAATATACGGAATTTCTGAGAAAGAAGAGGGTACTAACATGATTCACTTCCTCAATAAGTGGTTTTCATCAGGATTAAACATGCCTGAATCCCTCTCTTTTGGAACTGAGAAGGCTCATCGCTCCCTGGCAAATCCAGCTCTGTCTCTGAGTTCATCTATCCCCAGGTCTATAATAGTTAGATTTCTTTCCTTACAAGACAAGGACTTAGTGCTGAAATCAGCTTGGAATAATTCCCCTATCAAGATGGGTGAAAATGTTATTCATTTTGACAATGACTACGCCTCTACAGTCGTATCCAGAAGAAAGGAATGTGTTCCTCTAATTAAGTCCTTGAAAAAAGCCAATATTAAAGCTCAAATTCTTTTTCCTGCAAGAAGAAAAATCACCTTGCCAAAAGGAGTGAAGATCTTTGATTCCTTACAAGAAACATTAGAATTTATCCAAAAGAAGAAAATTCTGTTGGACATATAAGAAATTGAATGGCCATCCCAGAGTTTGAAGAGACAGGCAACAAAAAATGGATGGTCTGTGAAGGAAGAAGCAAGCAAAACTAAAAAACTAAAGGACAAATGAATACATTCCTTCTAATTTAATTGCTTTGTTTTATGAATCATAATATATTTGATTCTGGAAAATCTCTATACTGTAAGGTAATGTGAATCATCTTTATTATTAACTTGCTCTTTTCCTTTCTAAATCTACTTCTAATTATATATAGTACTAAGCATTTAAATAGCAATCTTTCTTTCTCTCTCTCTTTCTCTTCTTTCTTCCTATTCCTTTTTGTTACTAATGTTCCTTTACTCTCTTTTCCCATTATAAGTACTTTACATACTTTCCCCTTTTAAATACCTATAAATGATATATGTCTTCTAATTCTTCAGTAATAGTATAATTTGACATAATTCCAAAGTGCATTTTTCTAGTGGGTCAGTGGTGGGGTAACAATAACTTTCTGATTAGTGTTTCTAACTAGATGTTTTAGACTCTTTGTTTAGACCTATATAAACATTAATACAGTACATTCATGGTGTTTTTCAGATGGCTAAATATAAGATATATATATATATATATATATATATATATATATATATATATATATATATATATATATATATATATATATATATATATATATATATATACACTAGGTTCTTTTTTCTGGTCTGGTTAATTGGTGGGTAAATGATTGAAATGTTATATAATGATTTCTGATTCGAGGCAGCTGTTGTTACTTCTAAATAGCTGCTTTTATATGAAAGGGTTAATTTTTTCATGATGTTGATGTTTTGTGAGGAAACTGGTGGTCTGTGTGACTGTTCTCATTGTGGAGATTCATGACATGCACTGACAAGGCAGCTTGAGTATGATTTATTTATTTATTTTTTTGCTTTCTGTAAACTCTAAAAGCTTCAAGATTTGATTTTCCACTGAACATGCTTTTTTCCTCACTAGAGACAACTTCTGCTGTGCTTAACACAAAAAAGCATCACAACCCTCTGTTTAGTTACTAAAGGTTTAGTTATGCAATTTAGTAACTAAACCGAGGGTTGTGAAGCTTTTTGTATTAAGTATTTTGTATATATATATATATATATATATATATATATATATATATATATATTTTTTTTATTTATTATTTTTTTTTTCAACAGATCCCTACATGAAAAATGTTAGATAGATAACTGACAAAATGGTTAAAACATCTGATGTTTCTTGAAAAGTCTTGGAAATATTGACAATCGTCTTAACCTTCAGCTTCTAATGTTTATACATAATTTGATCTGATGTATATTTCTGACATATTTACTTACCAGAGGTGCTATAATTATACGTGACATATTCATATAGCTTCAGTTATATTGGGCACTCTCATTTTAATGTATATTTCATGGACTCAAATTTCTTTAGTTGCTTTCATAATGGGTTTTTTTTGTTTTTATACTATATTCTAAGCAGAGATGGATAATTTCTGTCTTTTGGTGTTGGAGAGGTGGCGGATGGATGGTTTAGTAAAGTTTTTAACTAAACCAGAAACTTTCTTTCATGTATGTGTTTGTAAATAGTTTTGGGGTTTTGAAAGTAGTGCTTAATACACATTATACATCCATGATAAGTAAGTTTTCAGTAGATTTCAAGTCAACACAGAAGAAAGGTCTTTCAGTAAGTAACAACACACACATTATAGTCAATGGCTTATAAATGTTTATCATTAAATATTAATGGTTTGAACAATAATGTCAAAAGAGCTGGTTTGCGTAAATATATCAAACTGCATAAAGCCCAGATGATCTTTTTACAGGAAATCCATCTATTAAAAAAAGACCAACAAAAATACTCATTTAATAGCTATACCATACTGGCTGATCCATGTTTTAAGACTAAGAGAATGGGCACTCTTATTCTATGGAAAAATACTTATACTGTGCCAGGAATTACAAATACCATTTCAGATAAAGATGGGATGCTAAGCATGGTTATTTTGGAAATCAATAGGAAGCATTATACTTTGATTAATACATACTGAATACCAGGACTAAGTAATAATATGTTGACAAATATCTGGACCTGATTGCTTTAAATGCAAAAGGGGACAGTATAGCAACAGGTGATTTTAACTGCCTATTATCAGACAATGATACTTCTAAAAATGGTAAAATAAAACTAACATCTCAAGCCAAGAAGTTAAATGACTTTACAAACCAGATGAATCTTAAAGATATATATGGTCTAAGAGAACATTATTCCTTATTCTTTATCGGTTTGGAACACAAACAAACATTGATAAGGTCTTTGTATCGAATAATATATACTCACAAATAAGTTACATGTCTATAATGACTTGCCCTCTTTCAGACCATAATGCTATAAACTTTACATTAGCTACTCATACAGATGATTTAAGATTTCTGCAGACAATTCTTGCCTACATAAGTAAGTTAAAAGACTTTAGGGAATGGATAATGAAAGAAATAGACATGTTTATGGAAACAAATGATAATGGTGAAGTGACTGATATTATACTATAGGTCACCTTTAAAGTTTATATATATGGTAGAATAAATTCTTGGTACCTTAAAAAAGGGAGAGAGTGGGACAAAAAATGTTTAGACTTACAAAAAAAATAGACAATATAAAAATGGATGCAAAACCAAATAACAAAGTAGCACATAATGAAATTACTAAGTTAAATCGAAAATCCTTAGAAGTTCTGAATCATAAGGTAGCCATAAACCTGGAAAAATTGAAATTACAATCTTATGCTGTAAATCCTAAATATCTACATAAAGTAGTGTTAAGATCCAAAAAAAAAATAAACAATCAAAATCTTATTAATGAGATTAAAATAAAAGTGATGGTTTGGTTAAGAGTACATCTAACTTCAAAAACTACTACAAAGATATAAATAATAACATACCACTTTTGGAGACAGATAATTTAATAAATAGTTTTATTCAAGAAAATATAACTACTAAGGTGTCAATGCAAAATATAAAAGGCTTTAAAGTAAATAAGGACTATTGTCCTAAGATTCAATTATTTGCTGATGCTATGTTGTTAACTTTGAGTGATATTGATGGTTCTTTGCATTATGTTATTAATACCTTAAGCAAGTTTGAAAGAATTTCAGGGATTAAATTTAATCATAATAAATCCAAATCATTAATAGTCAACAAAAAGATCAACAAAAACCTAAGAGAGAATAGCCTGTTTAATTCGGAGAATAATGTATTAGAATATCTGGGTATCAGTATAAGGAGTACATGGAAAGAGTCTGTTAAACTAAACTACAATAATTTGGTAACCACCATTAGTGAACTAATCAAAAGATGGAATAAAATGTTCTTCACAATGAAGGATAGGCTCTCTTTAATTAAAATGATAATTTTACCTAAAATTTTGTTTTATATACAGTCATTAATACTACCCCCTCCCAAAATCTTATTTAAAAAATTAGATTCCATGCTACTTAAATTTTTATGATTCCCCTTAAAACCTAGGATTGCATATAAATGGCACATTACAGCATGGAACAGTAATGGATAGCATTCTCTAGCTTAGATCTTTATTGCAAAATCAGTTATAATTAATGTAATATTACATTGAGTCTCATCTACCTATATATCTGTCTGGAAAATAATACATGAGATTCATATAACTGATGTCAGAAGTATAGAAAATCAATTTAAGGAGCAATATGGAATAAGTAGAGTTCATTGGCTTTTTCATGAATTTTGTTTATTTAGTAAGAAGTTTGATCATTTTTCTTATGGCATTAATCAAATATTTAATAACTTTAAAAATATAATTGATTGTAATTACAACATTAAACAATTCCTATTTTTTATATTCCCTATAGCATACTCCCCTGATTGCCCAGATTCTTTCAACATCAATGTGATGCAAAAATTAAAGGAAAATAACTTGATATTCTGGCATCATTTTATTGAAAATAAGAGTATTAAACCATTAAACTCTCTTCTATGTTGTTTTGATAATAGTCAAGACAGTTGGTTGTTTATACACTCATTAAAGCAGTTTATTGAAAACAAAATGAGAGTATCAATCAACTTAGAGACTAAATCTATACCTAGTTTGATCCAGCTTTTTATTAGGTGTCTTGAAAAGACAGATGATCAAAAATTAAGTATCTCACCTATCTATAAGATACTAACAGAAGACCCTCTGAAGTTTGACTCAGATTTTTGGAATTACTATGTAAAGATTAATGGAGAACAAATATCTGATGAATCAAAAAAACTGTTATTGAAATCTACGTATGGTACCTCTTTGTCATTATATTGGAGATTGTATACATGGAAATTTATGAATATGAGTTTCTATACTCCACATAAAATAAATCTTATACTCATAAACAGTGAAAGTAAATGTTGGAAATGTGATGAATTTCTAGAGGCCAACTGAGTTCACATGTTCATTGCATGTAGAAATGTTCAATACTGGAA
The DNA here is from genome assembly GCF_019279795.1 of Protopterus annectens. NCBI lineage: Eukaryota > Metazoa > Chordata > Ceratodontiformes > Protopteridae > Protopterus > Protopterus annectens. The sequence continues at coordinate 1,605,842,569 of NC_056725.1, forward strand.
AGGCTTCAGATACTTTGTAAAGGCCTTATGGTCTGATAACTGTCATATTTCTAACTCACTAATCCTATTCAATTTTCCTATACCTAATGTAATACCTAAATCTCAGATTCAGTTATTCTGGTCAATTCTTGCAATTGCCAGAAAAGTTATTACTTTGAACTGGAAAAGTAAACAAGATTTGATGTTTAAAGAATTTATTAATTTAGCAAAAGTTTTTTGTAAAAAAAGAACTGCAAACCAGTTGTTATAGAACTCATAACATTATTCATAAAAAATAGCAGGGCAAAAATTGGAAAACATTTTGAACAAATACTGATAACTTCTCATGGATAAAATTATTGTTTATCATGGATGAATGTAAATATTGTAAATAGTTTTGTTATTGTTTTATTGTATTTGTTATATGTACATTTGCGTATGTTTATAATAAAAACAAAACAAAAATGTTTTTGGAGATAAAAATATCATGCACATTATCATGGCCAGTCCAGCATTGTTTATTATGCATGCACAATGTGCCTTGAGGCTCTCCAACAATGCATGCAGCCAGGGAAGTGTGAAGTGTGCATGACAAGTAGCTCCTTGTTGTGGCCACAGTAGAGACCATTGGAAAGATCATGTAGGACCAAGTTGTGGTAGTAGTGAAGTATAGCAGTTGCAGAAAACATCTCCTGCACACACACGCACACACACACACACACACACACACACACACACACACACACACACACACACACACACACACACACTTCGAGGGTGGTCAGCATGAAACTGTGCAATGCAGTTGGCAATGTGTGCTGATCTACACATATGCAGAGAAGATTCCTATTTTAGGTAGTAATGGAAGTATGCCTAAGATAGTTGTGTAGAGGAGGTAGTAGGGCCACTGAAACAAAAATATAACATAAACAAGACTGCAGTGGGAGGTGGTGACCCAATCAGGGATATGAGAAATACACAGATGCTACTCTCACATCATTGAAGTTAAAAAGTAAAAAAAAAAAAAAAAAACAGACAGGATAGGTGGTGTGCAGAAAAGTAAAAAGTTAATATACAAAACCAGTTATGACAAAAACATAGACGTGTATCTGTACTAGAGTATAAATGGCAGGAATAAATACCCTTTCAGCCCTGAAGGGATTTGAACTCCTCTGACATTGAACAAATTACTTCATTCACAAGCTATGCCATGGAAGGAATCACATGGTATGTGACAGAGAATCATATAGCAGTTGATCATTACATATTTGTAGAATGAAAGCATAAAAGTCACAAAATACATATGACCCTCAGTGGGGGTGGGGGTTAAAACCCTCTTTTCAATTACTTTCTACAAATCACTTTATTTACAAGCTGAGCCATGGAAGCAGTCACACTGAGTGGGTAACTGTTACACAAGGGCAGGATGGAAGCATAAAAGTCACAAAAACATGTTACTTTGAAGGGATTTAAGTATACTTTTTTCATTATCATTTTGCAACTCATCTTATTTACAAACTAAGCCATAGACACAGACATACTGAAGGTGTAATTGAAGGACATAGTAGAAGATTGCTACACATTTGCAGAATGAAAGCATGCATGCCACAAAAGGCATACATCCCTGAGAATGATTTGAACTTTCAATCCTTTTCATTTGCACTTAACAAACCACTTCATGTAGAAGCTGAACCATGGAAGCAGTCCACCCAAAGGCATGTGTGTCATCCTTTTTCGTATTTATAGACTGCTGTGCAACAATGCTCAGCTTATTTGTGTGGCTGTAGAAAAACATTGGAACCAAGGGAACTCCATCACAAAATAAAATTGTTAGCCATAATACAGCAAAAACAGGCAAAATAAATAAACTGGACACAGATGAATTAATTTAGCGCTTTTGTCCATTTTACTATATAGACCTTTATCAGAAACAAATGCTAAAACATACAATTGGCTTAAACTCCTAAAGGAAAATGACATCACGCCAAATCAGGACATAAAATCAATTAATGTAATCACATAAAAAATTCATATCATATAAACAATTTGTTTATATAACAAAAAAGATTTTTTGAAAATAAATTGCACTTCACCGATAACATTTTGAAAATGGTTAGATAATTCTGTATTTTAACAAATTTTCAACTGAAATGGTTTCAGTAACACCTGGAGAACCATCAGCCCTCAAGAACACCTGCAATTTTAACTCCAAAAATTCAAAATAGTGGTTAAACTGATCAGTAAATGATAATGGATTGATCTTTTCAACAACTACGAAAATAAATTTCCTAAAATCGTGAAATAGCAAACTGTGCCTTGCCAATGCATTTTTAGTGTCTTTTTTCTAGATGGCAGGTACATGCTCTTGAATTCTTCTTGAGGTCTTGCCAGTATAAAATCTGTCACAATTGCAGCAGCAAGCAAGATACACTAAACCTTCAGTTTTACAGTCAAACCTATCTCTAAATGTTAATGCGTAATTAATGTGTTTAATAAAATGTTGGCTGGCAGAATTAATGTACCTACATATTCTACATTGCCTGCACTGAAACATGTCAACCATTTTAGGAAAATAATTGTGATTTTCACTTTTTAAATGTTCAAAAAGGTGTTTTAAATTCCTGTTATTCTTATAAATAAATTTTAGTTCTGAACCAACTACTTTAGACATTTCACAATTTCCTAAGATCACCTTCCAGTTATCATGTATGATATTTTTCAGGTGAATACCTTCTATACTCATGGGGACAGGGAGGGCAAAGGTTTTTCTTCCCTATCTTGTTTCCATTCCATTTTTGGAATAAAACCAGAAACCAAGATCAGTGGATACTTAATACTTGTCAAAGACACAACCCCATCAGAAATTGACTTTAACTTTTCCCCAGGATACTCCCTATCTTGGAACAAACGTACAAATGTCTTGACCTCCTCAAGAAACTTAGAGTCATCACTATCCAGATGACTTAAATGAATAACTTTCCCTCAAAAGATGTTAAGCTTCATATAGGAGGGGTGACAACTACTAAAATGTAGGTAGTTGTTACTAAAGATGTCTTTTCTGAAAATGTTGCTTTCAAATTTCTTACGTCAGAATCTAGGGTAATGGCTGTGACTACGAAAGTAACTGTCTTTCCAACCCTACTGAGTTCACAGTTTAACCAATCAAGGCTGTTGTTAATTTGTGCAAGGAAATCCGAAAAAAGTTCTTCACTTTCTGTCCATATAAAAATAAATCATCAATTTATCTTTATAATAAGTCATGTGCTGGAACAGGGGCAAATTAGCAAGGAATTCCATCTCCTACCAGCACATGACTAAACTGGCAAAGGCTGGGGCAACTTTTGCCCCCCCATCGCCACTCCTGAAACCTGTTGGTAAATAGATTCTTCAAAACAAAAAAAGTTGTCAGTAAGTACAATTCCAAGAAGTAAGCAGGTGGCATTGATGTCAACATTCTCAGATTTGTAATATTTACTTAAATAATGCCTGACAAATTCTACACCATTATCTTGCTCAATAGCTGTAAATAAGGAGTTTACATCAACCGTATCTATGACCTGTTCATTACAGTAAAGTTATATTTGTTTAACTGATCTAGAAACAACCATGAATCTTTAAAAATTACTTTTCTGTACAATTAGATTTAGTACACTGTCCAAATACTAGGCAATAGTTACAGTCTTACTTCTTGGTGAGAAGACAATAGGTCTAAATGGTTGTTGGGAATTGTTTTTATGAATTTTGGGTATACCAAAAATAATACCCTGTTAGAGCTGTTCAACCAAACAATAATCAAAAACGTCCTTGATGTAATAAATCCAGTAACATAACATCAATAAATCAGTCATTTTTCCTCACACAGTCTTTATTCACTTTCTTATAACAATTAGTGTCTGACAACAGTTTCTTCATAGCTTGATTGTAACAGTTTACATTATCACCAGACTGTTGCCTTTATTTGCTTTCATGTATCATAAATCTGAATAAGTGCAAAATTTTTTGAGGGCTTCAGTTTGTAAACACTCAAGTTGTAAAATGCCTTGCCTTTAGCATTGTTTCTACCCAAATTTCTAAATAAATGATAAATATCATTTTCACACATTTGTGAAAATACATTTAAAGTACTCATTACTGCAGGGTTAAAAGAACTGAGTTTCCTAACAGACTTGTTAAATGTTTTGCATGGTACCTGATCAAACATGAACTTAAGGTTCAATTTTCTAACAACTAATTTAAAATCAAGAGCCACTTTGGTGATAGAAGCTCTGTTTGTAGGGATAAAGTGAAACCCTTACATAGTACCTTAAGTTCATTGTCATGGAAGAACTTGTTGATTAAGTTAAAAATTTGCCAGTCTAATGTCAGTGCAGCTTTCCTCTTCCCCTTTTCCTGCTCTGAGTCATCTTTTCTCCACTGTTCAATGAAAAATCCATGCTGATAGCACTTCTTGATGAAAAAGGAATGTGCTCAGAAACAGAAGGAAAATTACTGTTCTCAAAGGTGAAAACATTAGCTGGATCACTAGCTGTCCCATGGGAAGTTGCATTCCCATTTACAATATTCACACTGCTAAGATTGCTGATGTCATGGTTTGTAAAAGAATCCAATTGATCTAAATGATTAGGTCTGTAATCAGTACCTTCTACAGGACCTGATGAATTAAATTCATTTGACCCAAGTGAACTTTTGATCAAAAAAGCCTGTTTTGGGAATATGCCAACATATCCCTGTCATTTTTTTTTCTTTTTGCGATTAATGATGGTTGCTGCATGTCTTTCAACTTTTGCAGTAATGCCATCATACAACTGTCTGTATACCAAAAAAGATGGGTTCAAATGGGTATGTCTGTCCAAACATTTAATTTCTTCTTTAAGAACTACAGTCCTTTCATTGTTCCAATCAATTAACAGCTTTAGCACTTCCACACCAGCCTTGTACACATCACAAATCTCAGAGAACACCTTATCATTGTATTGAATGCCATTTGGGAAGGTATATACTCTCAAGCCCAAAGGAACTATATTAAGCTCATAACACTTGTTTAAATAATTTAAACTTCTCAAGTTCCAACGATTTGTACCTGATCATCTTCTTGAAATCAAAGATAATGTTTTTACAATCAGGAAAAAGAGGACTATTAGTGTGCATATTGTTAGAAACAGTTTTCATATTCACATGTTGAAAATTAGAAGATGGATTGACCTATCACTCACCAAAAAGATCAGTGCTAGTCATGTTAGAACCCAAACAGCAACCTCCTGCAAACAGGGTACCTTCATCGAATGATGAGCCACAGTCAGCAATAGCTTCTTTCCTGCTTTCTCCTTGATAAAACATTTCTGCCTTTTAGGTAACACAGTTGGCTCTTCCAACAATCTCCTCAAAGCTTGAGTAAACATACATAATTCTTACTATATCAAAGTGTATGCTAACATTGAGATTTGGATCACTTTCAATAGCCATAATCAAATGTATTAAATTACGTGAAAGAGTGTTCACTCCCACAAATAGATAAAAGCCTGGAATGTTGTAATCTTCAACACTGCTTCCTCATAAACCAAAGAAACTGTAGAAAAACACTGGAACCAAGGGAAATCCAATACAAAATAAAACAAAAAGCCTTGTAGTAGTAGTATATCAAACACCAGCCAAAATGAATAAACTGGACACAGATGAATTAATTTAGAACTTTCATTCTTTTTACTATATATAACTTCATCAGAAACAAATGCTAAAACATACAATCAGTTTAAATACCTAAAAGGAAATGACATCACATCAAATCAGGACATAAAATCAATTAATGTAATTTCATTAAAAATTTCATATCATATAAGCAATCTATTTATCTAACAAAAAAATTGAAAATAAATTGCACTTCACCAAATAAACAACAGTTACATATTTTTTGTATTTTAACAAGCTTTTAAATGAAATGATTTTGTTAAGACCTAGAGAAACATCAGCCCACAAAAACACATCCCGTTTTAACTCCAAAAATTCAAGATAATTGTTAAATTGATTAATAAATGATAATGGATTTATCTTTTCAACAACCAAGAAAGCAAATTTCCTAAAATCATGACACACCAAACAATGCTTTGCCAAGGCATTTTTAGTGTCTCTTATCTTAATGGCAAGTACAAGTACAAGCTCTTAATTTCTGGAGGATAGTCTCCTTGTGGTCTTGCCATTATAAACTCCGTCACAATTGTAGCAGCAAGCAAGATACACTAAACCTTCCGTTTTGCAGTCAAACCTATCCCTAAATATTAAGGTGTAATTAATGTGTTTAAAAAAATGTTGGTTGGCAGAATTAATGCACTACACATCCTAAATTACCTCCACTGAAACATGCCAACTGTATCAGGATAAGATTAATTTTTACTTTTTAAATGTTCCAGTTGTTTAGAATTCCTGGTTTTCTTGTGAATAAATTTTGGTTCTGAACCAACAACTTTAGACATTTCAGGATTTCCTAAGATCAACTTCAAGTTATCACATATGGTGTTTTCAGGTGAATACCTTCTAAACTCATGGGGACAGGGAGGGCAAACGTGTTTCCTTCCCTATCTTGTTCCCGTTCCATTTTTGGAATAAAACCAGAAACCAAGATCAGTGGAAACTTAGTACTTGTCAAAGACATGACTGCATTAGTAATTGACTTTAACTTTTCCCCAGGACACCCACTATCTTTGAAAAAATATACAAGAGTTTCAACCTCCTCAAGAAACTTAGAGTCATCACTAACCAGGTAACTTAAATGAATAGCTTGCCCTCGAAAGACATTAAGCTTCATAAAGGAGGTATTTTTTTTTCCTGATGAAGTTCTATGTAGTAAAAAGAATGAAAGTGCTAAATTAATTAATCTGTGTCTAGTTTATTCATTTTTTTATGGTTTTTGTTGTACAACAGACAACAAGGGTTTTTATTTTACTTGTGTGACTGATGATAGTCAAGGCCAATATAATTAGTAGATGATAGTGACTAAATGTAATTATTGCTATTCAATGAGCATACCATACCTTTGTTCATTGTCACTTGAGATGTCTCTGACTGAAGCATAATGTGACCAGTGTATGTATAGGCATGCACAGCTGGCAGCTGGGTTTGCATGCATCATTTTGTTGTAGTTTATATGCTTAACTCTTTAATATTATGTTGTAAAACAAGTTGTAATCCACTTCCTCTTGCTAGTATCACGGCATGCTGTTCTCTCCTGTCTGGCATGATCATCTCCTGCTGCAGACCCATCTCCTGACACCTCATCTGACTCGACCATTGCTGTCTGCTGTGCCCACATTGCTGTAACTCTTTCCTATGTATATTATTATGTAACATTGAGGTCTATATTAAAATCATGAAAAGGCATTTCAGGGAATGCCTCTTCACTGACACATACAGAATGAACGCACTAAACCATGATATCCTCTAGGATATGTACACCATGACACAACACATTTGCACAATTTCTTGGATGGTGTCTCTACTAAAATGGTACTCATCCACAGTGTAAGTGTAACTGAGGTCATAAACAGTTAAGTGCAGTCAGATGACCCTGCTCTTTGTGGGGCAATGTCATGCACTATTGTGCATGATAGCAGAATAGCTATGGCAACTTTGAACATTAATCTGACACTCAGTCTGAACATGCACATTTGACTCAGTTCTGAGTTCAAATATACAGCTGGTTCAGCTTCACTGTGTGACAATTAAATGCTTCAGAATCACTCTGCCATATTGTTTTGCCTCATTATTATACATGGAGCCTCATTGATTGTATGGTCATTAGCAGACAACGCAACTGACCATATTGTTTGGGCTAGCCATATCTTGGAGCTTTTTTTGCTGAATCACACATACCATACACATTGATGCATATTACATAATATTCATAGGATCATAGGATCATAGGATCATAGAAAATTACTTGGCTAATGGCCCTGGGGCCCTTACAAGCCAGCCAAGATTAGTGCCCAAGTCATCATCTGTTCCCCATGTCCAGCACGGATGCAAATGGGATCCAGGGGTGAATTTCTGTCTCCCATCCAATCATCCAAGTTACTCTTAAAAAGGGACAATGAGGTGATCTGCTTAACATGAAGAGAGAGCCTGTTTCACATGTGGGGGAGCCTCTGGAACACAAATCCGTCCCACTAGCAAGTTCTATTAATGTTACAGGCCATGTTTAGGTCCCTAGTGTGAGTTACATGCATGTTATTGGTTTTGCAAATATGCAGCATTGCCAATAAGGTGGGTCAGAGATAGCCTTGTATGTCAGACCGAGATTGCCTCTGAGAAGTCTGTATGAAATAGAGTAGAGAGATAGGGTCTTTAGCCTATCTGCATAGGATGGATGTTTGAGACTGTATTTTCCTGTTGAGGAATTTCTGTGGTCTGTCCAGCTCCTGCAGGTGTTTGGTAAGGTACATGCTGAAAGGGGCATTATACCTGATTAGAGGCCTAATAATTGAATGAAGAGTACAGGGAGGTAATGACTTCTTTCTTCCTGGATGTGATACTTTGCTTATAAGGTGGGCCATATAAAATGCCGTACATATTATGGAGGCTACACAATGAACAAATGTCAGGTTGCTATCAACCTGGGTGAACAAATCTTTCACAAATTGATGGCTGAGCTGGTAAATTGTAAAAACATTGTTGCCTCCAAAGGGAATAATGATGTACATTTTGGTATTAAGCTTGAGGCCATGCTATAGGCACCAATTATTTTTCGGGTGGGACCCTCTTGGAGAATGTCCACATCTTTTGGGAAATTATTAACAGTCCCCAGTTTGCAGTCATCTGCAAATCTGGGTAGCCACAGACCTTTTGTTTTAGCCTGCATTTTGGAGAGATAGATTCCAAAGAGAAGACAACCCAAAAAACAGAGCTATCTGAAGAGGAGCACCTGATCTGAGACATATAGAAATGACTAGCCTGTTTTTTTTTGCTTATTTGTAGTAGTTATTGCTTAGTCTAGATATTTATAGCAATTGTTATTGTATACTGCATACTTGTAGTATATTTCATAGCTATTGGTTCACTGCTGGTTTTCTGCTGTGATAAACATTTCTGTAGTGTGTTCTTCCTAAAATAGTTAAGGTAGTAGCTGTAATATTCTCCATATTCCTGATTGTGTTGTAGGCCCACTTATTTGTTAGAGGCTGTTTTCTGAGCTCATTGTCCAGGCCATGTTAATTAGCAAAGATCACCCCACACTGAGAGTTTAGTGTTTATGGTCATTGTCTAGTTGGGTTGACAGGTCTACGGCTTGGAGAAAGTACCTCATTGGTTCTTTTGAGCTTTTTTTAAAGTTGTTTCGGGTTTCAACTTTCTGTTACTTAAGAAGTTAGCTTGAGTGTTTCAGCCATTATGTACAGAGATATTTGAGGAGGAACACCTGATCTGTGATATATAGCAATAAGTAGCCTACTATTTTTTGCTTATTTGTAGTAGTTATTGCTTATTCTAGATATTTATAGCAATTTTATTGTATATCGCATACTTGTAATGTATTTCATAGCTATTGGCTCACTGCTGGTTTTCTGCTGTGATAAACATTTCTGTAGTGTGCTCTGCCTATATTAGTTTAGGTAGTAGCTGTAATATTCTCTGTATTCCTGACTGTGTTGTGGGCCTTGTTGTTTGTTAGAGGCTGTTTTCTGAGCTCATTGCCCAGGCTGTCTTACTTAGCAAAGACCATCCCCCACTTCAGTGAGAGCTTAGTGTTTATGGTCATTGTCTAGTTGGGTTGCCAGGTCTACGGCTTGGAGAAAGCACCTCATTGGTTCTTTTGAACATTTTTTAAAGTTGTTTTAAGTTTCACCTTTCTGTTTCTTAAGAAGTTAACTTGAGTGACTCAGCCATTACACACAGAGCTATCTGAGGAGGAACACCTGATCTGTGATATATAGCAATAAGTAGCCTGTTGTTTTTTTGCTTATTTGTAGTAGTTATTGCTTATTCTAGATATTTATAGCAATTTTATTGCATACTGCATTCTTGTATTGTATTTCATAGCTATTGGATCACTGCTGGTTTTCTGCTGTAGTAAACATTTCTGTTGTGTGTTCTGCCTATATTAGTTTAGGTAGTAGCTGTAATATTCTCTATATTCCTGCTTGTGTTGTGGGCCTAGCTGTTTGTTAGAGGCTGTTTTCTGAACTCATTGTCCAGGTCATCTAACTTACAAAAGACCATCCCTCACTTCAGTGAGAGTTTAATGTTTATGGTCATTGCCTAGTTGGGTTGCCAGGTCTACAGCTTGGAGAAAACACCTCATTGGTTCTTTTGAGCTTTTTTTTAAAATTGCTTCAGGTTTCAACTTTCTGTTACTTAAGAAGTTAACTTGAGTGTTTCAGCCATTACAGGAGGAGGAGCACCTGATCTGTGATATATAGCAATAAGTATCCTGTTGTTTTTTGCTTATTTGTAATAGTCATTGCTTATTCTAGATATTTATAGCATACTTGTATTTTATTTCATAGCTATTGGCTCACTGCTGGTTTTCTGCTGTGATAAACATTTCTGTAGTGTGTTCTGCCTAAAATAGTTTAGGTAATAGCTGTAATATTCTCCATATTCCTGAATGTGTTGTGGGCCCAGTTGTTTGTTAGCGGCTTTTTTCTGAGCTCATTGTCCAGGCCATCTTAGTTAGCAAAGACCATTCCCCACTTCAGTGAGAGTTCAGTGTTTATGGTCATTGTCCAGTTGGGTTACCAGGTCTACGGCTTGGAGAAAGCACCTCATTGGTTTGTTTGAGCTTTTTAAAAGTTGTTTCAGGTTTCAACTTTCTGTTATTTAAGAAGTTAACTTCAGTGTTTCAGCCATCACACACAGAGCCACCTGAGGAGGAGCACCTGATCTGTGATATATAGCAATAAGTAACCTGTTTTTTTTTGCTTGTTTGTAGTAGTTATTGCTTATTTTAGATATTTATAGCAATTTTATTGTATACTGCATACTTGTACTGCATTTCATAGCTATTGGCTCACTGCTGGTTTTCTGCTGTGATAAACATTTCTGTAGTGTGTTCTGCCTAAAATAGCTTAGGTAGTAGCTGTAATATCCTCCATATTACTGATTGTGTTATGGGCCTAGTTGTTTGTTAGAGGCTGTTTTCTGAGCTCATTGTCCAGGCCATCTTACTTACCAAAGACCATCCCCCACTTCAGTGAGAGTTTAATGTTTATGGTCATTGTCTAGTTGGGTTACCAGGTCTACAGCTTAGAGAAAGCACCTCATTGGTTCTTTGGAGCTTTTTTTAAAGTTTTTTCATATTTCAACTTTCTGTTACTTAAGAAGTTAACTTGAATGTTTCAGCCATTACACACAGAGCTATCTGAGGAGGAGCGCCTTTTCTGTGATATATAGCAATATGTAGCCTGTTTTTTTTTTTTTTTTGCTTATTTGTAGTAGTTATTGCTTATTCTAGACATTTTTAGTAATTTTATTGTATACTGCATACTTGTAATGTTTTTCATAGCTATTAGCTCACCGCTGGTTTTCTGCTGTGATAAACATTTCTGTAGTGTGTTCTGCCTATATTAGTTTAGGTAGTAGCTGTAATATTCTCTGCATTCCTGATTATGTTGTGGGCCTACTTGCTTATTAGAGGCTGTTTTCTGAGCTGATTGCCCAGGCCGTCTTACTTAGCAAAGACTATCCCCCACTTCAGTGAAAGTTTAGTGCTTATGGTCATTGTCTAGTTGGGTTGCCAGATCTACAGCTTGGAGAAAGCACCTCATTGGTTCTTTTGAGCTTTTTTAAAGTTGTTTCAGGTTTCCACTTTCTGTTACTTAAGAAGTTAACTTGAATGTTTCAGCCATTACACACAGAGCTATCTGAGGAGGAGCACCTGGTCTGTGATATATAGCAATATGTAGACTTTTGTTTTTTTGCTTATTTGCAGTAGTTATTACTTATTCTAGTTATTTATAGCAATTTTATTGTATACTGCATACTTGTACTGTATTTCATAGCTATTGGCTCACTGCTGGTTTTCTGCAGTGATAAACATTTCTGTAGTGTGTTCTGCCTAAAATAATTTAAGTAGTAGCTGTAATATTCTCCATATTCCTGATTGTTCTGTGGGCCCAGTAGTTTGCTAGAGGCTGTTATCTGAGCTTATTGTCCAGGCCATCTTAGTTAGCAAAGACCATCCCCCACTTCAGTGAGAGTTTATTGTTTATGGTCATTTTCTAGTTGGGCTGCCAGGTCTACGGCTTGGAGAAAGCACCCCATTGGTTCTTTTGAACATTTTTTTAAGCTGTTGCAGGTTTCACCTTTCTGTTTCTTAAGAAGTTAACTTGAGTGTCTCAGCCATTACACACACAGCTATGTGAGGAGGAGCACCAGATTTGTGATATATAGCAATAAGTAGCCTGTTGTTTTTTGCTTATTTGTAGTAGTTATTGCTTATTCTAGATATGTATAGCAATTTTATTGTATACTGCATTCTTGTACTTTATTTCATAGCTATTGGCTCACTGCTGGTTTTCTGCTGTGATAAACATTTCTGTTGTGCATTCTGCCCAAAATAGTTTAGGTAGTAGCTGTAATATTCTGTATATTCCTGATTGTGTTGTAAGCCTAGCTATTTGTTAGTGGCTGTTTTCTGAGCTCATTGTCCAGGCCATCTAACTTACCAAAGACCATCCCCCACTTCAGTGAGAGTTTAATGTTTATGGTCATCGTCTAGTTGGGTTGCAAGGTCTACAGCTTAGAGAAAGCACCTCATTGGTTCTTTTGAGCTTTTTTTAAAGTTATTTCAGATTTCAACTTTCTGTTACTTATGTTTCAGCCATTACACACAGAGCTCTCTGAGGAGGAGCACCTGATCTGTGATATATAGCAATAAGTATGGTCATTGTCTAGTTGGGTTGCCAGATCTACGGCTTGGAGAAAGCACCTCATTGGTTCTTTTGAGCTTTGTTTAAAGTTGTTTCAGGTTTCAACTTTCTGTTACTTAAGAAGTTAACTTGAATGTTTCAGACATTACACACAGAGCTTTCTGAGGAAGAGCACCTGATCTGTGATATATAGCAATATGCAGACTTTTGTTTTTTGCTTATTTGTAGTAGTTCTTGCTTATTCTAGATATTTATAGCAATTTTATTGCATACTGCATACTTGTACTTTATTTCATAGCTTTTGGCTCACTGCTGGTTTTCTGCTGTGATAAACATTTCTGTTGTGCGTTCTGTCCAAAATAGTTTAGGTAGTAGCTGTAATATTCTCTATATTCCTGAATGTGTTGTGAGCCTAGTTATTTGTTAGTGGCTGTTTTCTGAGCTCATTGTCCAGGCCATCTAACTTACCAAAAACCATCCCCCACTTCAGTGAGAGTTTAATGTTTATGGTCATTGTCTAGTTGGGTTGCAAGGTCTATGGCTTAGAGAAAGCACCTCATTGGTTCTTTTGAGCTTTTTTTAAAGTTGTTTCAGGTTTCAACTTTCTGTTACTTATGAAGATAACTTGAATGTTTCAGCCATTACACACAGAGCTATCTGGGGAGGAGCACCTGATCTGTGATATATAGCAATAAGTAGCCAGTTTTTTTTTGCTTATTTGTAGTAGTTATTGCTTATTCTAGATATTTGTAGCAACGTTATTGTATACTGCATACTTCTACTATATTTCATAGCTATTGGCTCACTGCTGGTTTTCTGATGTGATAAACATTTCTGTAGTGAGTTCTGCCTGTAGTTTAGGATGTAGCTGTAATATTCTCCATATTCCTAGTTGTTTGTTAGAGGCTGTTATCTGAGCTCATTGTCTAGACCATCTTACTTAGCAAGGATCCCCCACTTAATTAAAAGTTTAGTGTTTACGGTCATTGTCTAGTTGGGTTACAGGTGTATGGCTTGGAGAAAGCACCTCATTAGTTCTTTTGAACTTTTTTTAAAGTTGTTTCAGGTTTCACCGTTCTGTTACTTAAAAGTTAACTTGAGTGTCTCAACCATTACACACAGAGCTTCCTGTGGTGGAGCACCTGATCTGTGATATATAGCAATAAGTAACCTGTTTTTTTTTTTTTTTTTTTTTGTAGTTATTGCTTATTCTAGATATTTATAGCAATTTTAATGTATACTGCATACTTGTACTATGTTTCATAGCTGTTGGCTCACTGCTGGATTTTTGCTGTAATAAACATTTCTGTTGTGTGTTCTGTCTAAATTAGTTTAGGTAGTAGCTGTAATATTCTCCATATTCCTGATTGTGTTGTGGGCCTAGCTGTTTGTTAGGGGCAGTTTTCTGAGCTCATTCTCCAGGCCATCAAACTTACGAAAGACCATCCCCTACTTCAGTGAGAATTAAATGTTTATAGTCATTGTCTAGTTGGGTTGCCAGGTCTACGGCTTGGAGAAAGCATCTCTTTGGTTCTTTTGAGCTTTTTTTAAAGTTGTTTCAGGTTTCAACTTTCTGTTACTTAAGAAGTTAACTTGAATGCTTCATCCTCTACATAGAGCGCTATCTGAGGAGGAGCACCTGATCTGTGATATATAGCAATAAGCAACCTGTTTTTTTTTTTGTTTTTTTTTTGCTTATTTGTAGTAGTTATTGCTTATTCTAGATATTTATAGCAATTTTCTTGTATACTGCATACTTGTACTGTATTTTATAGCTATTTGCTCACTGTTGGTTTGTTGCTGTGATAAACAGTTCTGTAGTGTGTTCTGCCTAAAATAGTTTAGGTTGTAGCTGTAATATTCTCCATATTCCTGATTGTGTTGTGGGCCTAGATGTTTGTTAGAGGCTGTTTTCTGAGCTCATTGTCCAGGCTATCTTACTTAGCAAAGACTATCCCCCACTGCATTGAAAGTTTAGTATTTATGGTCATTGTCTAGTTGGGTTGCCAGGTCTACAGCTTGGAGAAAGCACCTCACTGGTTCTTTTGAGCATTTTTTAAAGTTATTTCAGGTTTCAACTTTCTGTTACTTAAGAAGTTAACTTGAGTGTTTCAGCCATTGCACACAGAGCTATCTGAGGAGGAGCACCTGATCTGTAATGTATAGCAATAAGTAGCCTGTTTTTTTTTTTTTTTGCTTACTTGTAGTAGTTATTGCTTTTTCTAGATATTTATAGCAATTGTACTGTATACTGCATATATGTACTGTATTTCATAGCTATTGACTCACTGCTGGTTTTCTGCTGTGATAAACATTTCTGTTGTGTGTTCTGCCTAAAATAGTTTAGGTAGTTGCTGTAATATTCTCCATATTCCTGACTGTGTTGTGGGCCTAGATGTTTGTTAGAGGCTGTTTTCTGAGCTCATTGTCCATGCCATCTTACTTACCAAAGACCATCCCCCACTTCAGTGAGAGTTAATGTTTATGGTCATTGTCTAGTTGGGTTACCAGGTCTATGGCTTGCAGAAACAGCTCACTGGTTCTTTTGAGCTTTTTTTAAAGTTGTTTCAGGTTTCAACTTTCTGTTACTTAAGAAGTTAACATGAATGTTTCAGCCATTACACACAGAGCTATCTGAGGAGGAGAACCTGATCTGTGATATATGGCAATTAGTAGCCTGTTTTTTTTTTTTTTTTTGCTTATTTGTAGTAGTTATTGTTTATTCTAGATATTTATAGCAATTTAATTGTATACTACATACTTGTACTGTATTTCATAGCTATTTGCTCACTGCTGGTTTTGTGCTGTTTGTTAGAGGCTGTTTTCTGAGCTCATTGTCTAGAACATCCTAGTTAGCAAAGACCACCACCCCACTTCAGTGAGAGTTTAGTGTTTATGGTCATTATCTAGTTGGGTTGTAAGGTCTACAGCTTGGAGAAAGCACCTCACTGGTTCTTTTGAACTTTTTTTAAAGTTGTTTCAGGTTTCACCTTTCTGTTAGTTAAGAAGTTAACTTGAGTTTCTCAGCCATTACACACACAGCTTCCTGAGGAGGAGCACCTGATATGTGATATATAGCAATAAGTAACCTGTTTTTTTGTGTATTTGTAGTAGTTATTGCTTATTCTAGATATTTGTAGCAACGTTATTGTATACTGCATACTTGTACTGTATTTCATAGTTATTGGTTCACTGCTGGTTTTCTGCTGTGATAAACTTTTCTGTAGTGTGTTCTGCCTAAAATAGTTTAGGTAGTAGCTGTAATATTCTTCATATTCCTGACTGTGTTGTGGGCCTAGTTGTTTGTTAGAGGCTGTTTTCTGAGCTCATTGTCCAGGCCATCTTAGTTAGCAATAACCATTCCCCACTTCAGTGAGAGTTTAGTGTTTATGGTCATTGCCTAGTTGGGTTGCCAGGTCTATGGCTTGGAGAAAACACCTCATTGCTTCTTTTGAGCTTTTTTAAAAGTTGTTTCAGGTTTCAACTTTCTGTTACTTAAGAAGTTAACTTGAGTGTTTCAGCCATTACACACATAGGTATCTGAGGAGGAGCGCGTGAGCTGTGATATATAGCAATAAGTAGCCTGTTTTTTAGCTTATTTGTAGTAGTTATTGCTTATTCTAGATATTTAAAGCAATTTTATTGTATACTGCATACGTGTACTGTATTTCATAGCTATTGGCTCACTGCTGGTTTTCTGCTGTGATAAACATTTCTGTAGTGTTGTCTGCCTAAAATATCTTCCCACCCTGCCTCCTTATTGGCATTTGTCTTTATACCTGCTGGCCTTGCAGTTGCCTGCCCCTACTCTAAGTTTGATCTTGGACACTCCTCCCAGTCTTGTGTCATTAGCTCATTTTAGCTAATACAAGGAGAACATCTGAGAAGGCCAACCCACTTAGCTTCTTTCCTTCTGTTCCTCTTTTCCCCCTTTCTTAAAAAAAAATTGCCTGAATCTCCTTGTGTTCTGACTGTGCTTCTCAAACAGTTTAGAAATATAGAGTATATTTTAGTGCATTTATTAAAACTGTATTTGCCTTAATATTGCTACTCAAGTGCTCCAGGTTTCACTGCATCTGAATTGTTTTAGTGTGTTTTAGCTGCTTTTCTGTATATATAGACTTTTCTGTATATGTAGACTAGCTACTTATTCTACTGTATTACTGCTTCTTAAATTGTTTTTCAGTTGTGCACTTGCCTTGCTTCATTTAAAAAATTTTAAATTGCTAAGTTTGTAGAGTTTTAATTGCGTTTACTGTTTAGGGCTACACACTCAAGTGTGTTAGCCTTTTCTGTGTTTATTTACTGTATTATTGCATTGTTTAGCCTGTTTTAACCAAAGAAATACCAAAAAAACAAAAAAAACTATCTTGTTTGCTTGTTTCCCCACATTTCCTAGCTAGTATAGTCCAGATCCCAGGCTTTGCTGGTTTCAGGACTTTATTTTCTGTGTTTAGAGCTATCCAAACCTTGCTGTGGTTGAGAGAAGTCCTACTGCTTACCAGTGGGAGTGGTGAGCATTGTACTGTCCATCTAACACTAGAGGAATGGTTTCTAGTTCTGAAATTGTAATTTTATTTGCCATTTTGGACTTATTTCTATCCCTTTCAACTTTCTGGCTTAAAAATACATGTGTTTGCACATTTTCAACATCGTGCAGCACCATGAGTCTACGGTTAAACTATTCTTAGTGCCAGAAAGTCTGCTCTTCAAATTTTCCCTTAGAACTTGCTTGTTTCTCAGTGGTAGCACTAAAATCTGAACCCCTGTGACTAGCACTTGCTCTAGAACCTGCTGGAAAGCACTAGGATGCCTTAAACTGATACAAGCACTCAGCTCTCCTTGTCAATAAGGAGAAATTAATCGTAGACACTAAACAGCCTAAAATTGCAAAGTACCTTGCAAAGTAAGGGAAAACAGCTCTTATACTTCACAAAAAAGCACCTAAACAGGCATGTCCAAGGGTCAGCTGCCGGTGATTTCTCCTGTCCACCTGGTGAATCTGGGCATAATGGGGCAATGCAGCCACTGCCTCATGTACACAGACAACCCTCTCCTCCTACCACCCAACACTGCAACCTGTGAGAGATGCACTTACATAGCCAAACTAGAAGCAAAGCTCTCTCCAGCTAAGGTTGTCCTAGACAGTCAAGAGGAGAAGGTTAACACCTGCACTACACCTCAAGCAACATATACCCTTCAAAACCCACAACATCAACACCCACACATAGCAACACTAAACCCACATATGCGGAGGCCCTTAACATTAACCTGCCCAAGCAACAAGGGCCTCGAAAGCTGAAATGCAAATACCAGTCACAACCAAAGTGACATATATCTCACAACACCAGTGTGCCACCCAACAGCCCCTAATGCAAGAAAACGTACCCAACACTTTAGTTATAGGTGACTCTATAGTCATATACACTGATGTCCCACTCACCAGGCTGAACAAGGAGAAAATTACAGTCAGCTGCCTGTCAGGTGCCAGGATCCGCCACATAATGCATGCACTCAAGTCACTCCACAACAAGTACAAATACAACTCTGTCATTGTCCATGTTGGAGTGAATGACTTGAGACGCACCTTCCTGGATTACATGAAAAGAGACATGGAAGAGCTATCAGATCATGTGTCCCAGGCAGGTATGACCCTAGCCCAGAGCAGCATCCTGCCTTCGCCCAGAATTATACCACAATATAAGGACAAAATGATTGACTTGAACAATTGGCTAAGCTTCTGGTGTCATTCAAAGGAGATCCAGTATCTGTCTGCCTGGAACGACATGATCGACAAACCATGAAGCTTTGCCAGAGATGGTCTGCAACTGTCACCCCTGGGAGTCAGGTTACTGGCTAAAGCTCTTGTCACCCCTATAGTGCTTTATTTAGGAAAGGTTCAAAGGACAAAATTACCACCATAACAGATACAAGCATGCAAAATCTGAAGGCAATGCTACTCAATGCTAGAAGTCTAAACCTCAAAATGCACTCTCTCGAGACACTCCTAAAAATGGAGAACATCGATATCTGTGCAGTAACTGAGATCTGGTTCACGGCTCCAGAGAGCACCCCTGCAATACCAGGCTACAACTCTTACCACACTTTTCGGCCACCAAACCAGGACTGAAACACTAAATGTGGAGGAATGTCCATATTCACCAAGGATATTCACACCTCCAGGCTAGTTGCCCAACACAATGCATATGAAATTCTCCAGGTGCAACTAACACTAGGTAAGACTGCAATTTAAATTGTAGCTTGCTACAGATCCCCCACCATGCCCCAAGATTCTCACTACACATTTCTAAACATACTGGAAAATATTAAGATACAACCAAACACCCTAATACTGGGTGATTTCAACTAACCTGCCATTAACTGGGAAAACTACTCGGGCACCAAAAACTTTTCCCAACGGTTCTTGGATTTCATAAATTCCAACGCCCGGGATCAAATAATCCATTGTCCCACTAGGGGCTCCAGTATCCTAGACCTGGTCATTACCAACATTGGAGATAGATGCTCCACACCAGTGGTCACCTCCTCATTGGTCAGGTCTGACCATAAGCAAATCACCCTTGACATCCACATCCCACCCCCACCACCCAGTAAGGAAACCTCTGTTAAAAACTTCTCCAAAGCCAACTTCATGCTACTCAAGTCAGAAGTGACAAACTGCATGACACCCATGCAGATGAGATCTAATTTCGACTGCTGAATCCTACACTAAGCCACTGTACAAGTACATCCACTTGTGCATGAATTGTGCCATCCAAAATAGAACCAAGAAGCTCTCCTCCAAATAAAGGAAGCCAATCTGGTTTTCCCCTGCCATAAACAAACTATACAACAGAAGGAAGGAACTGTTGCAGAAATGAGGAAAATCCCAGGATGTAAAAACTGCCTTACCAGCCTCAGTAAGAAGCTGAGATCCTTCATAAAATCCTCCAAAGCTAGTTATGAAAATAAAATTGCCAAAGATTCCAAAGACAACCACAAGTCATTCTATAGTTATGTCAAGAATCTAAATGGCAATGCTCTGAGCTACAACAGTATGGAATTAAATATACTGATCCCAAGGATATTGCCAATATCCTGGCAGATTAAATTAGTGCCAACTTCACCCCCTCTCACCCCTTAAAGGGCCATCTCAGTACTAAAAGATTGCCAAATTCCGGTAATCACAGCCACACAGGTAGAAACCGCACCCTCCAAAGCTAAGAATACAGCATTCATGGGACCAGATGACATCCCAGGCTGTGTACTACATGATCTACAAAATGAACTGGCACCTCACCTGAGTGTAATGTTTAATCATAGCCTCACCTCAGGCTTCATGCCCACTGAGTGGCGCACAGCTACAGTTATCCCACTCCACAAGGGGGAATCCACCTTGGATCCTGGGAACTACCGTCCCATCAGTCTGACAAGCCTGATCTGCAAAGGCATGGAATGCATTATCATGGAACTTATAAACAAAGACATTGGCAACCTTCAAACACTGGACCCCATCCAGTTTGGGTTTGTGAAGGGCCGATCTTGTCTCCTGAACCTGATTGACTTCTTTGAATCAGTCTCCAGAGCTGTGGACGAGGGTAAGGCAGTCGACACAGCCTATCTGGACCTCACCAAGGCCTTCAACACCATCCCCCACTCTGGAATCATAGATAAACTTACTAAGCTGGGCATAAATCCCTATGTCACTCGATGGGTGCATGGTTGATATGGTGGATTCTGGCACCTGGCAAACAACTAATTGTGACCTTCTCCTTATTCAGCCTGGTGAGGGGCACATCTATGTGTCTCATGATGGAGTCTCCTATAACTAATATATTGGGTTTATGTTTAAACCTTAGTGCCTGTGAGACACAGGTGTGTGGACTATGTGTGGTATGTGGTGTGATGGGCAGTGGGAGTTTGTGAGTTTTTTTGCCTCGGAGGTCTCTTTTGTTTGGGTATCATTTTGTTGAGGACCTCCGCATATGTGGGTGTGTGCTGTGTAGGTGTGGGTGGTGTTTGTGTTGACAACCTTCTCACTGCCAGATATACTGGCTTTTGAAGGAGAGAGCATAGACTCTAGGTTCTTAATGTAATTGCATCTCTCCCAAATTGTGTTCCTAGGTGGTAGTAATAGAGGGTTGTCTGTGTACATGAGGCAGTTGGTACACTGTCTCAGGATGCCAATATCAACCAAACTGGAAAGTGAAAGTGTAGGAAATTGTCCATCCATATTTGCCAGAATCTGAGTGAGAGAGGCCAGAAAGCTAAGAGTGTAAAGGGTGGAAGGTCTAAGAGTAGTACTACTAGGTGGTCACACAAGTGCTACTAAGGGATAATTTGTAACTGGAACACAACACAAAGGGTTAAAAACAGTGCAGCTGTGGTGTGTGATGTGCAAACAAATCCATACCAGCTCAAATGCAGGGTTTAAATTCCACAAAAAAAATAGAAGTTTCTAGTGACACAGAAATCTAGCCAATCCTGCTAGTCCCTGCTTTATTTACCTATTAGCTTATGCCAGACAAGGTCCAGGCAGCCCTGCTACTCTCACTACCAGAGGAGATAGCCCCTACCAACACAAGATGGCTGCCAGAAACACAGATGGCAAACACAAGATGGCTGCCAGAAACTTAGAAGGCAAAAAAAAAAAAAACAGCTCTGGATGCAGAAAACCTGTGTCCAGGCTATGCTACTCAATTTATCTGAACATTCTGTGAACATCTGGACATGAGAGGTATGTGGTAAAGGGGAAGTTAGATACACTGCAGCAGTGAATCATGGAAAGTGGATTGGTGCAGTAGTTGTATTGCTGCCTCACAGCAAGAGGTCCTCTGGTTCAATTCTCAACTGGAGTGCCTTCTCTGTGGATTCTGCATGTCTTCCCTGCATTTGTGCGGGTTTTCTCCAGGTGCTCTGTTTTCCTCCAACATTACAAAGACTTGTGTCTGAAGCATTTCTCCCCGAGCCTCCACTGAAAATTTGCGCATTCCAAGTCAGACTTTCCCAGTAAACAAATGATAAATAAATAATTGTTTGCAACAACTTTACACTAGTTGGCTAATCAGTCACCTGGTATTCCCTTATATATGTTCAACATTTAGCTTTTTTAAATATTCTATTTGCATGGAGAGAGATTGATATATAAAAAAACATACATGAGGAGAAAGCTATGCTGAAATTAAAGGTAATATTTTTTTTGTATTGCGGTTACATTTAATATTTTGTCTGTTTCAAATGTGCTACATATAATTCAGAATTAATACATAATTCTAATGAGATAACTTGGTTACCTCATCTTCTGCCTTATCTAGTTCCCTAAACAGTAGCTGTTCTGGGATATCAAGCTAAATTATCCAAACAACAGAAGAGCCATTGCCAATCAAAAAAATTAAAACATATTTAAGAATTTTTGCAATAAAATATAGAACATGATGATATATGAAGTTCATTTTCTAAGCCTGAAAATGCTTCCCATTTCAGACTTTCTAGAGACAATGAGGTTTTAGGTATTCAGGGATAGGGCCATTGCATTTACCCATAGGTTGTAATTACATGCATACTTTAAATAGACTATAGGCACTCTTGCTTTTGAAGTATAAAATCTTAAGTCCCAGAGGTAATGAATATTGAGCTGCTTTAGAAATATTTATTATAAACTATAGAAGTAAAAACACATGGCCAGTGCATTCGTTTTTTGTTGTTGTTGTTTTTTTTTTTTTTTTATGAAAAATTTGAATATTAAAGTAATGACATAAGTTTATAGATTCCTATATTGTTACTAGGCTAATGACCCAGGGGAGCTTTATTAGCCAAGTTTTCCCAAAAGAATAATGTTTTCCTGTATCCAAATAGGACATTGAGGGCCAAATTTAAAACTGTTTATGCTCGGAGGTGATGCTAAATATATTTTAATTAGACTAGAGGGTTGGTCTATTTTTGTACTACAACACCTTAAGCTTCCAAGGGAACGAATACTAAACTGCTTTGGTAATATGTAAAATATAAACATAAACACATATGGAAAGGGGAGCTGTAATTGTTTAAAAATAGCAATGATAAAAATAGTAAGGAAATGTAGCTGCAAAGTGTGAATGGTTCTTTAAAATGTAATGTGTGTTATGATGTTAATTATTGTCAATTAAAAAGAATGTGTAAAACTATTACTTTTCTTGGTGCATGGATTTATTCCCTGTAAATATGCTTGCTGACGTGCTAAGGATAATAAACAGTACATTTCAACTTCCAAATTGAGCGATATGCAGTAGAAACTGTTTTTCTTGAAAGTGTGTTAATAGGATGCCCACCTTCAGGGTCAGGCTTCAGAATGCCATTGAGCAGTCCATTATTCCCCAGTATGCCCACCTTTCAGGCATTATTATCTGCTTAAATTCCATAAAAGCATTAGAAAGAGTGTTATACAAAAAAGTAATTATCTCTTTAAGTATTAGAAGTCAAGCAGTAAATGATATATATGTTGGCTATCTCAGTGCTAGACAGACATAGTCTATATGACATCCCAGTTTCACAGCAAACTCTTAAAGAAACTAAAGCTCAATATTCTAAAAATTACATGTCCAGTACTTATTACACTCAGACTCAGGAGTTACATACCCTACTTTAAAAAAATACTTATTTCACTTCCAAAACTTAAGAAATTCTATAATCCATGATCTTAATATGTGCCACAACTTGGTATTTAACATTCTTTCATTTTATGATTGCTGTATAATCCATCTCCGGGTCATGGAAGAACTAAAGACTAACCTGACACTCAGTGGGCATGCAGAAGACAGAAAGCAGCACTTGCTAGGATACATGTCTAATGTAGGATACACACACAGCTCACCTTCACACAGCAGACAACGCTACAGACAAGATGAAGATGTACAGTTCACCTACATCACAAACTACTACATCTTTGGGATGTGGCAGGAAAATCAAAGCACCTGTTACAAGCAGAGGGAGGACATGCAAGCTCCACACAGAGAGTACCACAGCCAGGAATTGAACTAGGGAACCAAGTACAATGAGACAGCAGTGATAAATGTGGTGCTACTGTGGTGCACTATTGAAGGTGGACATACCTAACGTATAATAAAACAGTGAGTTGTAATTAATCAAATAACTATATGTGTGTGTGTAAACTTCCAAATACTGTTACACTAGAAAATCCATAGAGGTGTTCAAAGGGAGAGATGATAAAATCAGCAAGCAATGGTGAGTAGTATTGCTGGAATTGAATTCATCCTCAAGTCTTGAGGGTACCTTCATGAGGTGGACCGTGGTTTTCAAAAAAATCTCACCAAGATGACACTAATATATAGATTGTATTTTATTTAGCAAATATCATGGGCAAAAGCAGCTTAAAAATAAAAAAAAGTTAGCTGGATGCACAAGTCCCAGTATAAAAAAGTACCCAATCCTGGTAGGCCTGTGAAAAATGACAGCGTACAGTCCTCAAAATATGGAAACATTCCTACTATGGGGCCAGGCCAGACTCAGGGTGAGGATTTCCCCCCTATTGTAGAAGGAAGTAGTAGTCTACAAAAATGACAAAAACAGGCCAAAAAAGAGCCATAAAGATGATAGATGGACTATTGAGGATAAGAAAGAATTTATGTATTGTTACTAGTATGC
Organism: Protopterus annectens; assembly: GCF_019279795.1. Classification (NCBI taxonomy): domain Eukaryota; kingdom Metazoa; phylum Chordata; order Ceratodontiformes; family Protopteridae; genus Protopterus; species Protopterus annectens. The sequence goes on from NC_056725.1 coordinate 1,605,867,042, forward strand.
TAGAGGTCCAGAATTTCTGGGCAGAAGATATGCAAAAAGATTAAGAGAGAGATAAGAGGAAAGAAAAATACTTTGACAAGAAAAATTATCAGAAGCTACAAATGCAAAACTGAGTTCATTAATTCAACAGATTTATGAAAAAAAGCCATTATTTAGACCAAGAAACCTTGGGCCTTTTGGAAAAAGAAGCGACTGAAGAAGTGCAAAAATATAAAGAACAAAATCTAGAGATTTTTGGAAGGTATAAAAAAGAATATAGACATAAGAATGAAAGAAAGAAAGAAAGAAAGAAAGAAAGAAAGAAAGGAATGACAATGAAGAAACTGTTCTCCAAGGGTAAAAAGGAACAAATTCCAAATTGGAAAAACTCCCTCCTCAGCCTCAACAAAGAAATTAGATCACTAGTGAAAACCTCCAAAGCCAATTATGAATTGAAACTAGCCTCCAAAACAAAGGGAAACCAAACAGCCTTCTTCAGTTACATCAGGTAACTCCATAGCAAAGCCCAGGTCTGTTCCAAATTAGTACTTAATGGTACCAATTACAGTAATCTTGTTGATGTAGCAAGCCTGCTAGCTGATAGACTCAGCACAAACTTCACCCCCTCCCCTCCAAAGGCCCATTCAGCATCTTCAATACTTGTCCCGCAGCTCACGTCTCCATAGATCAACTGCTAAACGCCCTATCCAAGGCAAAGAACACAGCTTCCATGGGACCTGATAGTATCCAAGGCTGTATTCTGCACCATTTCCAGCAATAACTAGCTTTGCCAATGAGCACCCTATTCAATCACAACCTAATTACAGGCTTCATTCCAGCAGAGTCACGAACTGCCATTTTCATCCACTTGCATAAAGATGGTGCCATTATTGACCTGGGAAATTATCACACCATTAGCTTGACAAGTCTGATCTGTAAAGCCATGGAACATATTGTTATGGATCTCATAAACAAGGGCATAGTAATGTCCAAGAACTTAACTCCACCCAATTCAGATTCATCAGGGACAAATCTTGCCTGTTGAACCTGGTTGACTTCTTTGAGACTGTCACCAAGGCTCTGGATGAGGGAAAGTCAGTACATACAGCTTACCATGACTTGGCCAAGGCCTTTGACACAATCCCCAACTTGGGCATCATCAAAAAGCTAACACAACTTGATGTAAATCCCTATCTCATCAGAAGGGTGGCCAACTGGTTTACTAATAGGACCCACAAGGTCAAAATAGGCACCTCCACCTCCAACAGTAGACCTGTCACTAGTGGTGCTCCCCAGGGATCAGTACTGAGACCCCTACTGTTTGTCATCTACTTCTCAAAAGTCCAGGCAAAGACAAAAGGTCTGTGGCTGACCAAGTTTGTGGATGATTGTAAGTTGAGTGTTGTCAATGACTCCTGAAATGATGTTAACATACTGCAAGAGGGTCTCACAGCAACAAATAACTGGTGCCAAAGTCATGACCTTAAGTTAAATGCAAAAAATGCATTATCATACCATTCGGCAAAGACACAGCCCCTACTGATTACCACATAGATGGCAACCCCTTAAGCACACAACCTGGGGTACTCAGGTTGAGAATAATCTCACATTTGACCATCATGTTACGGCAGTGGTCAGAAATGCCTTTACTTGGTTCATTTCATAAGTAAAGGGATTGTATCCTGAAAAAAGGAGGTCATTACCTCTCTGTACTCCTCCCTCATTAGGCCTATAAATGAGTATAATGTCCCGCTTGGTATGTACCTCTCCAAACACCTGCACCAACTGGAAAGGCCACAGAAATACCTCACAAAAAGAATCCATGGCCTCCAACACCTGTCCTATGTGGACAGCCTCAAATCATTACGCTCTACTTGGTATCATACAGATTGCTCAGAGATGATCTGTGTCTCGCCTACAAGTCAATATCAGATCCTGCCCTACTAGAGATGCTCCGTATCCATCAGTCTAACTCCTTGCGTGTTACCCACTAAAAAGGCCTGAATCTAATATGTAACATCAACAAAATGTGCTGGAGAGACAGGTTTGTTTCCCAGAGGCTGCCCCATCTCTGGAACAGACTTCCCATACATGCCAAACAGAATACCTTGCTAACCCTCTTTAAGTGGAACCTTGATGTGGGGATGGGAAACCACAAATTTGTCCCAGGGGTACCACATTTGTCTCTCATTAACAGGGGTGACAGGTGCTGATTGAGGTTTCTTTTTGGGGGATAAACTCTTGGCTAGGCTTGTAAGTGCCCCAGGGCCATTAACCTAGTTAACCTCCTATTAACTTATGATCCTATGATTTCTGGCTGTAGATCATTCTGGCAGGTTTTTGCATGTTTTTGAACATAAAAGAAACAGTAATTGTCAATTACACAGCTATCAGTGAGAAATGAATAAACTATATAAGTAACCAATGAATAGTTTTCTAACTGTAAAATATGCACAACAACTACCTGCTGTCTCAAAGTATGTCTGCCCGTCTTGTATAAATTTTAGATAGACTGCAACTAGCATAGTCATTATAAACAAGTAGCGAGCACTGAAAATAATAGGAGGTACAAACTCAAACTAGGGACTCATGAGAGTCTCTCAGAGACATGGGATCAGATTCCATAAAGTTCACGGATAACAACGTAATATGCAAATATGCCCAAATCTACAGAGAATGCCTCAGTGCATGGCAGACATAAACAGTGATATCAGAAAAAACACAGTCAGTCATATCAACTACGTATTCCAAGAAAAGTTGTTCATGAAGTAAAGATATATATATATATATATATATATATATATATATATATATATATATATATGGGTCCCTATCTATTCACCGACAATTCATTTCACTGAAACTCATTTCGTCGACAGTTCATTTCGTCGACAGAAAGATGTGCCCCCTTCAAAAATTGTTAGGTGGGGGGCTTTGCCCCACACCCCCCATTGTGGGGGGTTGTGCCCCCACACCCCCCTAACTATATATATCAACTCCAGGGTCGCACAACATTGGGGAAGGGGCCACATCTTCCTGCCGTGAAAATGAACTGTCGACGAAATGAGTGTCAGTGAAATGAATTGTCGGTGAATAGATAGGGACCCATATATATATATATGTATATATATATATATATATATATATATATATATATATATATATATATATACACACACACACACACACACACACACACATATATATATATATATATATATATATATATATATATGTATATATGCACACACATATATGGATCTACTTTTAAATCATGAATTCCACAACACTGGATGGCATACTCCAGAAATGAAAATAACGAATACTTACAATCCCAAAGGGGTGATTTATCTCAGGGCAAGTAAACACTTGCCAAACATGGGGAAATATGCCCTTTTCCCCACTGTAGTGGAATCCCAGAGTTGGTATTTATAGTTACTGGGGGTATGGTGGGCCATAGCCCCACACCTAGATGATTTTTACATAGTCTGGTGTGATTACATTATGTTTTAGCAAGTGTTTGCTTGCCCTGAGAAAAATCAGCACTTCAGTATTGTAAATATTCATTATTTTCATTTCGGCAATATGCCGTTTCGTGTTGTGGGATTCGTGGTTTAAAAGTGGATCCTTTTATGTATGTTTGCGCGTGTGTGTGCGCATGTGTGCATGGGTATATGTGTGTGTGTGTGTGTGTGTGTGTGTGTGTGTGTGTGTGTGTGTGTGTGTGTGTCTGTATGTGTGTATGTGTGTGTGTGTGTGTGTGTGTGTGTGTGTGTGTGTGTGTGTGTGCGTGCGCGCGCGCACACATGTGTTCACGTGCCCATCACAAAAGCACATTTACAGAATTTATACAAGGCCAACTAAAATTACATTAATACATGGAAAATAATAAATGAAATCAAATGTGCATCAGCCATTATGTCTGAAAAATAACAAAATTTCTAAACACTTATGAGTATTGTCATAATCCGTTGATGGGTATATATAAATAGACCCCTCATAATTTGCGGAATCCAATGTAATCTGCAAAATGTCTAATAAAAACATTAATTAATAAGAAAGGCAATCATGGCCACTTTGCCATGGTTAACAGTAGCTAACAATGGATGCGGGACATGTGTGAGGATCACAAGAAAAGCAGATGTGGGTTGAGGTTGAAGAAGTGGGGCACACGAGTTATGATGTCATATGAAGGCCAGAAGTGAGAGAATGGGAGATACTTTTCGGTGGAATAAGCACCAATTCTTTTCTTATTTTTGAGAATGGAATAGAATAGAATAGAATAGAATAGAATAGACAGAAAAATCATGGAAAGAGGAAGTGGGCAAATGAGCAGGCGCAAACCTATAGAAAATATCACAATTCTTGAGAGACCAAGGTTGGAAATACATATAAAGGATAGATAAGGTACACAGGCAGCCCACATGTACACTATATAACATGGGTGAAGGTGAAATGACAAACAGGGTAGGGATGGAAACCAGACATTGTGCAATGCAAAATTACATATGCACAAAAGCAAAGGTCATTGCTGAGATGTTGCAAACTTTGTGACAGTTATACCAGAATGAGTATGACCATTGGTAGGGTTGTGTGTTGGCGAATACTAAAGGGTGATTGCTGTCATTGCTCTCAGCAGTGCAAGTGTAAGCCAAGCAACAGTAAAGATGAACACATGCTAGAGTAGGCAAATGGAGGGCAGACTAGAACCTCCAGCCCTACATGTGGAAGGCAAACAACTAAGCACAGTGTCAAACAGCAGTACTACAGCCAAAGATAAATGTGGTTATGTAATAGATCAATAACTATACATACCACAAACACAGGAGAAATGGGATCTACATGTCAAAGACACATGGCTTGCCAGAGGCAACACATACAGGTGTTCTGTTATACAATATTAATGTGTGACATGCAAAGGCATTACGTAAGCTAAACTGAAAGAAGGCTCATCACACATACCCTCACCAATAACATGGAATATTATGTAAATGGTGATACATATATGACTAACACACACTTAGGAATTCAACCCTCCACATAGGCTGGAAGCATATACATATCCAGGTAATACACAAAACACAAGTACAACATAAAAACTGATGAAATCTACTCAACTTCCAGTAGCTTGTGAGCATATGCCTTACATATGTATGATACACATCATGGTGGCACAAGGTACTATTGTGCCAGTACACCTAAATTACAACAGTGGTACAATCTGGAAGGTAAACATATACATAAGATATGCCATGTACATGAGAAACAAGTATGGTAAAGCTGTAAGGGTAAGAGAAAAGGACAACATAGGCCCACAGCAATGAGGAAATGCAAGCAAGAGAAAGTAGGCACAGAATAAAGTAGGACAACCACAGCTGGGGAGAAACAAGTGCACATGCATGTTGCCACAAGACAGGATTGACTGTCAAGTCCTCACAAGGTACATTGAAGCAAATGGCCAACATCTGACATGTGCCTAGTGCATTAGGATGGCTATAACATGCATGTGTACAAATGCAAAAACAACACAGTAATGTGCAAAATTAAACAGCAAATGACATGAGTACACAACAAATGTAGTATAGAATGTAACATAAGTTATACTGTCATGCAAATATAATACAACAGGTGGTGCAATCACAGTTATTGATATAAAGATCATCGTACATGTGTAGGACTGATCAAAGGACTGTCCCATGTGCACAGGTATAGTACAGCAAAATGGAATAGGCACTTTTATCAAGTTATATATTAGAAGGGCAATTTTATGTCACTCATATTACAACCAGATATGTACAAGAGTTTAAATAAGTGCATATGAATTACAAAGGCATACACACAGACATGTATACATGTCTTAATATAACCTAATTTCAAGAAGACTGGCTAGTGCCATAAGCAAGATTTAGACAAAAAAAAAGATATAAATGATGATAAGCAAAGCATCATCTCCATAGCTGCACTAAAGAACCAGTGAATGTCAATGCAGTGTAGGAAAGAAACATATTCATATGTACCTGTCATAGTACTGTAAAACAACATGATGCAAACAAGGTCATTTGTGCTAGTGGAACAGCATCACCCAAAAATGCTACTTAAGTTACAAAATCAAGGACATATCGTATAAGTCAGCAACTATCAATACACAAATGTGTGCAATACATACACATGGACAACATGTGCAAATAAACACACTTGACTGGCCTCACTGTGGTATGTGATATTAAGAATGAGAATAATATAGCATGTGAGTGACTGTCATCCCTCATAAGTACAGACAGGACCCACATAAGTGGAGCAATTGTGTTCCACTCACATTATGCTAACTGCAACAGTCATGTCTGTCACATACAGGTCCAGAGTGCATCAGACATAACTGCATGAATAAGAGTATGCATACATATAGACTGAAGGAATAACACCCCTGCCCATATGGAGCAATGCATGCAGTAATGACAGCATGTGATGGCTATGTAAATAATAATGGCAACACATCTGTCATTTGGTAATGTGTGTCATACTGCAGCAGCAGCAAGATAAATTCAGCCACATATGACCTGACATGCGTAGTGCACATCATGATGTAGGATAAAAATGCATGACAGCTATATGGGATATCTTTGCAAGTGTGATTAGGCCATAAAGACTTGAATGTGGCAAACGTCATTGTGTCAAAATTACAAAAGTGGATCACATAGGCAGTGCTTATATTCCTGAGGGACCATCCTGATGGGTTTGAACATGATGAAAGATCTCTCTACAAATCTCCCAGAAGGAGTTGTGCATGGCCCATGCCATTTCCTGAAAGAAGTTATACGCCATGTCCCTCATTTGCATGTAGAAGACTACTGTCATTATGTCCTGGATCTAGTCCCAAAACTCATCTGCCTGGCGTGGTGGTGGTTTTCTTCTCCACTGAGCCACAGGAACAATGGTACATGCAGGTCCTGGTTTGTCATCATCATTGTCCCTATCATGGCCATTGTTCTGGTCTTCAGAATTCAACATGGCTGGCAGAGATCTGGCACATCATCTTCATCATCGTGCAATTGGTGATCCGGCATGGGTTCCAAACTCTCAGATTCAACACAGGAACAAAACTTTTTCCATATTAATAGGTATTAACCTAATATTGATGAATAAATGAAAACACATACAAAAGTTACACAGTCTACATGCTGTAACTGTTATGTATGTGATGTTACACTACTGTATGACTTTATCCTAATAAAACACCTTATGTGATATCAGTCATGCATCTAGTCCATAATAAATTACAACATAGTGTCCTACATAATCACAGTCATATGCAATACATGTCTGAAATAAAACCCAATCAGTGATAAGGCATGCATAGAAAAGCATATGCCAGTTAAAATACATTTCCATTACATATGTGGGTCTACTATGTAATCTCGAAATACTGAAATCCCAAAATTCAGTATTTCGAAATTACATAGCCGAAAACCCAAGCACAACTCACAATTCTGAAAATACACAACCGCAAAATTCAAAATGCCGAAACTATGCTACACATACAGTACACACATAAACACAAAACTCCCCCCCACAATCAAATAAATGCATCTACACTATAGATAAGCAGGGGGACAAGCGCCCCCTGCATCCCCCATGTGGGGGGACTGTGCCCCCACCCCCTCCTACTTATATATTCCAACTCCGAGATCGCACAAACAGAAACACAAACGAAACACACACACACACAAACACACACACACACACATACATCACAATAGCAACACACACCTACACACACTAAAGCCCATAACCAACACATTTACACACACAAACTTACCTAAATTCAACCGATACATCCACACACCACACCAGCGGAAGCAGATTTTCAACATTTCCGTGCTTCAGGATTTTGAATTTCACACCTCTGCCAGTTTCGGAACTTTGAGTTTTCGGCTAAGTAATTTCAAAATACTGAACTTCGGGATTTCAGTATTTCAAAATTACATAGCGGATCCACATATGTATATAGGCAGGCATATACATGTTGTGACACTGCAGAATCTGTTGCTATTACAGTAGTCATACGAGAGTATGCATTGTATAACAAACTGCAGATTAAACTATGCACAATAAATATTACTAAAGCATAATGAAGGCCATGGAAAGGAAGTCACTCATACAATAATGATATGTATATGGGTATAATACACATGGCAAGTCATCCTATATTGTTACATCTGTCTACTGTTTCACTGCATGTTTTTACATGTTTCGAATATTACAATCAGCCTTAAAGGCAGACATCTGAAAGAACTGTCTGTCATTGTAATGACAGATATGAACCAACATACCTACAAAGAGATTATATGATATGCAAGTAGCAACATCAAAACTTATGAAACCTGATATTTGTAATGTTTGCCCAATGTGCATCCCATTATGGTACATTTGTTGTGGCAACATAATTGTCACTAGGTCCAGGCAATAAGATTTATTTATACGTTTTATAATAAAAGACAGAAAGGTATAATAATAACAAGTGTAATGTAATGATTATGCAACATTCTAAATTTCGTAATAGCCATATATCGATGATATAAATAGAAGGCCATGAATGGATCGGTGTGCCCACCATACATTGTCATTAAATTACTCTGGTACATTACATGGTATTTAATAATCAGTCTATCAGACATGCATCTACTATTATTTATTTATTGATGTTTCAGCATTCAGTATGAATGCAAAACACACAGACATATATATCATGACTTTGTAAGACAGGGATGCCACCATGCCACTCTAGTATCCAACACTGACATTGAGCTGATTACAAAAGACTTGGTGCAGTGCAAGTAAACACTGGCAAAAGAGCACTGGGAATGTTGCCAGATATGCCTTACAACAATGTCAATCACAGATTCTATGGAAAAATACTCACCTATATGTTTCATGTTCTTTACTTAAATATGTGCATCGCAAATTTATGTTACTATGGCATTTAAATATGCACTATAAGTCATCGTTATGTGAAACTAATGTGTCATATTTACATACCAATGCTAAAATATGTGTAAAAAGTATATTGTAAGTTAACAATTCATGGTACCCTTAAAATGCATATGCAAATGAAATTAATAATGCAACATGGTTAATATGTAACATCACGACAGTATCTAACTGGAATGGAAGTTGAAAGCTGATGAAAAACTGCATGCAGTAACATGCAGAGTTACAGCATGTAATCCTAGAATTTATGGATACAAGCCACATAAATAACTGTCATAGGTTCATAGGTTCATAGGAGTGTTCTAGGCTAATGGCTCTGGAAACCTTACAAGCCTATTTCCCATCCACTCGTCAAGATTTCTCTTGAAGAGGGCCAGTGAGGTGCTCTGCTTGACGTGTAAGGGAAGTCTGTTCCAGAGAACGGGCAGTCTCTGGGTTAGGAAACTGTCCCTCCAACAAGTTCTGTTGATTGTGGTAATAAGGTTGAGATGTATGGTATATGTGGTATGGAGGGGTTGGGATTTCTTTAGATGTAGCATATCTATCAGTGCTGGGTCTGACATGGCTTTGTAGGTCAAGCAGAGATCGCCTCAAAGTAGGCGATATGATAACGAGAACAATTTGAGTTTTTTTAGTCTTTCCACATAGGGCAAATGTTTAAGTCCTGGGATCCTCTTAGTGAGGTACTTTTGTGGTCTTTCTAGTTATTACATATGTCTAGTGAGGTACATGCCAAATGGGGCATTGTACTTGATAATTGGTCTAATAAGGGAAGAGTAGAGAGAGACAATGACCTCTTTATTCCTGGAGGCAAAACCCTTTGTAATAAGATGTGCCACATAGAAGGATTTTCTGACCACAGTGGCAATGTGATTGTCAAAGGATAGCTTGCTATCCACTTGTGTTCCCAGACCTCTTATGACACCTTCGGTGTTCAGTGGACTACCGTTGTGGTAGTTCATGGGTATCGCATTCTTCCCAAAGGGAATGACAATGCATTTGTGGCACAGAGCTTAAGGCTGTGGTTTTGACACCAGTCATTGGTCTGTGTGAGGCCTTTCTGTAGAATGTCAATATCATTTAAACATCGCCCTCATCCACTGTTGTGCGCTCTGGCTGTGTGTGTGCTACCATACATTCTGCCCTGAGTTACTCCTGCGAGTAGCCCTCGAGGATACCTCCGACCTACCTTCGGAATCTCAGCTCCCTTAACTGCTCAAGTTAAATACCAACATCTATAGCAAGCTTCTCAGTGGCCTCATTCCCCATTGTTTTCTGGACGTTTTTTCCAAGTGGAATTGTGGAACATTCTGCCCTGAGTTACTCCTGCGAGTAGCCCTCGAGGATACCTCCGACCTACCTTCGGAATCTCAGCTCCCTTAACTGCTCAAGTTAAATACCAACATCTATAGCAAGCTTCTCAGTGGCCTCATTCCCCATTGTTTTCTGGACATTTTTTCCAAGTGGAATTGTGGAACATTCTGCCCTGAGTTACTCCTGCGAGTAGCCCTCGAGGATACCTCCGACCTACCTTGAATCTCAGCTCCCTTAACTGCTCAAGTTAAATACCAACATCTATAGCAAGCTTCTCAGTGGCCTCATTCCCCATTGTTTTCTGGACGTTTTTCCAAGTGGAATTGTGGAACATTCTGCCCTGAGTTACTCCTCGAGTAGCCCTCGAGGATACCTCCGACCTACCTTCGAATCTCAGCTCCCTTAACTGCTCAAGTTAAATACCAACATCTATAGCAAGCTTCTCAGTGGCCTCATTCCCCATTGTTTTCTGGACGTTTTTCCAAGTGGAATTGTGGAACATTCTGCCCTGAGTTACTCCTGCAGTAGCCCTCGAGGATACCTCCGACCTACCTTCGAATCTCAGCTCCCTTAACTGCTCAAGTTAAATACCAACATCTATAGCAAGCTTCTCAGTGGCCTCATTCCCCATTGTTTTCTGGACGTTTTTTCCAAGTGGAATTGTGGAACATTCTGCCCTGAGTTACTCCTGCAGTAGCCCTCGAGGATACCTCCGACCTACCTTCGAATCTCAGCTCCCTTAACTGCTCAAGTTAAATACCAACATCTATAGCAAGCTTCTCAGTGGCCTCATTCCCCATTGTTTTCTGGACGTTTTTTCCAAGTGGAATTGTGGAACATTCTGCCCTGAGTTACTCCTGCGAGTAGCCCTCGAGGATACCTCCGACCTACCTTCGGAATCTCAGCTCCCTTAACTGCTCAAGTTAAATACCAACATCTATAGCAAGCTTCTCAGTGGCCTCATTCCCCATTGTTTTCTGGACGTTTTTTCCAAGTGGAATTGTGGAACATTCTGCCCTGAGTTACTCCTGCGAGTAGCCCTCGAGGATACCTCCGACCTACCTTCGGAATCTCAGCTCCCTTAACTGCTCAAGTTAAATACCAACATCTATAGCAAGCTTCTCAGTGGCCTCATTCCCCATTGTTTTCTGGACGTTTTTTCCAAGTGGAATTGTGGAAGTATGTTTAACTGCTGCTGCATACTTTTTTACTAAATGTTTGCCACATTGATAGCTGTTTGTAGTACTCTAGCCTGCCAAGACAGCCAGCAGCCTTAGCTCCCCCCCCGGTCCTCACCAGCTGCCCTCTCTTACCCCAAGTACTGCCCCAAGGACATCCTAAAGTGGTACTAGTCCTGTCTCTGCTTCATATACTTGATAACACCCTCCCTCTCAAACTTCTCTGCAAGCTTTCATGTTTCTCTCTTAGACCCTAAGCTTCTCCCCTTTCACTGCATCTCCCAAACTCCTCTAGCCCACTCTAGCTGCAACTTCTCCTTCCTAATCTCTATCTCCTGTTTCGTCTAACACTCCAGATCTTTCTCCCTTTCTACTTACCCTCCTGTACACCTCCTTTTACTGATTGACTCCAGCTCCTCTCTGGACCTCTTTGGTTCTTCCTCCCTATATTCCCCTTGGACTGTTTTCCTTCCTCTCATTTTCTCCTTTTCTTTCCCCTCCTGTTCTCTGTCCTTTCCCTCATCTACTCATACTGCCTTCTTCCTACCTCCTTTCTCAGTTATCCTTGTTATATACTTTATTCTATTGTGCTTCCTCTCTCTTCCCTCCCTCTTGGTCTCGCCCCCTTCTCTCCTTCTACCTCTGTCTTCTCTTGAATTATATATATACCTATTCCTATATACTATATTCTACTCCATTAATAACCCTACTACTAACTCTCGTCTCTGTACATCTCTCTCCCCTTTGCTATTTCCTCACAGCCCTCTGGCTACCTCTCTTTTCCTGCTCCTCCCCTTCCTACGGGAAGTGATAAAAACTCCCCTAACCTCTGGGCCATCTTTAAACATCGCCTCATCCACTGTTGTGCGCTCTGTGTGTGTGCTACCATAGTAAGTGGTATCTGTGCATACCTTTACACTGTGTTTTATTGTTTTAATTACAGTGATTTTCTTTTGTCCTAACGCTTCTACTTCTGTGCTGGGGCCAGTGCGCTCTGTAAAACCTAAGCGCAAGGTCCGGTTCATTGTGCATTTAGTTTGGACTGTTTGTTTTTCTTCTGCTTCTGAGCTGGGGCCAGTGCGCTTTGTAAAACCTAAGCGCAAGGTCCGGTTCATTGTGCATTTAGTTTGGACTGTTTGTTTTTCTTCTGCTTCTGAGCTGGGACCAGTGCGCTCTGTAAAACCTAAGCGCAAGGTCCGACTCACTGTACATTTAGTTTGACTGTTTGTTTTTCTTATTGGACCCTTCGCGCTTCTCTGTAATACTAAGCGCAAGGTCCGGATTGTAGCGTTATTAGTCTGGTACCTTCCCAGACTGTTGGTTTCTTACTACGACCTTCGCGCATTGTATAATCAAGCGCAAGGCCTGGGTTGTTATCCTGAAATGCTGCACTTTATGTATGTTGGGATGCGATGCTAAAGACTGTATTTTTACATTCTGTTATAGGCATTATTTGTCGGTAACTGGTAAAACCTACGGTATTGATATAGGGATAGTAATAGTTAATTTTGGGTTATTGTTTTTTACTTATTTACGCTATTAGTTACATTTCTCAGCAAGGTGCTGGTTTGCCTAACTGCATTGCAAGGTGCTTCGTTTGTGAACCCTGCTATAACCCCGCCATTTTTGGCGCTTTTCTGGTGACTGCATTCTTCAGTTAATTCGTAGCGGGAACTGCTACTGTTTTATTTAGATGCATTGGCGTTTTCTTATCTAGCGACTAGTACATGCCATTTGCTAGGTGACTCTCCTCCATCATACACTCAAGCAGCATTCTATATTGCCCTTCAGCTGCAGTACGGAGGGCTTTCAAAGACTATTAGCTGCATTATTATTATGTATTATGTTCAATTGATTAGTATGCTATTTGAACTTTACTGGTCTACTTATCTGATTTAGAAACGCAGTACTCGTTTTTATTTAACTGCTTCTACTGCTAGTATTTGTAGCATGTGTTATACTTTATTACACTTCACTATGTTTAAAGTTAAGCTATGTTTTAACTGTGTCAAACACTAATGTTTTCTACACTCTCTAATCTATTTATAGCATTCTGCCCTGAGTTACTCCTGCGAGTAGCCCTCGAGGATACCTCCGACCTACCTTCGGAATCTCAGCTCCCTTAACTGCTCAAGTTAAATACCAACATCTATAGCAAGCTTCTCAGTGGCCTCATTCCCCATTGTTTTCTGGACGTTTTTTCCAAGTGGAATTGTGGAAGTATGTTTAACTGCTGCTGCATACTTTTTTACTAAATGTTTGCCACATTGATAGCTGTTTGTAGTACTCTAGCCTGCCAAGACAGCCAGCAGCCTTAGCTCCCCCCCCGGTCCTCACCAGCTGCCCTCTCTTACCCCAAGTACTGCCCCAAGGACATCCTAAAGTGGTACTAGTCCTGTCTCTGCTTCATATACTTGATAACACCCTCCCTCTCAAACTTCTCTGCAAGCTTTCATGTTTCTCTCTTAGACCCTAAGCTTCTCCCCTTTCACTGCATCTCCCAAACTCCTCTAGCCCACTCTAGCTGCAACTTCTCCTTCCTAATCTCTATCTCCTGTTTCGTCTAACACTCCAGATCTTTCTCCCTTTCTACTTACCCTCCTGTACACCTCCTTTTACTGATTGACTCCAGCTCCTCTCTGGACCTCTTGGTTCTTCGCTCCGTTAAGCCCTGTGGCTCACTCCGCTCCCCTACCCTACCCCCAAATCCCACCCACCCCCAGTGCATCTACCTTTATTCCTCTCATAGCCACACCCTCTACAACCCTTATCCAATCAAACACTTATTCCCCAAAAACCACACCTCCCTTCCCCGCCCATTCTTGCCTCTATTACCTACCTCATCTAACCCACTAAAACATTAGATTCCTACACTCCCACTCAAATCTCTACTCTGTTTCCACATCCAATCCTATACTCTTAAACATAACTACTCCATGACTTACTTATCTCTCCTACATTATAAATATCTTATCTACCACCTAACACCTCTGTATATTTCATAATCTAATTCTCCAACTTCTATCTAGAGTTTATCTAGTCGCTAAACACTTCAACCCCCTATATATCTTACTTCTTATTTAAACACTACTATTCTATTAATTCTTCCTCATCATGCTTGCCAAACAATCCTTCCTCTTCCTTTCACTATTACTACTTTTCTCCTTATCCTCTATCTACCACCTTTCTCAACCTACTATTTCCATGATCCCCCAACCCTTTCATACTACAAATTCTCACAACTCACCTTTCTTACCCACATACTCTCTTATTTCCCCCTACTTATTCCCCTCAGAAAACCTCCATCTCTTTCAACACAAACTGATCTCATATCATGCTAACTTTACTACCATAACTGCTAGCAAAGCCCTCCAATTCACAAAAGAACCCAATCTCATCTCCTTGCTAACTACTCACACAAACCACTTCATACTTCATCTGATTACTACACTCATCTCTGGAGACATCCATCCTAATCCAGGCCCTACCACTACAACCAATATTAACAAATCCCTACTATTTACTTCTCTAAACTCCCAAAGTATAGTAAACAAAGTCCCAAACCTTCATGCTTGGCTCACACACAATAAGCCAGATATCCTAACTATTTCAGAAACTTGGCTAAAACCACACATTAGAGACTCTGAAATAGTTCCTCCAAACTTCTCTATCATAAGAAAAGACAGACCTCACAAAAAAGGTGGAGGAGTAGCCCTTCTATATTCTTCCTCCCTAGTAGTTACTCCCTACAATAAACCTATTCCACACTTCAACAATGCCGAACTTCTCCTGACCCTACTACAAATCAACAATCACAAACACATATGCATAGCTTCCCTTTACATCCCCCCTGGGGAAAATATCTCCACACTTGAACTTATCCTCTCCTGGCTATCCACTAATATTAGCAATGAAACCATAATCCTTGGAGATGTAAACATTAACTGGGCCCTTGTCCAGTCTCCTACAAATTCCACAAACATCAACCTCTATAACTTCTCACAACTAATCACTTCAGTAACTTATCCTGCCAAAAACCTCTCCAATGGGAGTATACTGGACTGGATTCTAGTCTCCCATCCTCTCTATTTCACCAACAGCGGCACTCTTCCCAACCCACTTGGTGACCACACACCCACCTTTACCTACCGGCGTCCTACTGTCCTTCAACGAACCCATAACTATATCACATTCCGTGACCAAAAAAACTTCAACCCAATAACCTTCTCAAACTCATTACAAGCAATTAATTGGAATTGTCTAAAATACTACCTCTTGAAAATGCAGTCTCATATTTTAACTCAACATTCTTAAAAGTACTAGACTCCCAAGCTCCCTTACAGACAAAAAGAATAAAAACCAAATCAGCCCTATGGCTCTCCAAAAATACCCTTACTATCATGAGACAGAGAGATAAAGTCTGGACACGCTACCAAAAACATAAGTCAGCACCTCTCCTAAACGAATATAAAATGCTCCGAAATAAAGCAAAGAAAATGATAACTTTTGATCGTCAAAACTACTTCTCAACACTCCAAAACCATAATAAAACAACCCTCAAAAATTCTGGAAAGGGATCTCTACTCTCCTCCACCCCAGCAAACCAGTTACTCCCACCCCAGATCCAAATGCTCCAGAATCTGATTTAGCCACACAATTTAACTCCTTCTTTATCAACTCCATCTCCAAACTGACCTCTTCATTCTCTAACACCTCTCTCCACTTCCACACCCCATTCCACATCTACTAACCCCTCTTCTTCCTCTTCTACACAAACCCCACCCTCATCTCCACTACCCCAAAATTCCCTCTTCTGACTGCACCCTCTTCTCATTAAATCCTGTACCTACAGCTACTATAAAGAAACTTCTTCAGAAATTGAAACCATGTACCAATGCTCCTGACAATATCCCTTCTTACTTTCTCAGTGTAGCCGCTAAAACTCTTGCTTACCCCATTAGCATCTTAATAAACCGCTCCCTACAAGAATGCATAGTTCCCCAAATCTGGAAACAAGCTTTTATTATTCCTCTACACAAAGGGGGCAACAACAATAACATTAGCAATTTTCGTCCCATAGCCATCCTGTCCCCCATTTCTAAACTCCTTGAAAAATGTGTCCAACTCCAGCTTCTTCCACACCTCCTAGACAACCATCTCATTACCCCTACACAGCATGGTTTCAGACCTAATCATAGTACTATGACTGCCCTCCTCTCCTTCCTTGAAACTGTAAATAAAGCCCGTGACTCTGGGCAAATTGTATCTACTTTGCTTCTTGACCTCTCCAAAGCCTTCGACACTATCTCTCACAACCTGCTCTTAACCAAACTTTCCAAACTCCACCTATCTTCTTCCTCTCTGAACTGGTTCTCTAGTTACCTTTCCAATAGAAATCAAGCTGTAAAATGGAAAAAAGCTACCTCCCCCTTCCTTAGTACCCCCACTGGAGTGCCACAAGGCTCCATACTGGGTCCGCTTCTCTTCAATATATTTATAAATGACTTCTACAAATCAATTCCTTCCTCTAGTATCATCCAATATGCAGATGATTCTACTATCATCTGTTCTGCCTCTTCTATCCCTACACTACAAAAACTTACCCAGGAAGCTTTCTCTTCCACAGAGCAATGGATGCAAAGTAATCATCTAGCTCTCAATGCCACTAAGACCAAACTTATGTTATTTACTCCATCAAAAGTTATCCCTCCAGACATAACTACATTCTTAATTACAAGTCAAAACAACTCACCCCTTGAAATAGTATCAGAAACTAAACTACTTGGGGTCCAAATTGACAACCTACTGAAATTTAACTCCCACCTCCAAATAAACATTAAAAACACATCAAAAACTTGGCATGCTTTATAGACAGAAAGCCTACCTTACATCTGACACTAAAATCTCTCTCTACCTCCTTTCTTATCCCTTCCCTTCTCTATGGTGCCCCACTACTAACTAATCTTCAGTCCTCTTTAAGAAAACAGCTTACTTCCTGCTATAACAAAATTGCAAAATTCGCCACTAGCCATAAGTCCTCTACTCACCACTGTGTCTCCCTCCATAAGCTAAAATGGCTAGAACTCCCCAATCAACTAACTTACACCCAACTAACTCTAGCCCATAAACTTATTCTAAACCCCTCACTCTGTCCCTCCCTTTCCTCTGCCTTTAAAATGCACCTCCCTAGTAGAATTCTAAGGTCAAACAATCAAAATCTACTCGAAGTACATAAACCTACTTATCCACCAGGAAAAAACCTTCTTTCCTTTAGCCTCGCTCGCCTATGGAACTCCCTTCCACCACTTATTCGCACCACCTCTAACCACATCACCTTCAAAAAGTCTCTCTTCTTACATCTAGCAACACAGTGGGTATGCTCTTGCTCCCACCCCACATAACTAACTCTACTAAATCTCCTTCCATACCGTATTCTACTTTATGTACCTACTATGTATGCTCTCTAATCTCTATTAACTGGTCTCTTTTACTTGTAGGTCATTTTCTAAATTAGATTAACTGTTATAACTGCTATTGTACATGTGATAAGTTTTGCTCTTTCCTGCCTAAACAGTACCAATAACTCTCTGTAACTAGATTGTTAATTGTAAACTGTTGAATGTATATCTGCTTGTTTTGGAGCTTTTCTCCCCAGGACTCCATTGAAAACGGGTTCATTATGGCCCAATGGACTATCCTGGTAAACCAACTGCAATAAATAAATAAATAAATAAATAAAATTTGAGGAGCTAATAATGGCTCCCAGTTTGCAGTCGTCAGCTAACTTGGTCAGCCAGAGTCCCTTGGTTTTGGCCTCGACTTCAGAAAAGTAGATGTCAAACTCTGTGGGACTCCACTCGTGACTGGTCGGTAGTCGGACTTGGAGTCCACTACTTTCACTGTAGTTGTTCTATCAGTGAGCCAGTTTGCAACCAACCTTGTGACATAGGGGTTGATGCCTAATTTACTGAGTTTATCTATGATTCCTGAGTGAGGAATTGTATTGAAGGCCTTGACCAGATTGAGGTAGGCTGTGTGAACTACCTTGCCTTCATCCACAGCTCTGGTGACAGACTCGAAGAAGTCTACAGACAAGATCTACCCTTAACAAATCCGAACTGCATGGGGTCTAGAGTCTGGAGATTCCCTATGTCCTTATTTATTAGGTCCATAATGATGTGCTCCATAGCCTTACATACCAGGCTCGTCAAGCTAATGGGGTGGTAGTTCCCAGGGTCCATAGTCTCACCCTCTTTGTGGAGTGGGATTACTGTAGCAGTGCGCCATTTGGCGGAGACAAAGCCTGAAATGAGGCTGTGACTGAACAGGGCACTCAGGTGTGGTCCCGTTCATTTTGCAATTCATGTAGAACACAGCACAGGATGTTGCCAGGTCCCATGGAAGCTGTATTCCTGGCCTTGGCCAGTCCAATTTTAACCTGTGCAGCTGTAATATTGGGTTCTTGGCATTCCTCAGGTATTGTGATTGGCCCTTTCACAGTAAATCCCTATGAATAATCTATATCTTGCACATTCATTGTGGAAAGTCTGATATAACATTAGCATGCCTAAATGTCATAAGACTACATGTCTGAATCTGAATATCTAAAGATGCAAATGCTATTTCTGGAGACATAACACATGTCTCGCCCTCTACTGTTTCTCAAACCTGTGCATATCCTCTATGCACAAGGCTCTGTTCCTAGGATGATCTTCGGCCGCTGTAAATAGAAAAGGATGATGTGTTATACCAACAGAAGGATTGCATAAATTCAGTACGTAATGACTGCTAGTACAAAAAAGAACAATGGATAAGACAGTTATCCGTACATGTAAGCAAGAATTGCCATACAATATTACATCTTGCAAAGTCAGTCGTTGCTGTTTCTCTTTCAGAATTGTGTACCCATGTGGACCACTGTAAAGAAAGAGAAGTAACCTAGATGCAAACCTACAATGCTCTACCTACATTCAGACTACAAACCAGATCCTTACCTGCCTAGCTAAGCAATTTTTGCTGATGTTGTGTAAATTGATGGAAGGTAAACAACTTACAGCCATGAACATGCAGGGGTGCATTACACACACACTAACAGGTGTGCCAATCTAAGATGACATTTTGTAAGTGTACAGATATACCTAACCATCTAGACAAAGACCTATAAATGTACACAGTCAGGTTTCACAATGTCACAGTTTGCAGAAAACATTTCTCTGCACTTGCAACACATAAAGAACCATTAAAGGAATTACTGTACAGCTATGTTATTCTAACTTACACATGTACATTATGTAGAAGGGCAGTCAGTGAAAGGAAGAAATAAATTATAACAGACTGCTGTGTAATTTAAAGATCACATTTAAACGTGTGAAACATTTCTTTTCAAACAAACAAGTTTTGCATGCATCATTTCTAAGCCTATAAAAAAAATGTTAAGTTTTAAATATTGCTTCTGAAAGTGGAAGACATAGTAAGACGTGTTTATGGCATTAATATTCATGAGAGGGCAGGTGGTTATAGCACTCTAGGTTCCAGCTCTAACAAAGCTGGATTAGTGTAGGTAAGTAATTGTAAATTAGAGATGCAATTTCCAAATTGTTAAACCAACAGTTTGGCAGAAAACGATATCATTCATTTTTTTCCAAAATGTTAATATAACAGTTTGGCAATTATATGATTAACTTACAATTGTTTACTTACACTAATCTAGCATTATTAGAACTGGAACCAGAATGACATAACCTCCCCTTGCCCTCACATGAATATTAATGCTATAAATATGACTTACTTACATTTAGCCATCAGTGTTCAGAAGCAATATTTAAAAACTGTGTTTTTTGTGCATAGGTGGTCACAACGGTTTACCTTCATATAGCTGAAAGCACATCCTTCGAATGTGCAGATGCACGAACCGTTTCCGTGAATTCTGTCCCACTGACTTTCCTTAAAGTTTGAAAAAAAATCAAAATTTGACATTTCTGATCACTCCACAGCTAAAACAAGTGCTACCATAGGTCAAAAAGTGGGGAGATGTTGTTATTCGGAGCTTCGGTTTTCATGGTTTTGTGAATTCGCAGTTTGCATTTTGCAGCAGCAGTTTCTTGGATGTGGCTTCAGACTTACGAAGGTAAACCAGGCATAACCGTTGTTTTTTTGTATTAAAAAAGTGTTTGCATGCATAATGAAGAATGCAAACACTTTTATAAAAAAAAAAGTCATTTCACACCTTTAGACATGATCTTTAACCTGTAGAGGTAACATATATATTACCCAGCATTGAGACACACAGCATTATCAACAGAAGAATACTATATGATATTTTTAGAAGCTTTGTAGATAATGGAAAAAGGTGTAGTCATCTGCGGCCTAAGCACTTTATGTGTCAGTGCACAACAGACATGCTAGATGTATAAAAATATGCACTGTTTAAGTTACCAGACAGATATAGATCATCCATATGTGATATGCAATAGTACACAAACTACTGACAATACTTAAAATGGGTACACAGAATTTTGAACCAGTACATAAGAAAACAAGATTTGTACTGTCCTATTGCTTAACCATTTCAGCTAATCGACATTGCATTTCTTCTAATGTTGTAAAAGTCAATGGAATAAAAACAGAACATACATTTACCAGCATTATAAAACTATTATGTGTCAGAACACTGAGTTCAACCTCCATAGTTTGAATAAAAATAATCATATCTTCTTAAAAAAATAAATCTCCATGGCATGAATCATTAAACAATCGTGAGATGCAAACCTGTACATGTAAATAAGGTATGAGGGCAGTCTTCACATACTGTGTTAACCCTAGAGCCATAAGGTAGAATATGACCTACAGATCCACTCTTCTAGTACTTGCATTAACAATACTCTCACATACTTCAGTCATGATGACCCACATTGATCTTACTTTCATTAAACTGATATAAGTAGACAAAGACTATAAAAGATTGTTGTGATTTTTAAAATGAAGTGTTTACTAATGTATGCATTACATAGCATTCAGATTTGCAGATAATAACAAAGAAATGAGTGGTCATCTACAGGCTTAGCTGTGTAGGCATCACTGTATGATGGCCATGCTAGATGTATAAAAATCTCAGTTACACTCTATTAGCTACCAAATATAGATCTTCATTTTTGATATGCAATAGTACATGAATTGCCAACAACAATGTGTAAAAAATAGACTACACTACAGTGGAATTTGAACGCTCACATAGGCAAACAACATTCGTATTACCTTATTGCTTACACGGTTGAGCTAAGGGGCAACACAATTTGATAGATGTTTTAAGAGCAGATATTATGTAATATCAGTAAAAATAGTATCTTTGAAGTCCATATCAACATGCAGTTTGTTTATTGATCCTTTGCTAACTGAGTTCATTCCACTAGTCCTATTTTCAGGTGAGAACTGAGGTGATATTTATATCACTAGGGAAATTTGGCCAGGGCATTGTGGAACTTCCTCTTCTCTTCATTGTTGTGAGTAGGACCCATATTGGAGGAGCACTTCCTGTTTCCATTCAAGGTGCAGAGGCAGCAGAAAGAAACAGGGAGACAGATAGAGAGAGAAGGAGATGATGGAGTAGTAAACAAAATGAAGTAGAAAGCAAATACTGAGACTAGAGAATGTGTGTAGGATTCTGATGAAATGTTTCAAAGAAACCTGTTTGATGGAGATGAGTCAGCAAATGATGGATATATAATTACAGCCCTCCAGTCTGGAGGATTGTGGGATTATTTACTGAGAGAAATGGTGGTACAGCGAGAGCCAGAAAATGAAGGAGATGTCTCCTGGGGGAATGTTATGGAGATGATACAAATGGAGGATGCAGATACAAACCTGAAGAATAGTGGTGAGATGGAAAAAAACATATGCAGAGAAAGTAAAATAAGACAAAGTGGAGTACCAGAAGAGAAGGCAGAAGAAAATGAAAAACAGAAATACGTGATAAGGATTCAAAGTAAAGAAGGCAAAGAAATAGACAAATGTGAAGTGTGTAACAATTTAATAGCTCCTTTGGGTATAAAACCGTATGAGGTAAGAGCATTTATTCTTATTTTGCGAAATTATATTGGAGAATATTTATTTATTTATTTATTTATTTTTTTATTTTCAGTTTGATTACCGGGGAAGTCCCCTGGGCCCAAAGAGTCCTTTTCAGTGAAGGCCCAGGGAGAAAATCTCCATAACACAGAATACAGTAAAGATACAAGTCTAGAAAAGTTACAATTAAAAGAACAAGTTACACATACATGAATTCAATACAAAGCATGAGCAACTTAGCTAACTGGGAAAGATCATATGGATTATACTGTACAGATTCATTTAGACATACATTCATTCATTTAAAGTAAGAAACTATTTGCAATACTTACATAGTTGAAATCATTTGGGAAATAGCTATGGGAGTTATAGAGAGCTTAAGAACACTGGAGGAAATCCTCCCAGGGGCATTTACGTAAAGAGAATTTGGTAGGGTGAAAGCAGATACATTTCCATCTGGAGGACAGGTATGTGAATAGCTGGGTTTTGAAATTATCTGTGTTTGGTGTTGTCCTGAGTGTGGAAGGGAGTGAATTCCATTTCTTGCCTAGGGAGAAAGAAAGGAGAAGTTGGCCAGCAGGTCATTTAGGTTTGTGGATAGTAATTAAGCTTTGGTGTACGGATCTGAGAGTTCTATTAGAGGTGTAGGGGGGGAAGAATGTTTGTTAGAGCAGGGCATTTTGTTGGGTGAAATACAAGTCTGTGTGCAGTGGTAAGTTGGAGGTAGTCTAGGTAATTTGTGAGTTCTAGCCAATTCAGAGATTGGAGGGTAAGACTGTGATGAGTGGAATTTTTGGCTTTGGTGGCAAATTTGGAGATTTTGTTTTAACAGTTTTCAAGTTTAGAGGTGATGTAAGAGGTCAGGTTAGTTAGAAGAGGGACTCTGTACAGTATGGAAGGAAGAAGGTAGGTAGTGGCCAGAGTATGGCTAGTAGAGGTGGAGAGGAAGCGATTGTTCCTGTATAGCATTCATAACTTTTGGTAGGTTTTCTTTATATTTTGCTAAATGTAAACCTCAAACTTGAGGTGTTCGTCTATAGTAACACTGAAAAGTTTGGCGAAGGGAACCACTTGGATAGGAGAGTTGGTTTGGCTAAGGACTTGAAAGGAACTTTTGTCATATGAGAAAGTTTTTGAGGGTGGGAATATTAGTAGTTTAGATTTGTCTGCGTTGAAAGAGTGGTGATTTTGGCGCATCCAGGTCTCTGTAGTTGAGAAGGCAGTTTGGGTTTTAGTTAGCAGTTCAGGGAGAGTAGAGGCAGAGCAGAATAAAGTTGAGTTGTCTGCATATTAAATGACTTTGGCATCAGGAATAGCAGAGTGAAAATTATTGATAAAGATATTAAATAGCATAGGTCTGAGGATGGACCCCTGTGGTATGCTGGTTGGGGTGGATAAGAAAGGAGACATGGCTTTCTTCCATTTCACAGCCTGAGCTCTGTCTGACAGGAAACTTGGGAACCAGGATAGAGTGTTTTAGGAAAGATTTAGGTTTTAAATATATATAAAAAGAAAGAATGTAACCCATGGAATCTTTATGTGATAAAAGCACATAACAGGAAAACAAAAAAGAAGATTTATGTACAATTTTAAACAGAGGTAGAAAGAGAGAATTTGAAAGGGCATTTGAAAGCTTTATATAAAGAAGTAGTGGACATTGCAAAAGATTATGACAAAAGAGATTTATGGACTGGTGGCTGGGATTGTAATATTGTGTTAAAAATATATGTATACCAAACATGATAAATGGAAGGGAATAGTGGTGTTGTAAAATACTGGGGTCAGTGGAAAAGAAGGACATTTGATATGTAACTGTAACAGAAGAAAATGTTATACTTTTGGGGGAATGGGGCATGATACAACAAAAATGTGAAATTAAATGTTACT
The DNA here is from genome assembly GCF_019279795.1 of Protopterus annectens. Lineage (NCBI taxonomy): Eukaryota > Metazoa > Chordata > Ceratodontiformes > Protopteridae > Protopterus > Protopterus annectens. The sequence continues at coordinate 1,605,891,452 of NC_056725.1, forward strand.
AGCAAAATTGGACATTTATGGATTGCAAAAATGAAACTACCAGTAAGGAAAACAAAAAGAAAGAGAAGCAAATGAAGAAAGGGAAGACATTTTAGAAATAGCAGAAAGATAAGAAAAATTAGATGAGAAAAAATAATAAGGAAGACATAGAAGAAGGCTCTTAAGTGATGAAGAAGACATAAACTGGGAGGTAGTAAAAGGGGAACATAATGCTATTGATAAAAGGGTAAAAGACAGAAAAAGAAAATGTAAAGGGATAAGCTCAAAAGAAAAAAATGAAAGAAAATGAATAAAAAAAATATATACAGCTAATGACTGTGGCTTGGTATAATGGTTAAGTTGTTCGAGTCACAGACACATAGTACAGTGTTTGATTCTCACCTTTGAGAAGGAGTTTGCTTAGCCATAGAATGACCTGTTAAGAAAACTAGTCTAGTAGTTAGTTGTGAACTTATGAAACCATGAATCAAACAGAAAATGAAACTTTTAGAGTGCTTTCTGTAAATGTGAATAGTATTAATAATATGGTAAAAAGAATAGAATTTTTGAGTGGTGCAATACATGTGACACAGATGTAATCATATTAGAAGACACAAGATTTTTAAAAACTGAAACAATATTACAAACAGAGAAACTATGCAGAGGAAAGATAATTTGGAATTTGGGAAATGAGAGACGTTCTGGAATAGCCATATTCTGTATAAATACAGTATCATAGGATTATAGGATCATAGGATCACAGGATGTTACTAGGCTATTGGCCCTAATGCCTCAAGCCTAGCCATGTTATATACTTGCTCCCTTATGGACCAAGACATATAGTCTATGTTTGTGTACAAATCTAAGATCAGCACAGGCTGCTCCTGTCTAAGAGTGACATACGGGAAACCCCCATTGTAAATGTATGGTTTTCCATCCAAATTTCCAGGTTATGCTTAAATAGGGTAATTGAGAAGCTCTGTTTTACATGAATTGGGAGCTTGGTCAAGAGGACTGGCAACCTCTAGGAGACATATCTGTCTCTCCAGTATGTCCTGTTAATATCGCAGGCTAGGTTAAGATCCCTAGATCGAGTGAATCTTGCTCCATTGGATTTGCGGATGTGCAGCAGCTTTATCAAGGACATAGTCTGAGACTGCTCTGTAGGCCAGGCACAAGTCTACTCTAAGCAGTCTATATGATACTGAGTAAAGTGATAGGGCCTTCAGTCTGTCTGTGTAGGTCACATGCTGTAGGCCCTAAATTTTCTTGGTGAGAAACCTCTGAAGTTTCTCCAGATGCTGCATATCTCTGGTGAGGTACTTACAGACAGAAGCATTGTACTTGATTATTGGTCTGATGAGAGCTGAATACAGGGAAGTTATAACCTCTTTAGCTTTGGATGTTATACTTTTGCTTATGAGGTGTGCAATGTAGGAGGCCTTCCTTACTACTGTGGACACCTGATGATTAAAATTAAGGCTACTGTCAACTTGTGTTCCTAAATCTCTCGCCACTAGGTTTGAACTTATAAATATTGTAATTAGCAGGGGTATCACCTCTGCAGAAGAGGATGATAATGCATTTTTCTGTGTTTAGTTTAAGTCCATGGCTTTGACACCAATTATTTGTCTGTGTAAGCCAATTTTGTAGTATGTTGATATCTTTGTGAGATTCAATGATTACGTCCAGCTTGCAGTCATTAGCAAACCTGGTAAGCCACAGGCCATCTATTTTTGTCTAGATGTCTGAAAAATAGATACCAAACAGTAGGGGGCCTGGCACAGATCCTTGTGGTACACCAATGGTAAATAGTAGTAGAGGTAGCATTCCTAATTTTGACTGTATGTGTTTTCAGGCTTGTTGGCTGTTGGTGAAGCACCTACCAAGAGGAGAAAACGCTGAGAGAAGAAAGGAGCCACTTTTGAGATTTTAAGTAATTTTCCTCTGTTTATTTGCTAAGTTGTTCTGCATAGCCGCCTATTTTGACCATTTCCTGGCTTGTTAAACTTGATTTCTTCATTAGTAACTGTATTTAGAGCACAACCTAGAGCTGTTTACTGAATTTCCTGTTTGCACTTATTTTTAAAATCGTTTTTTTCTCAAAACTTGCATTTTATCTGTCTTTGGCCTAGCACTCTTGTGTGGGGTCATTTACTGCACTGTTATAACTTGTTGATACTTGTGAACCTCTGCTATCTCTGAAAAAAACAAAAAAAATCTTGCTTTTTTCCACTTTTCTGAGATTTAAAAAAGTTCAGTTACAGGCTTGCTGTTCTTGAACTGTTGGTAAGTTTCTATGAGGCCATTTTTTCTTGGGATAAAGGGAAGTCTCTCTGTTGATCAGTGGCAGTGAAAAACATTGAGCAGCCTGCCTGCCCCTGTGGGAGTGGCTACTGACTTGAAACTGTAGTTTTATTGGTCATTTTGGGTCAATTCCAAAACTCCTTCATCTTCCTCTCTTAAAACCTGGTTGCCTCGTGGTTTTGTCATCTTTTCAGGCTTGTTGGCTGTTGGTGAAGCACCCACCAAGAGGAGAAAACGCTGAGAGAAGAAAGGAGCCACTTTTGAGATTTTAAGTATTTTTCCTCTGTTTATTTGCTAAGTTTTTCTGCATAGCCACCTATTTTGGGCATTTTCTGGTTTGTTAAACTTGATTTCTGCATTAGTAACTGTATTTAGAGCACAACCTAGAGCTGTTTACTGAATTTCCTGTTTGCACTTATTTTTAAAATCTTTTTTTCTCAAAACTTGCATTTTATCTGTCTTTGGCCTAGCACTCTTGTGTGGGGTCATTTACTGCACTGTTATAACTTGTTGATACTTGTGAACCTCTGCTATCTCTGAAAAAAACAAAAAAACAAAAAATCTTGCTTTTTTCCACTTTTCTGAGATTTAAAAAAGTTCAGTTACAGGCTTGCTGTTCTTTGTTTATCTATTCCTGGCTCCACAAAGTCTGCGGTTCACTTTTTCCCTTAGAACTGCTCTATCTCTCAATTTAAACACCATATTCTCATTCTAAGGCCCTTCACTGGTCCAATTAAGCAATCCTACAAGTTAGCACTATTAAACCATAAGCACTACTTACTCTTATACTCTCTACAATTACCCTGTCCTCTATTGGTCCATCTTAAATTCAGTTTCCCTATATTACTCTAGCATGTCCAAAGGTCAGTCAATGGTTTCCTCTCCAGTCCAGCTGGTGAATCTGGGAATTTTGAGGCAATGTTACAACTGTCTCATGTACATGGACAACCCTCTCCTCCTCCAAACAGGTTCAAATATATGTGAGAGATGCAACTATTTAGCCAAACTGGTGGCTGAGCTCTCTCATCTCAAAACTGGTGTAACCAGTCAGGAGGAGAAGGTAACCTCACACAACACAATTCCAGTATCACATAGTCCCACCACATCAGCGAACCAAATGCATAAATACACAAAAACATACTCGGAGGCTCTAAATAAAAATCTACCTAAGCAACAGAGACCTCCAAAGCAGACATCCAAGCAAACGCTACTTCAAAACAAAACACGCACAACACATAACCCACAAAGTCAGTGTGCCAAGCAGCCACAGCCCTTAAGGCTGAATAACACACCTGATACTCTTGTAATAGGTGACTCTATTGTCAGACACACTGACGTCCCGCTCACCAGGCTGAATAAAGAGAAGGTCATGGTGAGCTGCCTGTCGGGTGCTAGGATCCGCCATATAACGCAAGCACTCAGTTCACTCCAAAGCAAATACAAATATGACTCAGTCATTGTACATGCTGGTGTGAATGACCTGAGATGTACCTCCCTGGACTACATGAAAAGAGACATAGAGGAGCTCTCTGATCATGTAGCCCAGGCTGGTATGACCCTGAACTTGAGCAGCATCTTACCCTCATCTAGAATGATGCCACAGTACAAAGACAAAATGATCGATTTTAACAATTGGCTACAATTTTGGTGTCATTCAAAGGGGATCCAGTATCTGTCAGCCTGGGATGACATGCTCGACAAGCCACGTTGCTTCGCTAGGGACGGCTTGCACCTGTCACCACTGGGCTTTTGGATATTGGCAAAGGCTCTTGCCACCCCCATAGTGCCTTTTTTAGGCAAGGCTCAAAAGTCAAACCCACCCCCATAGACAGCACAAGGAACAAGAAACTAAGGGTAATGCTGCTAAACGCCAGAAGTCTTAATCTCAAGATGCATGCACTCGAAGCTCTCATCAGTATGGAGAACATCGATATCTGTGCAGTGACAGAAACCTGGCTCAAGGCTCCAGAGAGCACCCCAGCACTACCAGGCTATACCTCATATTATGCTTTTCGGCCCCAAAACCTGGACCGAGCCACAAAAGGAGGGGGAGTTTCCATATTTATCAAGGATATCCACACCTCCAGGTTAGTGGCTTTGCACAAAGTATCGGAGACCATCCATGTGCAACTAACAGTGGGCAAGACTGCTTTTCAGTTTATAGCATCCTACAGACCACCCTCTCAAAGTCAGGAATCCCACTCGGCTTTCCTGAAAACATTGGAGAACATGAAGATCTCTCCGAACACCATTATAATGGGCAACTTCAACTACCCAAACATTGACTGGGAGCACTATTCAAGCCCCAGCACCTTAGCCCAAAGGTTCCTGGAAATTATAAACTCAAATGCTATGGAACAACTAGTCACCACTCCCACAAGAGGGGACAACATACTAGACCTGATCATTACCAACATGGGGACTCTATGCTCCACACCAGAAGTATATTCCTCATTGGTAAGATCAGACCATAAACTAATTTCACTGGATGTCCACATCCCGACCCCACCCCCAGCCCAGAAAACCACAGTGAAAAACTTCTCAAAAGCGAACTTCTCACTTCTCAAAACCGAAGTGGAATCCTTCAAGGCCCCAGGGCCAGTGGAAACTATGACCCAAACTGCAGGATCCTATATAAACGCATTCTACGGACATCTCCAGGAATGCATGGATCATGCTATCCCAAGCAAAACCAAGACCCAATCATCCAAAGGCAGGCATCCAGTCTGGTGGACCCCTGCCATAAATAAACTGTACAACAGAAGGAGGAAGCTACTACATTATAGAGCAAAATCCCTAATAGGGAAGGCATCTCTGATCAGTACTAGCAAACAATTACGATCCCTCATAAAATCCTCCAAGGCCAGCTTCGAGAGAAAAATTGCACAGGACACCAAAGACAATCATAAGGCTTTTTTTCAGTTATGTTAGAAACTTGGGATGCAACTCCCAGACTTGTTCGGAGTTGATTCTAAACGACAAAAAATACACTGAACCCACAGACATCGCCAATATGCTGGCAGACAGGTTCAGTGCAAACTTCTCCACCCCCCCCCCAAAAGAGCAAGTATCTATCCCGGCAGAGGGCTGCCTCTCAAACATCTCTGATGCTCAGGTGAATGCTGCCCTCTCCAAAGCAAAAAACACTGCTTCCATTGGACCAGATGGCGTCCCAGGTTGCGTCCTACATGAACTCCAAGAGGAACTAATCCCTCAAATAAAACAGCTATACAATCTCAGCCTCACTACAGGATATGTGCCCACAGAATGGCATACAGCAACAGTGGTCCCACTCCACAAAGGTGGAGCCTCTATGGACCCTGGAAACTATCGCCCCATAAGCCTGACTAGCTTAGTCTGCAAGGCTATGGAGAGGATCATCATGGAGCTCATAAACAAAGACATTGGGGACCTACAGATACTAGATCCTACCCAGTTCGGCTTTGTCAAGGGCAGATCCTGCCTTTTGAACCTGGTTGACTTCTTCAAAACAGTCACCAAAGCCATAGATGAAGGGAAGGTAGTCCACACAGCCTGTCTGGACCTTGCAAAGGCATTTGACACAATACCCCACTCGGGCATCATAGATAAGCTATCCAGCTTAAATATAAACCCCTATGTCACAAGATGGGTCGCAGACTGGCTCAAAGACAGAACCCACAGAGTGAGAGTTGCTGGAGCCATGTCAGACTCAAAACCGGTCACAAGTGGCGTCTCACAGGGTTCTGTCCTGGGACCACTCTTGTTCGGTATATACTTTTCCGAGGTACAGGCAAACGTGGGAGGACTATGGCTCACCAAGTTCACAGACGACTGCAAACTGGGTGCCATAATCAACTCTCCAGCTGACACAAACATCCTTCAAAAAGGTCTCACAGAGACAGATAACTGGTGCCAGTGCCATGGTTTAAAGCTAAATGCCAAAAAATGTATAGTCATACCCTTTGGCAAAAACAATGTGCCCACAAATTACCACATAGGCGGAAACCCATTAAGTACAGAGAATGTTATTAGGGACCAGGGGACCCAAGTTGATAGCAATCTCTCCTTTGAAAACCACATTGCCAAAGTGGTTAGAAAGACCTTCTACATAGCCCACCTCTTCACGAAGGGTTTCACATCTAGATCAAGAGAGGTAATCGTGCCCCTTTATTCATCCCTCATCAGGCCCATCATATAATACAATGCCCCTTTTGGGATGTACGTTACCCGACACCTGCAGCAATTAGAAAGACCCCAAAAGTATCTCACCAAGAGGATCAAGGGTCTCAAACAGATGCCATATGCTGCTCGGTTAAAAAAACTCCAGCTCTACTCAGTTGCATACCGCCTACTTCAAGGTGATCTATGCCTGACATACAAAGCTATGTCAAATCCAGAATTAATGGACTTGCTCCACCTCAGTAAATCTAAATCCCTTACAGTCACACGCTCGAGGGACTTGAACCTCAGCACAGAAATAAATAGAACTTGCTGGAGGGACAGGTTCATAACCCAGAGGCTCCCTTCGCTCTGGAATAGAATTCCAGTTCATGTGAGGCAGAGCACCTCACTGAATCTCTTCAAGAAGAATCTCGATAGGTGGATGGGGGATCATAGGTTTGTCCCAGGGATTACTCCCGTGTCACTATTAGACAGAGGCACAGTAAACTAAACCTTAAAAAGGGCACAGTAGTATACTCAAATCAAGGGGTGGCGTAAGCCATACAGAATCGGGCTAGGCTTATAATTGCCCCAGGGCTGATAGCCTAGTATGAACCTATGAACCTATGTTTGTGAGCCAGTTGGCAACCCATCTAGTGATGTAAGGCTTAGTCCCAAGCTGGGTGAGATTCTCAATGATGCCTGACTGATGGATTTTGTCAAAGACCTTGGCTCTGTCGAGATAGCCAGTGTGAACTGTTATGCCTTCATCCAGGTCCTTGGTGAGACTCTTGATCAGGGGCATATATTTTCTACTGAATAAAATTCCTGTGTTAGGTACAGAATTTTTGAAAAAAATTAAGTAGAATTCAATGGCAAAAAAAAAAATAGAATAAATAAAACTATCCTCTCTTTTCTGGAGAACATATAAATTATCATTCAGAAAAAAGGCTTATTTGATAAATTCAGTACTGATGGGGAACAATGGCATACTTAGTAAGTGTATTTATGCTGTCAGCAATACTTGAAAAGGAATTACTGCAGATATATTTTTCATTTATAGAGGGTTCTAGAGTAAACCCAGAAAAAGGAGAAGTTTTGAATATAAATAAAGAAGAATGGGCTTTAGGGTTAGTTACTCCAGTGGTATATGCGGTTTCATTAATTGTTTATAAAGTGTTAAAGTGGCTAAATGAAAAAGATGAGAGATTAGTAGTAAAACTTTAAAAATATAAGCATAATACATTTTGAGGTATGGTAAAAAAAGAATAAAAGAGAAAGAGAGTAAATAAATGAAGAAATACAATTTTATCAAGAAAAAAATATTTTTGTTGAAAATAAAAAAGATGATACTGAAAAAGATAGAAAAGTATGGTGTAAGAATGTAATGATAAAATATTACTATGTAAAACCATAGGAAAATCTAACACAGGCATGGGCAAACTACGGCCCGGGGGCCACATGCGGCCCGTTAAACGTTTTGATTCGGCCCGCCAAACTTGAAAAAATTTAATAAATGAACCTTGTTAAGGTTTATTTCCCCTGCAATTCTGATGTTTCCTCACTAGATGGCGCACTCTAGATATATTGGCTTTGTTGAGGTGAAGCGTAGGCCTATTACTCCACGTTTGCACTTTACCCTTTGACCCACCGCCCCTCTATGAAGATGAGCAGACCCAAGAAAAGGAAAGTGGACAGAGAATGTCGAGTGTTCAATAAGGAGTGGACAACTAAATATTTTTTCACTGAACACCGATCATCTGCTGTTTGCCTGATATGCCAAGAAACTGTGGTGGTTTTTAAAGACTATAATATTAGCCGTCACTTTGCCACAAAGCACGCTAATTATGCTAGCAAGCTCTCAACAAAAGAACGGGAAGCTGCTGCTGAGAAGGTGGCAGCTAATTTGAAGGCTCAGCAAAGTTTTTTTCACCGTCAAACTGCCATTCAAGAGTCAAGTACCAAGGCCAGTTTTATGCTTTCATTCAAAATAGCAAAGGCCAGCAAACCACTGTCTGAGGGCAAGTTTTTAAAAGAATGTATGGTAGAGACAGCAGGTATTTTGTGCCTGGAGACCAAAGGCAAATTTGAGAAAATCAGTTTATCACGGCGGACAGTGACTCGCCGTGTGGAACTAATAGATGAAGATATCACCAGCAGATTAAACAAAAAGGCGAAGTCATTCACTTTTTATTCTTTAGCAATGGATGAAAGCAACAATGTCAAAGACACTGCTCAACTCCTCATTTTTATCCGAGGAATCAACGAAACTTTTGAAATAACGGAGGAGTTTTTGACAATGGAGTCTCTGAAAGGACAAACACGGGGAGAGGACTTGTTTGAATGGGTGTCTGCTGCCATCGAAAACATGAAGCTTCCCTGGAGTAAGCTTGTTAATGTCACCACAGATGGATCTCCGAATTTAATGCGAAAAAACGTTGGCCTGCTGAGGAGAATCCAGAATAAAGTGAAAGATGAAAACCCTGACCAGGATGTCATTTTCCTCCACTGCATCATCCACCAGGAATCTCTATGTAAATCGGTGTTACAGCTGAATCATGTTGTGAATCCTGTGGTGAAACTCGTCAACTTCATATGCGCACGGGGACTTCAGCACCGTCAGTTCATTGCGTTCCTGGAGGAAACTGATGCGGATCACCAGGACCTGCTTTATCACTCCCGTGTCCGCTGGTTGAGTTTGGGCAAAGTGTTTCAACGAGTGTGGGAGCTCAAAGAGGAGATTGGCGTGTTTTTGGAGCGGCAGGGGAAGACTGATGAATTTCCTGAGCTGAGCAACAAGAGCTGGATGTGTGACTTTGCGTTTGCTACGGATGTATTTTCACACTTGAATGAGCTCAACGTGAAACTGCAGGGGAAGGAGCAGTTTGTGCATGACATGTACACAAACGTGAAAGCCTTCAAATCCAAGCTGGCTTTATTCTCCAGGCAGATTTTGAACAAGTCATTCACTCATTTTCCTAGACTAGCCATGCTGAAAGAGGCTGGAGCAAAAGTAAAGAAATACAGTGAGTCACTGGATGCACTGCACGGAGAATTCTGCCGTCGGTTTTTGGATTTCGACAAAATTGACAAGTCACTTCAATTGATGGCCTTTCCTCTGTCACAAGACCCCGAAACAGCTCCAGAGGAGCTTCAGCTCGAACTGATCGACCTTCAGTCCGACCCTGCCTTAAAAGAGAAGTTCAGCTCTCTGAAACTAAATGACTTCTATGCTTCACTCAATGATGCCGCGTTTCCAAATCTAAGGCGAAAAGCGCATATGATGTTGGCGTTGTTCGGCTCTACCTTCGTGTGTGAACAGACCTTCAGCGTCATGAACATCAACAAAGCCAGCCACAGATCCAAGTTAACAGACCTACACCTCAGATCCATCCTGAGAATTGCCACAACAAAACTAACTCCAGACTTTGATGCGCTGGCTAAAAAAGGAGACCAACAACACTGCTCCCATTAAAATGTGTGTGTCTCCGTTATACGCATGTTGTTAAAATAAACAGTGCGCGCAGATCAAATATAACTCTTCACAGACTGACTTGCTGCAACTGTTTCATCCTTGCACTGGTCGTTGTTGACTTTTGGCACCGGGGAAACAAATTGAATAAAAGGAACAGGACAAGTACATCTGCATCTCCTACCGTTTTTGAAAAAATAGACAGTCAGGAGGAGAGTGATGGTGATATCCTGAAGGATAACAGAACTTTCAGTGCTTTAAAATAAAATGGTCATTTATTTGATTTTCAGTGTTTAAAGACTCTTTTTGAAGCCAGAGATTTTATTGTAATGCTTTTCTTCATTTTCATTGGAAATTAAAGCACATGTTTTCTCCATATCCCAAGATGTGTATTTTTCCCCCAATGAGGTGATGTTTTCAAAGCATGCCATCTATCTGCTCCTGTTCCGGCCCCTTTGTCAAATGTTAGAACTCAATGTGGCCCACGAATCAAAAAGTTTGCCCACCCCTGATCTAACAGATGAAAAAATTAAAGTTATAAAAAATAAGAAGCAAATGGTATAATCAAAAGTAGAATGTCAAGATTTTTTGTGAAGACTGGTAAGTGATAAATTGCTAGTAAAAGGAAATATGCCATATAAAAAGAATGTTTATATTGTCAATAAGATGAAACTATGGAACATGTGTTTTTGAAATGTAAAAGAGTAAAAAATGTATGGGGAAACTATGTAAAGAAGATTTTTTTTGAAGATAGTGCATAAAATAAACATGGATATAATTAAATAAGGATATGATAAGAACAGAAGTAAAAAAATATGTTAAAAAATAGATAAAAAGTTATTTTATGTTGTATGGGTTACATGGAATGAAATAATTGGTTAATGGTAAATGGATTTTAGCAACAATATTAAGTAAAATATGATGATGGTTATGGAAAAAGGATTAGAGAGTTTAAAAGGGATGAAAATTTAGTATGATTGTAATGGAAATTATGAATATGTGTAAACAGATTTGTATATTTACACATATCGTACATATGCAAATATTTGAAACCATGTACTTATTTTGAAAATGAGTTATTTTTGTATATAAATAAAGGACTCATACTCTTTTTGATAGGTGCTCTGTGATGTTTCACATCCTACTGAGCTACTACTAATTGAAGCAGATGGAGCCTCAATTTAGTGTTTTTGGAAAGGGTGGCGCACTCAGGATTGCAACACCACCTCCTTATGCTGCACTGTATTGTTAGAGATCGATGTACCTGGTGTAGGAATAGAACTCACAGACTTCTGTGCCATAGGTGAGTGTGATACCTGTTGCATCAGTGTCACTACATTAATTGCCACCCTTCCTGCATAATTTTTACACTGGTCTAGGGTAGTTGCAGATAATATCAGGATGTGTCAAGATGTGACTGTTAATTTTGTTGAGTCGAAGAAAATTACTGTTAACTTTGATGAGTAGAAGAAAATTTACTTCATGTAGATCACTATGATTAATACAGATGCGCATGGAATACACTTAAACCACAATGTATTGTGTAAACAGATATGTATCATATAAACATTTATGTCTGTACTAAGAATATCTGTTTATGTGATGTAAATGTGTTTATGCATCACATAAATAGATTTGCTTAATACAGACATATATGATAAAGTAGGTGTTAAGGTATGCAATGTGAAACTTATTGTAGGCATCCTGTGGCTAGCGTCAGACCTCTGCAACCCTCAGGGGAAGATCCTCTATGTCCCTCCAATGTAGGTCATCATAGCAGTGGTGAATCTGCACATCAGTCTGGTAGATCACAGTTCATTCATGGTTCCCCTTCACAATGTAGTTCCAGATGTCAGTCTTTGCAAAGTTCCTGGGATGTGCTGTCCTCCTCAGCTCATATTCAGCATAGACAGTGAGCATCTGGGTGGTTTACTTTTCTGTCCATTGTAGTTCCCAGGCTCACTAAAGCCTCCTTTCCACTGACATCCTCAGTATGGGTGTTGAAGCTTTTACAAAAGTGCCTTCAAAAAACTGCTGAGGTCCCACTCAGTTCATAGGTAGTGATGGTATGATGAGAATATATATCCACATTACATTTTAAAGTTGGTTCATATAGGATGTTGGCAGATTATTGGATGGCATGTGTTATAGACATTTCTGTTAATTTATAACTATTGGACAGTTGTGTTGAACACTGTACACTTACACTGAGCTATTGGTTAATGCGCCAAGATTCAATAACTTATGCAGATGTTCACTAATGGGATTCTAAAACACTGAATGCTGATGAACCAAATTAATTATGCATGGCACAAATGGTACTTAAAACCTGTGTGCACTTAGTTAGCTTCTCTGTGGCATATACCTGAATCAGAGCCAGCTTCCAAAGGTAAGCTTTCACCTGCTCGCATTGCTGTGGTGGAATGAAGTCCTATTATCATGTACTTATGTTTACATTATGCTGTGTAAAACAACTGAAACATGCCTTCATGCATATGTTGTCTAAAATTTACATAGAGAAGGGGGTAGACTTCCACAATATGCATGCAGATGATTACATATCCATCAGTAATACGGAGGTTTTCCCTCATATGCAGTTGAGGGAACCAGCCCCAATGAAGTACAGATATGGACAGAAACAAAATATATCTGCAGTTAATGCAGAATAACCTGTAATGTCTGAAGTATGTTTGCGGAGACCGACTTACAAGATTTGTTCATAAGTAATATGTTCATTGACTGATTTATGGATAATCTCTCATGCTAAATCATACAGAAGTAGTTGTGGTAAAATTCAATGGGATATGGTGAATATTAAGATGTCTTAGTATTTGTATTATTTCTTGTGGTAATATGTAGTCTGGACTGCATAACAGGTCATTTTCAAATGCTGTTGTTTTACTGCCTAGCTTCTATATAAATGTCAGTAGTTGTGTTGTGCATGCTATCATGGCAATCACATTTGTGATGCTGTCTGCCACTGATTGCAATAATATCTGAGATGCATCCTCCATTACTGAGGTAAAATTGCTAGTTGTGTCCACATGTCTAAAAGGGGAGACAGTTTCTCCCATAGAGAAAATGAGATTTTAATAGATTCTCTGTGTCAGCATGGATGCAACCTGCTTGGGCAGAATGTCAATACTGTGTGGAAGACTCAGGTTTGGACAGATCTGACACACATGATAAATCCTGTGGGTGGTCACAATAGATCAAGAGAGGCCTGCTAGTGACATTGCTCTGACATGATTGGCCATGCAGCTAACAGACTCTGCTGCTATGATATGGGGAGGTATGCCACTCATGGTGGGCCAACACTGCCTCCACTAGATAAGATAACAATGTTCCTGGCCTTCAATTATAATACCTGCCAGGATAAATGGATGCCCAGGGGAGGTGCTGAGGTAGGTGTTCCAGGATGTACAGGTATGTCCAATGTTCATGAACAGAGCAGCAAACACCAGTTCTTATTGAAGGACATTATTGCACAATTCATAAAGTATTGTTATATTTTTGTTACAGCAGTAGAACTATGCAATGGATGTGGAAGCACGCTTGATGTGGATGACAGTATAAGTGTTATAGCATGTTAACTTACCAACAGAGTACATACATAATACTGTCAGCAACATGTGTGATATTGTGTTTTTTCATTTGCATACATCCATCAACATCTGAACATCAGCAACATATGTCACGTATGTGTCTCCATATCCTGTTAGTGTGTTCCATTGTTGCTGCATTGCTCTGCCTCCTATTATGACTGTGGAGTATACTTATACATTGGTGTTTGTATGCCATTTTAACCTATCAATACAGCATCTCAAGACATGCGCCAGGAACCATCTGTTACAGGCAGACCAGGTAAGGCTATTCATACTGCTGTTGTGCATTACTGTTTATCACACCTGTGATTTATAGCATTAATGTTGGCTTCTTCCCTACACAAGTACATCTACATGACATGTGCATCATTTGTCAAGTAAGTGTCTACATATCCTGTCACTGTGACCCATATTTATTGTGTGCCTCTGCCTCCTGTTATGACTGTGGATTATAGTTGCATGGTTGGTTGGTTGCCATTTTATACTACGGGATCTGATTTACATTGGATGACATGCTCTTTAGTCAGTGAGGACATACTAAACAAGACTAATAAGGTGTTTGCTATTGTTCACTATTGATAATAACATATGTGCCATTCAGGACTAATATTGCAAATCATTCATAACGCATACAAAGCAAGCTCATTATTTCAAATTATTCATAATACATCCAACAAAAAGCTCATTATTGCAAATCATGGATATATTATACCACACAGTTGCAGATCAATCATTACTTAGCTGGCCTGGAACCTCACAAGGTTTATTTTACAGAAATATTTCCAGACAGATACAAAGTATGACAATCAATGGTAAGTATGACCATGATTGATTAGGACATGCCAAGGTAATGAGAAAATTTAACCAATCTATGGAATTCATTGCACTAAGTATGCATGACAGCCTCATGGCTTAGCTTGCCATATTCAGAAAACCGTAGATAAATGCAAAGTTTTTTGGGGGAAAAAGGACAAAATCATAGAAGGGGGTTACATTTTAGTGTTATCTTACACTTAGTTTGATAGAACAAGTTTTGTAGCAAAATACATTTTCTGAAGAATATACTAGTTCAAATATCTATTCTTGCGCACTAACATAAAGTACAACTTTGATCACTTTCCAAAATACTTTAAGTGGGCACTGGCTGGGCATATAACAACATTAAGCACTATGTATACACATATATCCATAGTACACATACCCCTAAGACTTGTGTACACATATGTTCATAATACACATACTAAAACAATAAAAGTAAACAAATATCAGTTATTGTTTGTACATGCCCACACCAATATAGCTACCATCTGTAATGCCCAAGCAAACTGCTGCACAATGAGGAATCCCAGACTCATTCAGTGTGGTACACTTTAAATACTCAATAAATTTATCAAAAAAAAAAAACAATATTATCTAATATTTTAGAGGCAGAACAACTGAAACAATGCAAGTATATAGATGGATCATCTCAAACTAAAAAAGGAATGCATTCCACCACAAAAAAAAAAGAAAAAACAAGACTAAACGTTGTTACTGCCAGAAAAAAGAAAGAATCCACACTGATCAAAATAAAAGTAATAAATGCAACAGGTATTTCCCCATTAAATGTACTTAAGTCAACAAATACTGCAAACAAGGAAAGCTGATTTTCTACATTTCAAATCATTTAAAAGGAATGTAAGTAATACTAGTATCTATGATTTCTGAAAACTTTCCACAGAAAGTCAAAGCACTGCCCTGAAATTGCACCCCTTCTTGAAGCAAACTTTACAAATCTGCAAATCCCACATCAAAAGCCTACTACTACTTCCAGGAATGCAGCTTTATAAACACATTACTAAATGCATTAGCAAATGGGCAAGGCCAAAATATGGAAGTGTGTCACATACCTCTCAACCTTTTATAATAAATCTGGAGGAAAGCATAAAAAAGGGGGGGGGTGAAAGTATCCCAAACATATTGACAGATTTTAAATATTGCTCCTATGTTTGTTTGTGTCTTTCGGCTTTTCCCGGTTAGGGGTCGCCACAGCGGAAACTCTGGTCCGCTAATGATTGGCAGTTGATTTTTATGTATCGGCTTGTCAGGCCTGACGCACAACCTTCAACGAAGGTACGCCCATTCACACATGTCTCCACGCAGAAGACGCTCTTGCTGAGAATCGAACTGGACAGCATTTTACTGTGAAGCGACAACGCTACCGCAGCACCACCACCGCGGTTAAATATTGCTCCTATAAACTTAGAAAAATGCTAAAATAACAGGATATGTGTTAGCATGCATTTTCTGAAGGATATGAATTTAAAAGTTTAACTTACCTGCAATCCTCAAAAATGAGCACAAATAAACCTCAGAACTAATGCAATAAAATTCAGCTACTCAAGCACCCACAACAGCATCTCCTTTCAGGTTTATATTAAATGTTATGGGGCCAATCCTGCAAATAAAACAGTCCTCCTATTCTTCGAGTTCAATCCTTCTCAGGCATGTCAGGCAGTGAATCCTTACTTCATTCTTTTTCTTCTTGGGTGCAGCAGGCAGTAAATCCTTCCTTCCACCTTCTCCTTCTTGTTTCCAGCTGGGTCTCTTCACCATTCTTAGCAGATGTCTGATTTTTGTCACCACAAGATGACTAGATGAACTCTGCAGGCTCCTTCATCATGCCCTGCTTACATACCTCTCCAACTGGAAACATCAAAAATCTGGACAAAGGCCGTGAAAAATAGGTACAAATCTGTATGCTTATTAACATCAAAATTTGTATACATAATTATGTAACCCGCCCACTCCAGTGGAATTGTGGCATACCAACTTTTGAACACAAACTGTAGAACAGTGGGGTGCCTGCTTCAATAATAAAACATTAGGTGTTCTTAGCTCTGTGTAATAATACAGTTTCAAAAGTCATCTTGAAAGCTAACATTACATTGCAGATTCTTATTCATTATGCTACGCTATTAATCGCCACCCAGCACCCCCATGATATTCTGTGAGATATGTGAAATACAAAAGTATGCATTGCATCAAAAGTCACTAATGGGTAAACTGAAATTAAAATCAGCAGAAGGCACAAATACAGCTCCATAGAATTAGTCGCTAATGGGTAAACTAAAATTAAAATCAGCAGAAGGCACAAATACAGCTCCATAGAATTAGTCACTAATGGGTAAACTGAAATTAAAATCAGCAGAAGGCACAAATACAGCTCCATAGAATTAATCACTAATGGGTAAACTGAAATTAAAATCAGCAGAAGGCACAAATACAGCTCCATAGAATTAGTCACTAATGGGTAAACTGAAATTAAAATCAGCAGAAGGCACAAATACAGCTCCATAGAATTAGTCACTAATGGGTAAACTGAAATTAAAATCAGCAGAAGGCACAAATACAGCTCCATAGAATTAATCACTAATGGGTAAACTGAAATTAAAATCAGCAGAAGGCACAAATACAGCTCCATAGAATTAGTCACTAATAGGTAAACTGAAATTAAAATCAGCAGAAGGAACAAATACAGCTCCATAGAATTAGTCACTAATGGGTGAACTGAAATTAAAATCAGCAGAAGGCACAAATACAGCTCCATAGAATTAGTCGCCAATGGGTAAACTGAAATTAAAATCAGCAGAAGGGACAAATACAGTTTCATAGAATTAATTATTTAGTTATATGATTGCAGATATTATCCACACCTCTCAATCTCTTAGAGCAAGAAATCTGGACAAAGCCACAAATAATGGGGGATGGGGACCAAACAAAGGCACCAAAATAGTTAATGACATTTAAAATATTACTCTTCCAAACTTAGACTGTTGTCAGGATATCATATTTTGCATAACATCATATTAGCATGAATTTTCTTAAGGATGAAGTCTGAAAATCAAATGTAACATCTGCTGCCTGACATTATTTTCTGACTTCAGTCCTTAGACATCTGTCACTGCCAGTGATTTGCCAAAAAACAATTTATGAGAAATGGACCCTTACCAAAAGCAAAAAGCTTAATTTTTCAGTAGTTTGAAGTATGTACAAGCACCAAAATGAAACATTTCCCCCAGCGATCCATAACCCTTCAGTAGTTTCAAGTATGTACTACAACCTCAGCCTTCACATCACTGTCTAGGCATATAACATTCCATAATTAAGACATCTTATTTAAATCTGACACCATGAAAACATTCACCAAATCATCTACATGCAGGTCAATAACATTTCTCTCTCCTTTCTCAAAAATAGTTAACCAACCAAGTCCAGCTAAAGAAAAACAAGAAAAATGATGTGATGGATAACAAAGACAGAAAGCAGCAACAAGAGAAAATGGTTTAAAACACTTCCCCAGGAAAAATGGTTTCAAAAACTGATATAGGCAGTCATCTTCACGCCGTAAAGAAGGAAACCTGCAACACCACTGCTTAATATTTCCAGTGGAAAACACACCAAGATGCGCTGTGTGTGTGTGTGTGTGTGTGTGTGTGTGTGTGTGTGTGTGTGTGTGTGTGTGTGTGTGTGTGTGTGTGTGTGTGTGTGTCACTCTTAGGGAATGGGCTTTGGTAATTTGACAGGCTGAGGTTAGTTATCACACATGAATAAGGTAGATGGAGGCCATACCTCTCAACCTCTTATCACAAGAAATCTGGCCTAATATAATGGGGAGGGGGCAAAGGCCTTAAAGTAGGTAGGGACAGATTTTAAATTTTGCTCTTACACATTTAAAATGTTGCTAGGATAACAGGATGTGTGTTATGCAATTTCTGAAGGCTACAAAGTCTGAAAATCAAATGTATGTTATATTATGTGACTCTAATACTCTGATTTGCCAGAAAACCACAATTTTTTTTGAGGAACAGGCTAAAAATATGAGGCAAAAATCTGGACATTCTGCAATAAATTGTACGGTTGAGAGGTATGTCCAGGGCTACTATTTTGTAGGTTCATGTTACAGGTATGACTCAGATTCTTAGGCCCTACATACATGCAGCCCTGCATAATACTATATACATAGGTTCATAGGTTCATAGGTTCATACTAGGCTATCTGCCCTAGGGCATTTACAAGCCTAGCCAGAGTGTGTTTAGCTGTTGCCACCCTTTGAATTGAGTTTACTGTGCCCTTTTTTTTTGGTTTAGTTTACTGTGCCTCTGTCTAGTGGTGACACAGAAGTAATCCCCGGGGTAAACCTATGATCTCCCATCCACTCGTCAAGATTCCTCTTGAAGAGAGACAGTGAGGGGCTCTGCCTAACATGGACTGGGATTCTATTCCAGAGCGAAGGGAGCCTCTGGGTTATGAATCTGTCCCTCCAGCATGTCCTATTTATTTCTGTGCTGAGGCTCAAGTCCCTCGAGCGAGTAGCTCTAAGGGATTTGGATTTTCTGAGGTGGAGCATGTCCATTAAGTCCTGGTTTGACATAGCTTTATACGTCAGGCATAGATTGCCTCAAAGTAGGCGGTATGCTACTGAGTAGAGCTGGAGTTTCTTGAACCGAGCAGCATATGGCATCTGTTTGAGTCCCTTGATCCTCTTTGTGAGGTACTTTTGGGGTCTTTCTAGTTGCTGCAGGTGTTGGGTAAGGTACATCCCAAATGGGGCATTGTATTCTATTATGGGCCTTATGAGGGATGAAAAAAGGGGCACTATGACCTCCCTTGATCTAGATGTGAATCCTTTCATGATAAAGTGGGTTATATAGAAGGTTTGTCTAACCACTTTGGCAATGTGGTTGTCAAAGGAGAGATTACTATCAACTTGGGTCCCCAGGTCCCTAATTACTTCTTTCATACTTAATGGATTACCACCTATGTGGTAATTTGTGGGCACTTTGTTTTTTCCAAAGGGTATGACTATACACTTTTTGGCGTTTAGCTTTAGGCCATGGCTCTGGCACCAGTTATCCGTCTCTGGGAGACCCTTTTGGAGGATGCTTGTGTCAGCTGGAGAGTCAATTATGGCGCCCAATTTGCAGTCATCTGCGAACTTGGTCAGCCATAGTCCTCCTGTGTTAGCCTGTACCTCAGAAAAATATATACTGAACAAGAGAGGTCCCAGGACTGAGCCTTGTGGGATGCCACTTGTAACTGGTTTTGAGTCTGACATGGCTCCAGCAATTCTGACCATGTGGGTTCTGTCTTTGAGCCAGTTTGCAACCCATCTTATGACATAGGGGTTTATATTTAAGAGAGCTTATCTATGATGCCCAAGTGGGGTATTGTGTCAAAGGCTTTTGCGAGGTCCAGGTAGGCTGTGTAGACTACCTTCCCTTCATCGATGGCCTTAGTGACTGTTTCAAAGAAGTCGACCAGGTTCAAGAGGCAGAATCTGCCCATAACAAAACCAAATTGGGTAGGATCCAGTGTCTGTAGGTCCCCAATGTCTTTGTTTATGAGTTCCATGATGATCTTTTCCATAGCTTTGCAGACCAGGCTAGTCAGGCTTATGGGGTGATAGTTTCCAGGGTCCATAGAGGCACCACCTTTGTGGAGTGGGACCACTGTCACTGTACGCCATTCTTTAGGTACATATCCTGTGGTAAGGCTGAGATTGAACAGCAGCTTTACGTGAGGGTTTAGCTCTTCTTGGAGTTCATGTAGGATGCAACCCAGGACACCGTCAGGTCCCATTGATGCTGTGTTTTTTGCTTTGGAGAGGGCAGCTTTCACCTGAGCATCTGAGATGTTAGAGAGGCTGCACTCTGCTGGGATAGTTATTTGTTCTTTTGGGGGGGAGGGAGAAGTTTGCACTGTATCTGTCTGCCAGGATGTTGGCAATGTCTGCGGGTTCAGTGTATTTTTTGTCATTTTGGATCAACTCTGAGCATATCTGGGAATTGCCACCCAGGTTCCTAGCATAACTAAAGAAAGCCTTGTGATTTTCTTTAGAGCCCTGTGCAATTTTTCTCTCGAAGCTGGCCTTGGTGGATTTTATGGGGGATCATAGTTTTTTGCTAGTACTGATCAGAGATGCCTTCCCTTTTAGGGATTTTGCTCTATCATGTAGTAGCTTCCTCCTTCTGTGCAGCTTTTTTATGGCTGGGGTCCACCAGACCGGATGCCTGCCTTTAGACAATTGGGTCTTGGTTTTGTTTGGGATAGCATGATTCATGCATTCCTGGAGGTGTCCATAGAATGCATTTACAAAGGATTCTGCAGTTTGGGCCATAGTTTCCACTAGCCTGGGGGCCTTGAAGGATTCCACCTTGGTTTTGAGAAGTGTGAAGTTCGCTTTTGTGAAGTTTTTCACTGTGGTATTCTGGGCTGGGGGTGGAGTCGGGATGTGGATATCCAGTGAGATTAATTTATGGTCAGATCTTACCAATGAGGGGTATACCTCTGGTATGGAGCATAGAGTCCCCCATGTTGGTGATGACGAGGTCCAGTATGTTTTCCCCTCTTGTGGGAGTGGTGACTAGTTGTTCCATAGCATTTGAGTTTATAAATTCTAGGAACCTTTGGGCTAGGGTGTTGGGGATTGAGTAGTGCTCCCAGTCTATGTTTGGGTAGTTGAAGTCACCCAATATAATGGTGTTTGGAGAGATCTTCATATTCTCCAGTGATCTCAGGAAAGCCGAGTGGGATTCTTGTTTTTGAGAGGGTGGTCTGTAACATGCTACAAACTGAAAGGCAGTTTTGCCCACTGTTAGTTACACATGGATGGTCTCCAATGCCTCGTGCAATGCCACTAACCTGGAGGTGTGGGTATCTTTGATGAATATGGATACTCCCCCTGCTTTTATGGTTCGGTCCGAGTTTTGGGGCCGAAAAGCATGATATGAGGTATAACCTGGTAGTGCTGGGGTGCTCTCTGGAGCCTTGAACCAGGTTTCTGTCACTGCACAGATATTGATGCTCTCCATACTGAGGAGGGCTTCGAGCGAGTGCATCTTGAGGTTTAGACTTCTGGAGTTGAGCAGCATTACCCTTAGTTTCTTATTCATTGTGTTGTCTATAGAGGTGGGTTTGTCTTTTGAGCCTTGCCTAAAAAAGGCACTATGGGGGTGGCAAGAGCCTTTGCCAATATCCGAATGCCCAGGGGTGACAGGTGCAAGCCGTCCTTAGCGAAGCAACGTGGCTTGTCGAGCATGTCTTCCCAGGCTGACAGACACTGGATGCCCTTTGAATGATACCAAAATTTTAGCCAGTTGTTAAAATTGATCATTTTGTCTTTATACTGTGGCATCATTCTGGGTGAAGGTAAGATGCTGCTTAAGGTCAGGGTCATACCGGCCTGGGCTACAAGATCAGAGAGCTCCTCTATGTCTCTTTTCATGTAGTCCAGGGAGGTACATCTCAGGTCATTCACACCAGCATGGACAATGACTGAGTCATATTTGTATTTGCTTTGGAGTGACCTGAGTGCTTGTGTTATGCAATAGTTATACACAATCACCTTGTAGACTACCTAAAGATAAGGGGGTTCAAATGAAATAAAACTGTAATTAAAGAAATTCTTGCAAAACAGTACTGTGTAGCCATCCCTTTAATATAAATCACACTTTAATACAACTAAATAGCAAAGCAGAAAAAGATAAAAGTATAACCAAAACCAACTTGCATTGTAAGCTCACCAGAAGAAAACATTTAAGGGACATGCACAGCAGGCTCTCTCCTACAGAATGCTAGTCACATCTTCCGTTCCATGCAAGTTGTTTATTAAGCAAAGACTTTCTCTAACCTATTTTCCTTACATACTTCAAAGTTTTATGTCTACAGTTGCTTTATGAAAAGACTTCAAAATAGCTTCCAAAGTTTCTCAACCTGTTGGTTTAACTTTCTCAAAAGTTTAACCTACATGGTTTCTGGACTGGAACACCACCAAAAAAGATCTGTTTCCTTTAATGCACATGGATATGTTGCGAGCCAATTTCAGCACACCTACATTTAAATGTTTCTAATCTTTCAGCCTCCAGCTACAAGACATCAGTGGCAATATTCCACAGAGAAAAGACAACTGGGAAGTGTCATATTCACCCACATCTTCTAAAAATTATAAAGAAAAGTAAGTAGCCCACAACTGGCAATTTTACTGTTCTCATGCTCTGAGCAGGAAACAGTCTCCATACCTGTTAATTCAAAAAATTGTAACTATACCACACCTTGGTATCCTGGAATTAAATGCATTTCCCATAAAATGGAACACAGAACCAGCACTAAAAAATGAAAGACACACAAAAAGCATAAACAATAACTCTGTCCAGAGAAAAAATTGATGAATCTTTGTAATTTTAATCACAACAAGTAAGCGCTTTCGCCCGGAGGCTTCTTCAGACTTATAAACAATGCATTACCTTTGCAACATTTAAATATCAACATGAAAACATTAAGAACATCAAAAGCATGTATATGCCCCTGGAGACTAACTAACTCTCAGTGTATAATTCAACATCTTATAATCCACTTCAATTCACACACAAGGGTGTGATTGATATATCCTCCCCTCGGGTTCACATGTATTTTCTCTAAATCTTTTTAAGCATCTATTTTTTTTTCCAATGTAGAGCGAGGGATGCCCTCACATCTAGCCAAATACACCACATATGTACATACATTGGTTACACTTTCCACACGGTGAAGTGTTTGAGCTATCTCTAGTCACAACTCTCCCTCCCATTATATTCCTGGGTTAATAATATCTCTTGAGATTCGGTTTGTTTTTGTAGTATACCCGGGGTTTGGGACCCACTATTTGTTTTATATCATTATCTAGTAACAAAATGCCCCAGTTCTTAGCCATGAGTTCTCTTATATGTAAAGTATCTTTGGTAAAAACAGCCTTAATCACAGGAGTCTTTACTTTTTTACTTGATTCAGGTTTGATAGAGAATTCAGAATAATACGGCTTTGCTATACTACTTCTCAATTCATTTATCAAATACAAAGTTGGGTGCATACTTTTCCTGTGTGGTTTACATCTAAAAGAAATTTCATCTTTAGAAAAATCTTATATAAGAACATTTCTTCCAAGCCCAAACTAGGTTGTTGTTGAGCTATTGGCACACAAAGTGCCTTAGCCCACGCCATCCCTTTGGAGAAAATGTGATCAAATCAATTTCTCAGAGAGAAGTCTGAATGGCTTCTTAGATAATTCTGCACATACTGAATACCTAACTCATTGGGGATTACAGTGAACAAGCTACCACATCTAGTGTCACTAAAAAATCACGGTAAACCAATAAATGTGCTGTTAGTACGAAAACTAGGACCCACTCATCCATCATTTGAACTACAAAGTCTAATAATTTGAGTTGAGCGTTCTAACAAACATTTTAGCATCTATAATGTCAAAATTCTGCTTGACAAGTTAACTATCTGCTTTTGGTACAACTACAGTCTTCATAGACACAGTGTTGTTAATACCATTGATATCTATATTTCTAGCTGAGTTGTTGAGTTAGTGCAAAGGTCACCTGATAAACTACTGCTGTTTATGTTATTAGTCATTAGTAGTTTAGTCGTTAGTGAAGATTCATCCATTGTTATTGGGATATTATCAGTTAATGATAAAACATTTGAACCAGTCACAGAACCAGTACGAGGTGAAACATTATTAACATTTGGCTACTGAAATGTTGTCTAGAACAAAAGTAAAGACCTGAGTTTTTAAAGTCTCTTGTGTCCCTTAATATTTTAGCTTTGTCAAATAATTTGTTTTTTTTTAGTTTCAAGTTCCTTTCCTGGTAAGTTAAAGTCAAATGAGTAATCTCATGTAATTAAAACTAAGCTCAATATTGAGCTGTTAATTCAGCACATTTTCGGCTAGTCGAAAGCAGCATCGTTCGATTCATCAAACATGACAGCTGCTCATCATTCTAAAAAGTCACAGGCTTAGGGAAGTTCTATAGTAGTATCGATTAGGGACGACTCTCCATTCCCCCCAGGTCGGTGTGTTAAGCAAAACCAACTATGATTAGACTCCTGACTTACTATACAGCTCAATATTGAGCTTAGTTTTAATTAGTTGAGATTACCATTGACTACTTAAACTTACACAGAAGAGAAAGGAACTTAGACTGAAAGTAAAACAAATATTTTGACAATATTAAGCTAAATTTCCGGTGACATCAATGACACAGTAAAATGAAAATCCTTGACAAACAAAATATTAGGACACAAGAGACTTTAAAAACTCTCAGGTCTTTACTTGCCTAGACAACGTTTCTACTAATGTGGACTAATACAGCAGTAGTTTATCAGGCACTTTCTATGAATATGGATAGTTTAGACCAAAAGCAGGTGCCAGCAACATGCATGACCGCTGGTTATTAGGCCAGCAGATAAAAGGGCGGTCTATCGTCTCTTATGGTATGACTACAGTATCAGACAAGGTGTTATGTTCTTTATATTTATATGTGAGATGACACGTCATCTATTATATATCGAAGGAATTATATTGATATTTTTAAAGAAATCCTTATACCCACCTTATATCCAGTACCGAGAAGGTTCATAGGATAGCAAACAGTTCCTGCTATACAACCAACTTTGTATTTGATAAATGTGGTAAAAGGACAGATTGTAGAGCCTCTAGGGGTTAGGGGGAATTATTGACAGCAGATTTCAGAAGTTAATGTAAAGAGTGAAGAAATTAAGGCCCCTATGTTTTACCAAAGATACTTTACTCATGGCTAAGAACTGGGGCATTTTGTTACTAGATAATGATATAAAACAAATAGTGGCTGGGTATAACAAACACACCGAATCTCAAAGAGATTATTATGTAAACCCAGGAATATGCTAAAAGAACGCATTAGAGAACACATTGCAATGCTTTAGCCAAATAACTATAGATCCAGGTTCCTCATACTTTTAGGTTCAGTGTCATAGAAGAAAGCCTCGGTAGCTTACTTGTGTTGATTAAAGAATTACAAGATTATGCTTTTGGTGTGTATTTCCCATAAAATGATATGCAGTGCTCACTGATCATTCATCAAAACTACCCCATTTTCATGTATTTAGAATAAAATTGTACAGCCTGCATTAGCTTCAACCTAAAAATTCACAACCCTGAATGCAGTTAAACTGACCATTATGCGGAGTGTCTACCAGATGGGTTAGAAAAGGAAGAATCTAGAGTTCATGTTACCTTATCAAACCCCCCCCCCCCCTCACAACTGAGAATATCAAAAACCAAAACCTTTGCAATGTAAGACCAGGGCCACATTAAATCACAACAGCTCAAACCAATAGCATACTGTTATATGCCAATACAGTACCAGTTTCTTAAGTAGAACTGCGCGCTATGAAATAAGTAGTTTCATTCCTTAAGAATTAACCAAAGTAAAGCTAAATTCACAATAAATTATCAAAACAAGATCAGTCATACCCCCATACAATTTTGTTCCCTACTGAAGGATGACAGTTACTCTCAAAGAACCATTTGAGACCCAGGGTTAATGAGAACAGAGACTGACTATCAGAGGCAATTAACACCCATGGCCCAAGGAAAAGTCTTTGTTGCTCTAAGGGAAGGGGGAGACTGGGATCAACAGAAAAAAAAATCTTCGCCAGTGGTCCCAATGGGATATAACATAAGCAATTTTTATTACTAGGTCTTGCTCTCTGCTGCCCAATCTCCAAGCTGAGATCAAGAGATCAAGCCATCGCCGAGCTTCTCTTGCTTCAGCTTCACTTCCATCTGGAAAAGCTTTTGCTCTAATGACGATGACACGACGCATGAGTCTCAAACAATAACAGTTGGTTCATTTTCTTTTTATATTTATTTTTATCTTACCTGGAGGTGGACGAGGAGCCAGGAAAGGAAGTAGGTGAAATAATATATTTTTCTCATGAACACTGTCTGCACCATACCTCTCTGAGTCCAAAAAGAGAGATTTCTGCCTTCTACTAGTGCTGTACTGCACCACACTCACACAAATGGCTTGGGAATGGGGCAGGGTTGCCTGCCTTGCCTTTTAACCTAAAGCCTCTGCAGCTCTGCTGTCTGCCCTCTACTAGACTATTCCTGTCACTGACCCACTCCGTATCAGTCTGGGGATGCTGAACTCGGGAACTTAAGACTAACAGCTGCTGTTCACATGAGTTGAGTGCAGCACTGCAACTTGCAAGTTCAAAATACAGTCAGTCACACCCCTCAAGCCCTAAGCCAAAGTCTGACAGGCTGGCAGGCTACTCATGAAGATGATGTCATTGTGCACTCCTCCACACGTGATGACTTCAGCAAAAACTAAAGTCGCCGAAAAAAAAAAAAAAAAGCCAGGAAAGTTGGGAATAAAGGGGGCCACTTGGGAATTCGTGGCACCCCATTATTTGGACCTCAAAATCTGTAAAAACTGAGGAACTCGGTGTGGTTGAGAGGTATGCCTGCTTATATATGGACTGTGTGCACCTAAATGCAAATAAAAAGCAGATCAGGCCCACACTTCCAGATATACAAAGCAGGAAATGAAGAAACTGGCCAGCAGCATGTAAATGAGATGTGGTAAACTAAGATTCTTATTGGTTAAGACAACTACAGCCAGAACAGAGGTCGCTATATGCCAAATCGTGGTCAAAAGCACTCAAATCAAGCAATTAGGAGATTAAGCTTATTTACGCTTAAAAATGGGTGCTCCCTTGGAAAGTGGGACAATTGAGAGCTATGTTGCAATCAAATGAATGCTCACAGTGACATCCTGGCTCTGACATTTGCCGCAATCATGTAACACACCAGCTGTGTGTGCTACATGAAGGTCAGGAGAACAGGCATGTAGAGGTCATGGCAGCATTGGCTGTGCAAAATGACTGTGTGGTATCTGTTGCATGCTGTGTTGAAAGCCTTGTTACAGTAGTGCTAGAGCAGTGCTATAGTACAAACTGGAAGTTACATACCCTAACTGTACTGAGCAGGTTACCTTCACTGGGGAGAGGCAGATCCCCTCTCATTAGACCCACACTTGGCCTTCAGACTTCAATGTCTGTTCTGCAGTGTGCATGGACATCTTCTGTTGGTTACTCAACTGTTAGCCTCCCCAACCAGGAAGTATGTACCAGGTAAGGTTTATCAGATGCTTGCTCCTGTGCATTACTGATAATTGCATATGTGCCCTTCATGACTAATGTGGTCTTGTTCACCTGCACAAAACACATGCAGTCAGAACATCATTGTTGTCCATCCAGTATACAGAGATACACATTGCACTACTGGCCCCATCCACACTGTGTCACACAATGCTAGGCTCACCATGTCCAGTTCCTTAGAACAGCACAATGGCCAGAGTGTTAATGGATGTAGAAGGTACAGCCAGGACCATGGTGTGAGCCATCAGCTTGGGTGCCGAAGACTCATTAGAGTAACACTGATGGTTGACCCAGTGTTTGTAGTTTTGTGTCATTCTAACCCTGTGGTAATAATGACTGCTATGCTGACCACTGACTTATCAATCTGTTGCAGTTTTTTCAAATATCTGATGCCACAGGGTTTTTCTGGTAATTTTTCTGACATAGATAACTAGCTTCCAGTTGTGATATGTAGTACTTATTTATCATTAGTACATGTTAGTACAGATATTAACAATAGCAATGTTCTATGTGACAATACAATGTGTCTATATTTGCATCTTGTTCTAGTTGACATATAGCACGTTTGCATGGTTAACAGCATGTTATATTAATTATCCAGCATTGATTGCTATGTTACAGATTTCCTTGTCCCTGCTATTCCAACATGCACAGATATGTCTCTTTATGCATATATGTGTTACTTATGGCATTTTAATATGATGCTGCACATACCTCACCCTTAGCACTCACTGCCTTTCTGTGTTCCATTTTGTAACCCTGATGCCAACCTATAGTTCGCAAGTGTGCTTCCCATATGTCACTTATTCCACACTCACACACATATACACATGTATATCTATATATCTATATATGTTGCTATATCCCAATATTGCTGCATGTTCCTTGTCTACAGTGCAGTCACTGCCATTGATGTCTTGCCTGATTGAACATATTCTTAGCTCTAACTGAGTCATGTTTCAGCAATAACCTGTGCATCACAACATTGCCTTATGTATGACATTCCATGTCTGGCATGAGATGTGAGTCTTTTATTTTTTTCATTTGCCCAGTCCTTGGGATGTTTGTAATTACTCATGTTGCTGTATGCTATTTACTGGGTTGTATCTCAGTGTTACATGTCACATAATGCTTTGTGTGATGCTTTAATATTAGTGTACTACTGCTGGTTTTATTTACATTTGTGTTAATACATTCCCATACATTGCATGGATCTAGATTTTTTTATAGTAATGGTTATTACCGCTGCCTTCCCATGCTAGTTATATGTGTGTTAATATCATGCCTGTACTACCACACTTTCTGTTGTGCATACCTCATATGTGCCACACATTTGCCTGTCTGGTTCTATTTGGTGACGTACCTTGCAGAGAGATTTCCTGGTGGGATGTTTCCTCTGTATGCATTCAGATGTTTTACTTACTGAGTGTTGTGTATATGTTCTTACAGGTATGTCATATGTTACTGTTGTGTATGTTGTTCAATGTGGGCAATGAATGGTGTCTTTCCATTAGGTGGGCTATATGCTGTGTGCTGCTGTTGTGGGGCAACACATGAAAATCGCTGTTTAGTCTGTGTACATTTGAATGTGTGGCTTGTCATGACTTAAAAGTGTGTTTTAGATGCTGCTGAATTGCCTGAGCTATGGCATATGGCCATGTCCTCCATTGCCTTCAGCCATTTCTTCTCACCCCTATGTCCTGATCATCCTGTGACAGCTCTGATAACTCAACATCAGACATCTGAGCTTTTTAAGGTAGGCAACCCTGTTTTATCATGTTGTGAAGCATAGCACACATGATGACCATATGTAATGCCTTTTCTGGTGTGTATTGCAGTGCACCCAAAGATGTGTCCAGACATCTGAAGCTTATTTTCATGGTAAAAAACAAATGCTTGATGGTGTTTCATGTCGTGGTATGTGTTCTGTTTTAAGCATGCTTAGCAGATGTTAACGGGGATCTGTATGATGCCATTTAGCCAGGGATCCAGTGGTTAACTGTAGTCACCTGTTTCTGAGGGATGAGAAGAGATATTTGTTCATCTTGCTTCCTGTTGCAATGTCTGGCTACTGCTTACTGTATAGCAGTGGTCATGTACTTACCTAGAAGGAGTCATTTCAGCATTTCATCATGTTGGAAAGCAGACCTCAGGGCACTTTCCCTCCATATTGTTGCGTCATGCACACTAATGGGATATGTTACCATGATATTAGTAATGAGGCTATGCACAGAGCATACCACCTGACAATAGATCAATGCCACCCATTTCCATCAGGTACAAATGGTGTTTTGATTGGGATGTGGATGCAGTCTATTGCATCAAGGACATGGGAGAGGTTGGCTATGGCTTGGAACTGTTGCATATTTCTGAGCTCCAAGGCTGTTTTTGGGAAGTGGATACATTCATTTACCTTGATGCACATTGCTGCCAGGAACAGTGTAAGAATGTGACTGACAGCTGACGGGGACACTCCTACAGCATTTCTCATTTGCTGCTGAAATGTCCCAGAAGCTACTGTACCTGGACTCAAGCACATTTTTTTTCTACCAGTACTAGATTACCTTGCAGACTACAAGCATACATGTGTGATGCACATCCTGTGCCATCTCACTATCTAATATGTATCATTCTTTAGAGAACTGCCTTAAATGTAGCCTGGTTCTGCACCTGGATGGCTGCCTTCTGGGTTGGCTTTGCAGATCATCCTCTATTACAGCTTGCAGTACTCCAGCCTGCTGTAGTACATTAAATGTGGGTTGCATTTTTTTAAGTTATGTTTGCAGAATCCACAGGACTCCCTTGGAATTTGCAGGATACAGTGGCATTAACATTCAGCACATGTGCCCTCTGTTGAGTGCTTTCAAAAAAGTTGATAGCAAAGTACGTGTCACATTTAAATTGCTTTAGATGCACCTGTTGTGTTTTGGAATCTGGTGGGCATGAGTGGAGTTTATAATTATCCTGAGATGAATAGATAATTGCTTGGTCTTGTTTTAGCATATGTTATGAAATTGTGTCCACTGCTGGTGCGTTTATGTTTTTCTTTGGCATGCTACTCTCTTCACAGCTTTCTTTTGGAATATAGCCCACTGTCTGTTATTGAACTTCATGCACTGAATAAGAGTTTTGAATTAATTTTTTTCTAACAATATAATAAGACTAAAGTTATTAACTTGTAAATCAAGTTTTCAATATTTTTATCTAGATCTGATGCAGTCCATTTAAGACACACTAGCACTTTTAAGCCCCTCCACCACCACCATAAAACCCTTCCTTCCTTTGAAGAAGCTTGTAAGGTTGAAGTAAGGTAAGCACTGAACAGACCATTAAAAAGAAACATTAAAAAGAAACATTACAGTTTGTCTCAGGGAGATCATCCTATACATTTTAAATCACGATAATAATTTAAGAATTGTAATAGCAGATAAAGAAGGTAGTGCATATGAACACTGGAAATATTTTAATGAAATGAAATTACCTTTAGATGACAGCAACCATTAGAGGTATATTTAAGTGCATGATATCAACAGAGCTTAGAAAGGGATAGACAGTGGGCTGTTAGAAATGTTACATACTCGTCATATTTCAGTACAAGTGCATGACTTTTTGTATGTGTGAAAAAGTACCAGTTTTCTCTAGAATACCTAACATTCATCATTTCTTTAACTAATTTCTATTTTAGGCCAACAAATTCAATCAGGTGCTCCAAAATGGAACCATTCAGGATATATGTTTAGAAAATTAATGGTATATTTTAAAATTGCTAAAATAAGTGGAGTTTACAGCTGTTGCTTTATTAAAGTCAACAGAAATTAAGGATTTATATATGTCTGTTCTGCAAGTCATAAGTATCAAAATAATATGTTATTTAAATAAGAAAAAAAGAAAATCTGCCAGTACTAACACTGATGCCTTGTGTAATTTGCAAGATTAGGGTCTAACTAGCAATTTTTCGTACAAATTCAAGAATAAATATTGTAAGCAGGTTAAGGGTGTGACTATAAGTGCAGCTCTTGACCAATCATTTTCCAAAGGATTGAGGTTTGGTAACAGATTGATTTGTCCTGGGACATCTTCAAGTGGGGCTAGATAAATATAGAGGCAGGAATTAGGAGGCTGGGGGGAGGATAGGGTTAAATGGGAATGAAGGATGGTTGGGAGGAAATGAGGTAAGGGTAGGGAGGAGCTTAAAGGGTTTAGGTAAGTGTAACTGGTGAAGGAATCACATTTTTGGTGTGAACTTGCTACACCAAGTACTACGTCCTTGATGACCTGTAGGTATTTAACGGTACATGGATGCCTTGGTTTAATAGTGGTAAGGTATGGTGGAGTTACATTACAGTTTTTTTTTCTTGTCAATTAGTTAGGGTTACATATTTGCCAGATTGTTTTATGTTTTATCCCCCTTTTGTTAATTGTTTAGGAGGGAGTGCAGAAGTACTTTAACTATAGAGCACTGGATGTAGGCAATTTATTGGCCCAAGGACATTGCTGGCTGCCGTTCAGTGTCATAGCATTTGTTTGAAGGGGGCAGAGCCGAATATTAAAGATAGCCATTAGTGAGGCAGGGAGAAGTAGAAAGTGTTCTGAAGTGGTCTTCCATGGCATGGGAGTTCATATCTGTCATGCATCTGTTATGAATGGGAAGCTTTTATTCTACTGGCCTGATGGGTCTTATAGACTTATTTAATTTGTGATCAGGGGCAGGGTTTGGAGTGCTGTCTTATGGTTATGGTCATGGTCATCAGTTAGGTGAGCTCATGAGCGAACACATGTGGGGAACATGGCCTGCAAGTTGTAGGGCCTGCCAGTTTAATAGGTTGCGAATACCAAGGAGGCAGCAAGTTGGTGGATGTCTGTGGTTATTTCACTGTGGGGGTGGCTTTCCAGCTCAGTTAGATTGCTGAACCATGCCTTCCTGTGAAGGGAAGCAGTGCGGATTTGCTGATCAGTGGCTGAGTTGATCTTGACTTTGCTGTATTTTTAAAAAAAAAAGAGCAGAGTTTGCAGTTGCAGGCGCTTTCACAGGGTATGAAGCACCCATTAGTATGGATAGATTCTGCAATGGACACATTGCTGTGCTCCGCTTAGTGGAAGCTACAAGGGGATTTTTGTGAGTTTTAAGTAAGGGAGACTAACGACTGCCCTGCGCATGCACAGTGTGCAGCAAATTGTCAGTGGAGTGGGGCATTACTTTTTAATTGTACATCCTTTCACAGGAGGGGAAGAGAGGTTGGAGGGAGTGGGCCTCTTGTCTGCACAGAGTTTCCGATATGTCCACATCTGGCTATCCCTAATTTTGGCCTTCACCCCCTTTTATATATAACTTGGTTCAGAGCTCTTGCCATCAGAAAACAACAACAACAACAAATAATCTGAGAGGGTTCATTGAGGAGGAAGTATGAAAAACAGTAACCTCAATGGAAGATGTCAATTTTGAATAGATAGAGAACACAAAAGCTACCCAACTCTGAAGGTATACTGGCCATTTGATCTGGCCTAGTGTGCATAACCTTACATGGGGAAACAGAATGGTAATGCCAGAAACTTGGTGAGTGTCCCTATATTTCCAAGTATGCAACTTCCAGTTTTAAGTGGGGTTTTTAAGCATGCTTGGTCTCTGCTCATGTTGGGTGCAGCGGGAGCATTGCTTTAGTGTTGTGTGCATTTGGGGATGTGAGTGATCACAGTTTGCAGTTTTTTGCAATTACAGGGACACACTTGTTTTCCATTGTTGCTGAAGGGTTTAAATATGCAGGGTTGGTGGATCAGAGTTTTGATGAGAGAGTTGTGTCCTAGTCTTGCTTTGCTGGTAACTGTGATTGTTTTATTAAAAAGAAAAAGGTATTGGTGATATAGGCTCATGCTCAGAGCTTGGTTTCTGTGAAGACATTCTGAGACTCTCTGGTGGGGGCAATGATGGCTTGTTTCAATAACACATTAACGGTCATGGAAAGAGGTGGGGGAGTTGGCTCACTTTTCGGATTCTGTGCATGGGGGCACCATTCCCTTTTCAGCTTATGGATGTAAGATGGTAAGGGTAGGAAGGGAGGAAAAAGAGGGGAGAGATAAAGAAAATTTGTAGATATTTATAACAGGTGCTGGATATTACTTTAAGCCTGACAATACATGGCTATGTACAGAGGATTTAGTCCAGAACTCATCGAGTGGCTTTTTGTGAATCTGACTTGTTTCTCTTCAGTGGTTTGGTTATTTCAGCAACTCTGAGTTTGTAAGAGCAATATTTAAGGTTTGGTCTGTGGTGGACCTTGTCCCTCGGTTGTTTATGGTCTGGCTAGAATTTCGGCTTGAAGTTGAAACATACCTCTTTACTGTACACAATTTTTCAGACTCTCCAGATGTTGGTCTTTTGTTTTTGGTCTGTTTCTCATAAAATAGTACTTGTCTGACCTACATCACTGTCAAATCATCTGGGATGAAGGCAGAGAAGGATGACAGACATTTGGGTTTCAGGCTTAATACCCTTCAGAGTAGTCATGGGAATTCAAAACCTGTTATGTCAGCCTAGATTTATAAGAGCAACATTTGAAAAGTGTCCCCAGTTTTTGGCGGTTGTCCTCCCATTATTTATGGCTTGTCCAAATTCTTGTTCTAAGACATTGAGAGGCATGAGTTGAGAGTATCTGTAGAATGTGCTAGCACCACACCTTTGCTAGGCAGACCATTTCTGCTAGTGTCGTACCTCTCGAGTACAGATTTTCACAGGAGGGAGACATAAGCACAGAATGTCCAGGTCTTTTCCTCATAGTTTGGTTTGCTTTTCCTAAATGGTAGCTACTTGTCAAATCACTGGCAAGTCATTAAAGGTTGCAGTCAGAAATGAGAATAGACACTCGAGTTCAGAATGCCTACCCTTCTGGAAATTCATGCTAGTGCAATACTGGATGGGTTTTATATGCTTGTAAGGCCAATATAAGTAGTTAAAAGCAATATTTAATTAGAAAAAGCAATATTTAATTAAAAAAAAAATCCCTAGTTTTGGACATTTGTCCACTTTACTTACAGCTTTCTCCAGATGTTTTTTCTCTATGAGATTGAGAGGTATGGCCTGCGTGCACTTTTACTGCTGCCTGCAATAACTGGAGTTTACTACAGAGTCCCCAGACTGGACAACTAGCTTAATGCAGGTGGTAAGGGGCGGCCATACCGATACAGTGTTTGGCACATAGATACAGGGGAAAGGGTTTGATTTTCATCATTCATTTGTGGGGGGATAACAGAGCTTGGGTGGATGTAGGGGCTGAGTTGTTGAACTAGGAAAGGGATGGAATGCTTCATTTTCCATCACTTTCTCTAAGCACCATGTTTTAATATTGTCCCTGCAATGTAGTTAACTTAAATGGATGTCCGTCACTTTCTCTAGAAAGTTAAGGGGAAGGCAAGTGTTAGTAGTTGAGCTCAAATAAGGTCTCTGTATTTACATTGTGCTTAAAGATGGTGGAGGGCTTGTGCACAACATGGGGAGGCAGATAGGTTCTTGGTGGTGGGGTATTGGAGTTTTACTGTATCTCGTTCACTGAATTTGCTAGCGAGCTTGGATTCATTTACCCACAGGGTCATAAGTGGGATTTTTGTGCCATCCTGCATTAATTTGTTTCCCAAGAAGTTTGCAGTCATAGTGTGTTAGGCATATAAGGCTAAGTATTCCACTTTTCAGCCAGTGGAGTTGGCAGGCAAATGTATACTGTAGAAGGGGGGGTCTGCTTGCTTTACCTCTGGTAAGAACGAGTGTATGGTGAAGGTGCCGGCAGTTCAGTTCCTCTACCAGGTGAAAGCTGATCATTCTGACACCTGTTGAAAGTATGGTAAGGGTATGGGGGGTAATGTTAGGAAACCCTTCCCCTTTGACATGGATGCTGTCACAGGCTCCATAATTGGATGTATCAACAGAAGTAGGGAATGGTTTAAAATCTTTTTTACCCTAATTGTTTCTCCTTTCATTTTTCTAGATGAAGAATGCTGCCATCTGTAATGTGGAGTAAAAGGGTAGAAGATGGAACACTTACTAATGGAATATTAACTAAGAAGCAAATAAGATGGTTAAAGGTGCTAATCTGATTTATAGACTAGGCATTTTAATGAAATAATATGATTCAGTTCTATTTCCTACTGATATCTATTAAATGTTGACATAGAATGTGTGACAGGCTTTCAATATGGAATGTTGAGGAACGTGAACTCTTATGGCCCTAAATGCAGACTGTTCTTTGACATGAAGAACACTTGGGAGGTTGGGGTAGGTTAGCAAGGTGTTTTACTGTGTTTTAAGCATCTTAATTTTATTGCTGGGTACATGTTGCTGTTTGAGCTGCTTGTAGAGTAAAGCAGCAAATGAGAGAAGCTGCCAAGGTTACACTTGGTAGCACCTAATGTTGTCATTAAAAAGTTTGGTCTGTGTGTTCACAGGACTTGTAGTTGCCTTTTCCTTTGCAGATTGGGTTGCGCAGAGGGAGTATCAGTTGGTGACCTGAAGGAAGCGCACGAAAAAGGTGATACATGCTGCTGCAGGGGATGTTTGACTACTGGAATGGTGCGTAATGAGGTTGCAGGTCTCCTACATTAGTAAGTACTTATTCAGACATGTTGGAATGGGTGCATTTTGGGGAGTAGTGTGGGGTCAGGTGAAAAAGAGTTAAGTCATAGGCAGGGTGAGGCAGGTTTGGGGTTCATTTAGGGGACATTGGGGGTTATCCATGGGGGGATTTACAGCAGCATGGTTTAGAGTGGACTTTTGGGACCCGGTAGTGGGGTTAAAGTTACTTGGGCAAGGCTGTGCTGATGGGTTGCTCTTTGGTCTGTGCCTCATTGACAGCATTGTTGGTGATAGCCAGAGACAAGGATGGATTAATAAATCTTTTGTAATGCGTTAGGCTCTGGAATTGTCAAGCAGTTCACCTGGGTTGCTTTGTGTATTCAGGTGCCCCCCTTCTTAATCGATCAACATTGGGTAAGGGTTAATAGGCTGGTGCATGCTGATTTGGCAGTGTGGTAGATTTGTGTTTAGTAGTTAATGGTAGGGCATTTGGGCGGGTCTACTTTATTCCCGCGAAAGCCAAATCGGTCAAATACAATTCACGTGACACATAACGAGCGAAATGCGAGTACATCGAATGCACTAAACCACGAAAGTGGAAATATCGAATTTGCATAGTTGGCCAGTCTGTGGAATAGCTCCGTAAGGTAAGTGTGTGATAGTTATAGGTTCATAGGTTCATAGGGTTATGCTAGGCTATCTGCCCTAAGGCATTTATAAGCCTAGCCCAAAGTTTTGTGGCTTACGCCACCCCTTATATGAAAAAATACTGTGCCCATTAGTTTGTTGTGCCTCTGTCCAGCAGTGACACAGAGATGATTTCTGGGGTAAACCTACGATCTCCCATCCACAGGTCAAGATTTCTCTTGAACAGAGCCAGCGAGGTGCTCTGCCTCACATGGACCGGGATTTTATTCCACAGCATAGGGAGTCTCTGAGTGATAAATCTATCCC
The DNA here is from genome assembly GCF_019279795.1 of Protopterus annectens. Lineage (NCBI taxonomy): Eukaryota > Metazoa > Chordata > Ceratodontiformes > Protopteridae > Protopterus > Protopterus annectens. The sequence continues at coordinate 1,605,928,482 of NC_056725.1, forward strand.
TCCAGCACGTCCTATTTATATCCATGCTAAGGTTTAAGTCGCTAGACCTTAGGGTTAGGGTGCGGGTTAAGGTAAGTGCATAGATAGGTAATGTATTTAAGGTTTAGTGCAGGGTTTTGTTAAGTGTATGTGTGTGGAATATTTAGTTTGTTTGGGTATATCTCAGTAAGGTAAGTGTGCAGTAGCTATGGACCTTAGGGTTAGGGAGGGGTTAAGGATAGTGCATAGATAGTTGTGTATGTAGGGTTTAGTATAGGGTTAGAAGTAGGGTTTTGGTGCTTTACTTTAGGGTTAGAAGTAGGGTTTTGGTTAGTGTGTGTTTGTGTTGTTTTTTTACTGTGCTTCGGTAGGTAGTATGTTGCGGGCAGTGGGGAGAGATCGTGATTTCGAATTTCGCAGTTTAGTCCATTCGATGTATTTGCGTTTCACTCGTTATGGTTCGTGCGAATTGTATTCGACCAATTTAGCTTTTGCGGAAATAAAGTAGATCCCATTTGGGCATGGGGATGGGGGTTGTTTAGGGGATTTGCAAGTAATTATTAAGGTGACAGCAAATTTGGGGCTAGGTTTTTTTTTCGGGGGTATGGCTTTGGCTTGCAGGCTGGCAGGAGGAAAAGACATTTGAAGGAGAAATGTTAACTTTTTGAGTTTCAGTTTGGTCGTGTCAATGGTTAGCAGGAGAAGTTGTGAAGAAATGGATTAACTTCTATGCAGAAGGGTTCCTTGTGGATGATGCTACTTCAGGAGTTTAGCACTGGAAACTATTGGATTGGGCGAGATTGTAGGACTAGTTTAAAGGTTTGATTGAACATTGCAAGGTAGGAGGGTGGGGTATGTGAGGAGCAAGTTTCCATTATTTAAGCAGAGGTTTGAAGGTCCAAACAAGGTATGGTTTTGGGTGGTTGCTAGTGAATGCAGGCTATGGTTTGTTTAAGTTTAGAAGTTTGAGGGGCGAAGTTTCACGACAAAGGTGGATTAGCATGTCAAGGAGTCCTTTGCACTCCGAAAATTGGCAAGTGTTGGAGGATGATTTTAGCTTGTTGGCTGTCAGGATAGAAGGACATTTGGAATAAAGATGTAGGTGATGGAAGGACATTTTGGAGATGGATGTTATTGTTTGCAGTTGCTTTCTTTTGTCTGGCATGAAGGGTAGTAGAAGAAGTTGTTGGGTAAATGGTTAATTTTCATTTGGATAGTAAGGCAGTGGTATGAGCCTTGTCAGAGGAGGTGCATTAGGTTGTGCTTGGAATGATTACTGGTGGTATGGGATTTCAGAGCAGCATTTGATGGAAGGTAATGGTATATGGCATGGCATTGCAAGATTTTGTTAAATTCTGTCTGGACCTGGGGATCAAGGTTAGGCCATTCAGTTGGTCAGGGTGAATTTAGCTCCAATTAGATAGGTGCACAGGTGTTTGGAGGTAGGATAAATGAGGATGTAGGTTTTACAAGGGTGTGGGTTTTAATTTGGTGTTGGAGAGGGATCATTGGTTTAATTTCAGCTGCTTAGGCAACTGGTTGCTTTGGGTATTTATATGATGAGTTCTGAGTTATTGATGACAGGGACCCAGTTTTGGTTCAGAGAGGATGGAGTACACCAAATGATGTTTGGTGTCATCCTTTTAATGTACAGTTAGGTTGTTTTGGAAGGTTTCCCTGAAAGTTTTGGTATGAATGAGGGGGAACAGCCTTGTCAGGCTGGTGGGCAGAGAAGAGGGGCAGGCTTGCCCCCTTCTGTTCCCCCTCTGATGTTGGATGTTCAATTCAATGAGTTGGGAAAGGAAAGTGAGCAGTGGATGCTGTTTGATAAGTAAAATAAGCGAGTGAAGGTAAGCTGCTTATTGCTTGGATGTATAATTCAATAAATGGTAACTGAAGTGAGTGGTGGTACGCTGCTTCATAAGTAAGCAAGTGGAGGTATAGATGTTGCTTACTGGTCAGGATGAGTGGGGTCACGCTGTCCTATGTTAATGTTACATGGATGTTATCCTCACCTATATCATGTGTTGGTTGTAATTAATAAATATTGGTTAACAATTATGTTTATGGAAGTTTAATAAAGGTTGTCAAACTTCACCCAGTGTGATGTGTTTATTGAACGGGACCAGGACAAACATTTCTACAGCATGGCTATAACAGCAAAAAGATAGATGTGAATTTTTCAGATATTGTTTTAGAATGTAACACCATTGATAAATCTGTTTTTTGTACAGCTTATAAAGAACCTTGTACGTTCACAGCTGAAACTGTATGGCAATTGTAAAATATATGTTCTGCAATGTACAGACTGAATAGATCAGACATTAGACATGCAATTGCAAAAACTGGAAAGAGTTGAAATGCATTCCCTGATTGTTCAGAATAATGGGTTAATTTCCATATTTCACCTACAAAAGGAGCACACTGTGTTTTTGAATAATCCATTTAAGGGTACGGACACCCTGCGTACACAAAACCTACAGGCTCATACATGTGTGGGCTTTGTAAGCAATGAAGATAAACACTAACCAGTTTACAATAAAAGTCAAAGCAGATGATAGATGACCTATATAAGAAGGCTTAATTTTGTTCCTCATTAAGGAAGTTTATATATTTTGTTTGAATGTATTATAAAATGTGTGAGGAGTTGACACTCTCACTCCTCAAATGTAAAGAATGTAGATCTGGCTAGCTGCAACACCATCCTCATCAGGGATTCTTGAGACAGTAAGTACAAATTATTTAAAATGAAAGCTGACTGTATGCAAAGTTTTTTTTTTGTTAAATAGGTAATTCTGTTTCAATTAAAATGTAAAAGTTTAACAGTTGGGAATGTTTTAAGCTGCAGTGGATTGTTGGCTAAAACATCCAGTGGTACAAAAGAATGATTTAATTTTTTTTTCTAAATATGTTTTGATTTTGATTTTTATTTATTTATTTCCATTTGCTTACTGAGATAGTCTGCCTAGATACAACTCCATTTTCAGCACAGAGCCACGAAGAAAAGTTCTAATAACCAATAATACAAAAAAGAAAATATAGTATACAGAAATACAATAAACAACAGGTAGTGAAAGTGTATTATGGTCACATAAGCATAACTAAAACGCTACTTTGTTAATCTTTAACATTTCTAACCTTGACTAGGGTTAAAATGGCCCTTCAGGTCAGTCTAGTATTAACCTATGAACCTAAAAAAAACTATACACAATTTATAGGCATTTCTGAAGTCTAACTTGTAACGAAAAGGTTTTGTCGCAAGTTAGGTACAAGTGATGTGTAGTGCAGCTCAATGAGTGAGTGACTAGAGAATTATAGGTGTAGCCGTCCCTGTTAGATGAATGAAAGCCAGTAATGTCAGACTTTAAAATATCAAATACAAAACATTCAGAAGGCTGACAAACGCTGGTAGCTTATTTATCAGACTGCAGTACAGCTGGGAATGGGATTGTGTCCATTGTCTGCTGCAGTGTGATCTGGAAGTTGGTATATATGATTAGCATTAGGTGTGGGGGCATGACCCCCACATAGGAAGTGGCCTGTATTTGCCCTCTGCAAAAAGTGATTATATGGCATTACCCTTTCCACTAATATCTTACACAGACAGATTTTACAGCCTCTCTGGCAGTTAATATAGATAGTTAAATCTATGAGCTGTTAATGAGTTGCTTCCTGTGTTATAGGATCATAGGATCATAGGAGATTACTAGGCTATTGACAAGGAGGTCATTTTAAGCCTAGCCGTTTAAACCCAATGTAATACCATAGAAGTACTAGTCAATACCAAGACTGCATTTAGTGATGACTGCCCATGTCCAGGAGGGCTGTGGGCACTATCCCTAGAAAGAATTTATGGTGCCCCATCCACTCGTCCAGGTTCCTCTTGAACAGTGTCATAGAGGTGCTCTGTTTCACATATATTGGTAGCCTGTTCCAAAGACATGGCAGTCACTGGGAGATAAATCTGTCCCTCCAACATGCCCTACTGAAGTTGCAGACCATATTTAAGTCCCTGGAATGGGTAGTCCTAGACATATTTGATTTACGGATATGCAGTAAGTTCATTAGGTTTGTGTCTTGGTTTGCTATGTAGGCCAGGCATAAGTCTCCCCTAAGAAATCTATACGATACGGAGTATAGTGACAAGGATTTTAGTTGGTCCATGTAAGGCACATGCTGGAGGTCCTTGATCTTCTTTGTTAGAAACCTCAGAGGTGTCTCTAATTGATGCAGGTGCTTAGTATGGTACATACCAAATGGGGTGTTATACTCAGTTATAGGCCAGATAAGTGCCAAGTATAGGGTGATTATAACTTCTTTTCCTCCTGAGGTGAAGCCTTTGCTAGTTAAGTGAGCTACATGGAAAGCTTTTTTTACAATGGTAGACATGTAGTGATCGAGTTTAAGGTCATGGTCCTGAACTTCTGAGAAGTATATATCAAACAGTAGGGGACACAGCACTGACTTCTGAGGCTTCCTGATGGTAACAGGTCTGCTTGCCGATGTGGAGTCACCCACTTTGATAGTGTGTCTCCAGTTTGTGAGCCATTTCACAACCCATCTTGAAAAGAAGGGGATTACATTCAGTTTGCTAAGTTTATTGGTAATACCCAAATGTGGGATTCTGTCGAAAGCCCTTGCCAAGTCAAGGTATGCTGAGTGCACAGATTTGCCCTCATCAGTGGCCCTGGTCATACTTTCAAAGAAATCCACCAGATTTAACAGGCAGGATCTGCCCTTCACAAAGCTGAATTTGGTAGGATCTAGGGTTTGGAGGTCACCTATGTCTTTATTTATGAGGTCCATAATAGTATGTTCCATGGCCTTACAGATGAGGCCGGTCAGGCTTATGGGTATTTAATTCCCCAGGTCTGTTGCTAGGCCACTTTTGTGGAGGGGAATAACTGTAGCTGCTCTCCATTCTACAGGAACAAAGCCTGTGGTTAGGCTATGACTGAAAAGGGTACTTAGTAGTGATGCTAGTTCATGTTTTAGACTGTTTAGAAAACAGTCTGGAATGTCATCTGGTCCCACAGAGGCTGTGTTCTTTACCTTGGGCAGTGCTTTTAGGACTTGTTCTTCAGATATGTAAGGTGGGGGGCAGGTTGGGGGAGGGTTTGTATTAAAGTTTGAACGGGATAAGGGAGTGAAGGTTTAGCCAAATCTATCCGCTAGCAGGTTTGCTATGTCTGTAAGGTCAGTGTGTGTGACACCGTTGGCCACCAGTTCTGCACATGCTTGGGTCCCACCCCTTAGGTTACATACGTAGGTATAAAATACCTTATGGTTATCCTTGACAATACTAGCTAGGTTTCTTTCAAAGGAGCTCTTGGAGGATTTGACAAGTTGTCTCATTTGCCTGTTAAGGCTGAGGAGGGTCCTTTTCCATTGTTAGGTTCTTGTCTTTTTCTTTGACAGCAACCTTTTGCATTTATTGTAGAGTTTGCTGATGCTAGAAGTCCACCATGGGCGCATGATTTTACTTGGCGCTCTGGCTTTGATTCTTTCTGGTGCAGCCAAGTTTATACACATATGCAAGTGATTGTACAGGGCATTAGTGTAAGCTTCGGTGGAGTTACCACTTTCACCTTGGGCTGGGTCTTGGAATGCATTTAAACCTTCACCTAGGAGGGTATAGCTTGCCTTGGTGAAGTTATTTAGTCTGATTTCACCCTTTGTGAATTCTGTTGCTATTGTCAGTTCAAAGGAGACTGATTTGTGGTCAGTTTTAAATAATGAAGGTCCAACAGTTGCAGCAGTGCACCTGTTTTACATGTTGTTGAGGACCAGATCAAGAATGTTTGTTCCTCTTGTTGGGGTATGGACAATTTGCTCAAGGGCATTTGAATTCACAAAGTCAAGTAACTTTTGTGCTAGTGAGCTTGGGCTAGAGTAGATTTCCCAATTCATGGTGGGATAATTGAAATCACCAATTACCAGTGGGTTAGGTGACATTTGGATTGCCTTCAGTTTGGTTAAGTAGGCTTTGTGGGTGTTGTGACCATGGAGGGGGATCTATAACTGGCTAGGACTTGAATGGGGCTCTTACCCACCATAAACTGGATCTGGAGTAACTCCATGGAGTTGTCCAATCTAACTAGATGGGAGGTGAATTTATCTTTAATATAAAGTGAAACACCACCTCCTTTAGTTTTCACATGTTCATTTTGTGGTCTAAAGGTCTGGAAGGCATTGCAACCTTGCAGGGCCAGGGTACTCTCTGAGGCCTTAAACAAGGTTTCTGTGACTGCACAAACATCTACATCTTCTAGTGATAGAACTGCTTCCAGGGAGTGCAGTTTTTGGTTTACGCTTCTAGCAGCTTGACCCTTATTTTGTTCTGATTGGTTAATTTCAGATCAGCAATATTGTTTTTGAGAGCATACCTAAAAAAGGTATTATGGGGGAGGCAAGAGCCTTTGCCAGCAGCTGAAAACCTAGAGGTGCCAGGTGCAAACCATCTGTGGCAAAGCAGCAAGGTTTGTTGACCATGGCTTCACAGGCATACAGGAACTGGATCCCCTTGGAATGACACCAAACACTAAGCCAATTACTGAAATATTTTTTTTTTGTTTATATTGTGGCATCATTCTAGATGATGGTAGTATGCTGCTCAAGGCTAGGGACATACCTGCCCGGGACACATACTCAGAGAGCTCAACCATGTCTCTCTTCATATAGTCCAGAGAGGTACATCTCGGGTCATTCACACCAACATGAACTATGACAGAGTCATAATGGCACTAGAGGCTGAGAGCAGGCATTTATTTATTATACAAAAACTACAGGTTTGCCTTTGCATGCATTATTTATCCAAACACAGTTATTGTTTTTTTAAGTGTATTTTATCCATTTTCTGTACATGGTTCAATTTTATCCTCCAATTATCAGAAGTTACACTACATTGTGGAAGCTAGTACAGCATGATGCAGCATAATAGTGGACAGGAAAGTAAAGGGTTTCATAGCACCAGCTCAAAAATGCAATGATATTATATAACCCATTATTTTCAAGTAGATGTCAGTCAGTAAAGTCTATATGCAAAGGTTTTATGGGGAATACACCAACAGGTTATACATCCAGGCCACAAAGACATGCATTGATGAATTATGTACAGATCAAAAATGAAGTGTTTGCAATAATGTTTAGCTGTCAGATATTCCAAGGTTGTATTTAAAGTAAAAGCATTGCAGTTCATTTAGATCAATAATCACTTCAAATCATCCTCAGAAAACCTTGAAACAAGCCTGCTGGACATCTGCAGAAGATATTCCTATCTTTGCAGCTATCTAACTTGCAAGCTGATTATAAACCTGCAAATTAATCAGCAGAATGATATTCTAAGTAGATTATGTATATGAGAGACTGAATGTGTTTCTGAGAAAAGATTTGCAAGTATTATTACCAGTGTCAGAGTTGCCAATGTCAGCAGAAAAACTAAAAGAGCTAAAAGTTTATAAAAGTTGCTTTGAGATGCCATTGTGACAGGATGGGCTGATGGAAATTTATTTTTATTTATTTAGTTAGTTAATCAGTTATATAATTATTAACTCCTTTTGTTTACTGGTATTGTCTGACTGGGCAGAAATCTATTTTATTTGAGTCCCTGGGAAAGAAAGCTCCACAAACTTGTAAGAGAAACACTGCAGCTGCTCACCAAGTCATGTTTCTCATATTGGGAAGCACTTTCATACAGTCAATGATTGTTATATAAAGATGACAGAGAAATAATTCTTAATCAACCCCATGATAGCATATTGCCAAAGCTTCATAAATCACATCATGGCAGAAATAAATGTATGGAAATGAGTTATCATGTATTGACAAAATATAAGTGCACAGATAAAGCAAAGCATTTTGTTCAAAAACTGTGACATCTGTGTCATGTTTAAGAATGAAGACCAGAAAGAAGAACTCATATGCTATGACAACTTGTCATTGTCATGGCAGAAAGTAGAGAATGGCTTATTTCAGACTACAAACATAAATTTTCTCTTAAGTGCAGGCTATTATGTGAAATTCCCTTATGCAGAAAAATTGTTGACACTGAGTTGGTTTATAAGTGCTGTCGTGAAATTTATCTTTGTGCAACACTATACCTTTAAACATTATCTGACAATGATCCACAGTTTATGATCAGTAGTTTCACATTTTTGCCAGACAGTAGCAGTTCAGACAGTAGCAATTCACTGAGTTTCTCAGTTTGAGTAGTTGAAGGAATGGTCCAAATGGTAAAAAAAATATCATAAGGATAGGCACTCAGAAGCAGCAGATTGTTACTTATCCATTTTCACGTACAGCAAAAAACCTCTATTATAGTCTACTTGGCTGTCACCAGCACAAATATTTATGGATCAAAGTTTCATTTCCAAATTGGTTACATTAGCATCAGAATTTATAGCCAAGGTAAACTACAATGAAGTTGCTACAAGAAAGGGGACAGAAACAGAAATTCTACAATTATAAGTGGGTAATGAATCTTTTATTTTTTAAAGGAATATGATAAAGATAAAGTAATATTTTCCTTCTAGTTTGGAAACAATTTGTAAATGCAAGCCATTGTATGAGGGCATCCTTATTCTAATAGGCTGCATTATGCATAAGGCTCAGATATGTAGATTTAATACATAAACACAGGATGCTTGCTTATATTAACAGATATGCCGATGCAGCCAGGTGTTTCATTGCCCACTGGGAGCTTTGAGAAGATTATGATGGAGTCTTTTGAAAAGCCTTCATCACAAGTATCTAGTTCTGTACCTGCTATGGATTTTTCATTTGAACAGGATATTGCCCTAGTAAGCCATCTTAGCTTGGCTTCTGAAAACATCTAAATTAAAGGGAAGTGATAATATCACTAACTATATTTAACCTGAAATGATCTGAAAACATTTCAGATATGGAACATTGACTTAAAAATATATTCACATGTTATGAGTACACACAGTTTTAAAAAACATTTTTATTGATCAGTGTAATAATCACCTGATTCACCTAATTTAGTGTTAGTTGTGGTATTAAGTATGATGGAAACCACATACACCACTATTGCAAAGAATCACTATTCCTCTAAGAGAGTTACAGACATAAAGAATACTGAGAGAATTTATCAGAAGATGAATGCTGATCCTCATTAAAACATGCTAGAGTAAGATGCTTTGTGCATATGTTCACTTCTTCATTTGTTTGACAATGTATAGTTTGACAGTCAGTATATATATGACAGTCTTTATCTTTTTAATGTACTAATCATCTGACACCTCATGACTGATAACTACACCTTTCCCATTTTTCTATCTGTGTTACTTTTCTGTCCTGTCAAGAAGCATTTATTTAATTGAAACCATGTGTGGAGCTTGGGATCAAGAATAATCTTCCTAAATCCAATCTTTGAGAAAAGTGGAAATCTCACTTTACTGGGTTGGTATTTGCCACTAATTGACTGTAATTGTGCCTTATTCAAGTATTTTATTTTTAATCTCACACAGCTTCAGCAGGGTAACTAAGGAAAAGAATATGAGATATGTTCAGGCATTTGCAGGACTATTCTTCCTCATCACTTTTCAATATGTGAATATGGTCTTAACATATCTCATGGATTAGGCATCCTATCTAAGAATAAACTTTCATACATTTAAAGCAGGATGCTTTGCTTTCTGATTATGTCAGCATTTCCATGGTTCTCTTCTTATTATGTTTTAAGGAGAGTGCCATGTTACACACCTCTGGTTATCCAGTAATGTTGAACACTAGCCATATAAACATCAAGATAGACTAGAATTTTAACCAGACAAGCAACTATTATTCTTTACAAAATGGCAGCTCAGTATAAATGATGTTAACAGTTCAGGCAGTGATCACAAACACAATGACACTAAGCACTGGACACTATGCAATTTGGGGTACTTACATTCTTAAAATGGCAGTACTATACAATAATCTTACAATGGCAAAGGCTATGGTACATATTCACAGTATAAAAATACCCAAGCAACTCCACTTTAAGTGTCATCAAACCCCCACTAAGGAAAGAGAAAACTCTCTTTAATCTTAAATGTCTCTGTGCATTCAGTACTCTGGCTTGATCCTGTCAATGCATATATTTAATATTTATGAACACTGCAATATGATTATTTTGAAGTAGGAACTTGTAAGAGATATCAGTATCAACATATTGTTAACAAACAAAATTGCAGAGCTACTTTTCTGATCTAATGTCTCGGTCACAGTTCTGGTAACAAACTGTTACTTTAACTTCATGCTCACTGCACATCACACAAATAGCACAGGAACTGGACCTTTGGAAGGAAAATTCTCCGATAAGCAGTTTTGGTAGACTGTATAATTTTTAGAATGACTCTATCAAACATGAATAGTCACTCTCAGATGGATAACATAAAGTCTGTTATCACAGAACTTCCATTCTAATCTCAGATATTGGGTTGCAGTAATGATTTCAAAGGAATAGGAAGACATATTAATTGATGTATACCTGACTGTTCTTGGTTCAAACACAAGTGTATGCTCAGGTTCAAGGCTTCCAGGTTGAGGCTCAGCAGATTCTACCTGAATATGCCTTTGATATTTGCCTAAATATGGCGCCATCTACTGGTTATGCTATGTAGTAACTTGGCTCATTGATTTGCTACACTGCAACACATCACATGTCCTACTGTTTTTCTCCCTCTTACTTTAGGCATACTAACTGGCCTGGCTGAAAAAAAGGATGTGGATGCTCAGAGTGGCATTTGTCATGCAATCTTTTGCAGTAAGCTTTATTTCATTGGTCATTTGGTTTAACTAAGCCATATGGAATAGCTTTAGGCTCAAGTTCTACATCTAACGGTGGCACATTAGTCATGTTTGTCTCCCTAGCAATAGCTGCAAGGTGGCTTAATCCTGTGGTGCTGTGTGGGGCAATCTTTTTAGCTTTTTAGAACTGTTTGGACTGTTTTCTCATCTTCATTACTTGACTGAGAATAGTAAGAACCTGACATAGTAAAAGCATACATATCAATGCACTGTTGGAACTCTGTTGACATAAAATCAGCAAAAATAAAAAGCAAACATAAATGAGGATTATAACAACACTGTCACCAACATCCTGTTGGATGGTTCTATATATACACCTGTGTCTAAAAACCAAATGAATATAACTTATAGTAGAATTGATTCCCTTTTGGAGGAATATCTACTAGAAAATAGGATTGACAGCAAAACTTACAACTTTTTAAGACAAGTACATCCAGACATTCCAAACATTTTCGGAGTGCCTAAGGTGCATAAATCGATCTGTGAACCCCCCTTTAGACCCATCGTTTCTACAAAAAATTCTAAAACCCACCCTTTGGCTATATTTGTGGACCATCACATCAAGGATATAGTGAATCATACTCCACATCTTATCAAAGATTCTTGGGAGTTTTTGAGTAAAATTACTAACCAGCTTTGGAGTACAGATTGCACTTTTCTTACTATTGATGTGAAGGATCTCTTCACATGTATTCCCAGGAGAGAGGGGTATGAATATTTTAGTGATTGTTTATTTAAGTATTCTACTTTACCTAAAGATAGAATTTCCCTTATTTTGGAACTTATGGAATTTATTTTGGATTCTAATTATACCCATTTTCAAGGGGAATTTTACCAACAGATTAGTGGTATAGCAATGGGCGCTACTTGTGCTCCCATATACGCTAATTTGGTGTTACTTGAATGGGAAAATAGGTATGTCTTTTCTTCTCCTTTTTTCAAACATATCAGGCTATACCTGAGATTTTTGGATGATATCTTTGTGTTATGGAATGGAACAAAAGAAGGACTACACAAGTTTATGGAATATCTTAACTCTTGCACAACTTTCCCTTCTTTTACACATACACAAAATGACGCCATTATCCATTACTTGGATGTTACCATCTCCAAGACTCTTAATGGATTTAAGTCTAGCATCTATAGAAAGGACACTTGGTGCAACAGTTATTTACATTTTAGTAGTCATCATCCCATCGCACAAAAGAAAATTCTTATAAAGGGTCAAGCAGTCAGGATAGCCAGGATGACCTCTGACTACCATGATTTAAAACAAGAATTAATTTTTCTAGGTAAATGTTTTATTGAGAGAGAATATCCTGTTGAGATGGTCAGGGACATTCTAGATGAGGTCTATAATGGATGGGGTACCAAATATAAGGCCCTATTGGGACATCCACTTCAAACAACAAATGATCACTCGAAAGAAAGAAAAAATTATCATAGAGCATGTGTTACTCAATATTGTACTTTTTCTGAATTATTTTCACATACAATAAGAGCAAATTGGAATTTATTGAAAAGTAGCAAGGATGTATACAACCTAGTGGGTGAACAACCAATATTTACATACAAGGTTGGAATGAATTTTAAGAGGACATTTGAACAGAATGGTAGGGAAATTTTGCAATACAGAGCTACTGTTCCTTGTGGTACCTGTAGTGTTTGTTCATTTATTTATGGTGAGGCAACCATTTTATTGAATAACGGTTTAAAAAGCATTGTTAGATTTGTTAAAGGAAATTGTAAAACAAAAATGCTTGTTTATATGGCTGTTTGCACAAAATGTAGTGCATATTACATAGGAAAAACTGAAAGATCATTTAAAGACCGAATCTATGAACATTTATACGACATTAGGACACATAAGGAAACCAGTGCCTTATATAAGCACAGTGTTTTATGTTCCTCCTTTGAAGGTTATAAGTTTGGTATTATTGACACAGTTAAGAAACACCTACAAGTGGGAGGGGGTGATTTGAAAAATGCTTTGCTATATAGGGAACTTATTTGGCAGCTTAGGCTTAAATCTAATATCCCACCAGGTCTTAATGACTATATTAGTATAAAATCTGCATTATTCAAAAAAGCTGAAAATGTGTGATTTTTAAACATATTATACTTAAAATGTGTTTTATTATTTGTTATGCAAGTTGTCTGTATAAGTATATATTTGAACAAGTATATGATGTTTAGCTCTATTTAGTTTGAGCTTTTTAATATAACATATTATAGTAAGGTATAATATGGTGATGTTACTTTAAATTTTAATTATGTGTTGGTGTTGATTGAGATTAAGTATATAACGTTGTATGTAGTACCAGTGCTTTTATCTGATGAAGTCTTATTAGACGAAAGCGCTCATCTGTGAAGTATTGTGGAACCATAAAGGATTTTTGCACCTTCGTTTGTGGCCTGGACTTTTATTTTTGCTGATTTTAGTTTTACATTTTATTATCTTGACTCTGTTGACATAAACTAAGTACATTTGTCTATAAGCAGTTCAGTGGAACATTACCATGAACTTGGGTATTATTTGTTGGTTAGCTGGAGTTGGTGCATGCATTATTTCTGTGTCATATGAATAACGGTCTATAACTGTGCCATAGTTTTTTTTTGCCCTCAGACTCTCACAAGCCAGTCTTTAACCTTGAATCATCTGTTAAGTTATATGAGCTAAAGATGTTTTTCAAAAAAGCAACAGTGCCAACATGTCTAATGAGCATCTCAGTCATTTCAAGCAGAAAGATTTCAGAAGTTGAGGTTATACCAAACAGCAGCCTCTTGAAACATAACCTTCCTAGTACAGTAAAGCAAGGTTGCCAGCTTAGTGTTCATTTTCTCTGCTGGTATTTGCCAAAATCCAATGAAAGCATCTTATAGTGAAAACACTTTAGTATTGACTAGCATGGGTGCTATGTTTTCTAGAGTAGGTAGAATGCACCTTTCCCATACAACTGTATCATGAAACTTTTCTAAGCCAACACGTATTCATATACTGCCATTTTGATTTTTACTGGAACCACTGATGCAAATCACTCAGTTGGCTCAGTTACACTTTCAATTATTTGTAATTCATTTCTGTTGCTACATTAGACAGCATAGGAAATGGCACCCTTCTAATTTTGGTCAAGGCATGTATAACAGCATTTGGTTTTAATTAAGGCTTTACTGATTCATAATTAAACAGGCTAGCTTCAGCATTTACATCCACACTGTTTTAATTTCTACTTGCAGTAATGCCCATCTCAAATACCACAGCCATTCTGATCCGATTAAGTATGTATGGACTACCAAGCACATAAACCTTAAACTCAGATTTGCATGCCTTTGACTCAGAAATGGCAAGAACTTGACAAATGTACTTGAGTTTTGCCTGCAGTGCTATGGATTTCAGTATGTGCTTCATGGAAGTGTAGAAGCTGCAATCAGCTACCATAGGCAGCACATGTCACAGTAACATTGACCCCTGTATCATTCTTGTAACTCATTTCACTTCCATTAATACAAAATTTACTTGCTAGTCTGATTCAGTATCAGACATAAGCAGACACCAAACTCAGGAAAAAATTTGTTCTGGACATAGTTTCCAATTTTATGTTCAGAAATGACGTCTTTAATTAACTTTGCCTTAGAAGTAACATCAAAATGGCACACAACTTTTGTATCTCTTATAGTGCCTGCCTCATACTGAACGCTGTTCTAACTCAGCATGATTATGACTATATCATGTACATTTGCATGTCTCACTCTGCATTTTACACATTTGCATGCTATAAGCAGAAAGATGTTTCATTTGAATTATACATTTTACCTCTTAATCATTTTGCCACACTTAAATTTAGTATTTTTGCTTTTTTTTTTTTATTTTACTAATTGACCTCTTTGGTGAAAGTTGCAACATTTGAGACACCTGCTTTTTTCTGTCACGCAATAGCAATTATGTCTCTGAGTTGATCATCTTTTTTTGCAATTAAACCCACAATTTCCAGCCAGTACATACAAGTGCCTTACAAAATTTTCAAAACTTTCACATTTGGCTTGTAGAGATCTGTGAACGCATACCTTTTCATGTATAATATTTCATTTTAGCACAAAGCTTACTAGTAATTACTTCATAAGGCATATTCTGTCTCTCTGAAACTGAAAAGGGACTGTATATTGTTTCCACTCCTTTTCCCTTTCGATATAACAAAATATTTACCTGGATGTGTTCTGATTATTTACCTATCTTTGCCACTACTTTAAAACATGCATATTTTTGCCTTTAGGCAGGACAACCAAATGTTCTTGTGAAGTTAAATGGCTCAGGTGGGCTAAACTTTGTCATTTTTGTCAAACATTGTTTCTTGGGCTGAACATTTTAAAATCAGTAAACTGGCTGTCAGGTACAACTACTTGTTTGCAGTAAAATGGTATACTCTCAACCTTGCAGATAGTACTTGCCTTGTTGGCATGGTTTTCTGACAAGAATGGTGTTTTTGATTCATGAAGAAGGCACCATTTCTGACACCATGTCACACGGAACACCTCTATCAAATAGCTATGTTATTAATTTCAGTATATACTAGCATTTTAATCAAACAAGTAATTCATTCTATACAAAATATCAACTCAGTGGAAATGCTGCCAGCAGTCCAATCATCACAAACAGACACTAGATACTATGCATTATGGGATACATTAATTCTTAAAGAGCAAACTGTATAGCAATCTAAATGTAGCAATGGCTATATTACATATTCACTGTATATACAGACTCAGGTAACTCTAATTTACATACCTTCACAGATGGCATTACTTAGAATCAGTGATGGGAGCAATATATTACAATAAGTAATATATTACTGTAATATATTACAATTTCTAGTAACTAGTAATATAACTAGTTAGTTTTTCAAAATAGTAACTGGTAATGGTAATATATTACTTTTTTTAGTAACTAGTAACTTAGATGTGAGTTACTTTTGAGTTACTTTTGCTTAAAGCAGTGGTTCTCAATGTGGGTGATATAGCCTCCTAAAGAGTGATGGAAAACTTTCAGGGTCCCTATATAGTATGTATAGTAATCAGATGTTAAGAGGTAATAGACACTTTGAAGTGGAAATTTGGATAAAAAAAATTGGCACAACTCATAGCACGTAACATTCATAATAGAGCATTAGAATTAGTCTGGAGCAAAATTTACTTCATTTTTTTTTAGCACTGCAAGGAGGTGAAAGCTAATGATGACCAGACTCCAGCCCTGCCCTGGTACTGTGGGACTCTAATCCACTAAAACATCCCCTAACACTGGGACAATTTTAGCCTGCGAGAGATCATAGCCTTACTTTGCAGTATAATAAATGGCATTGGTTCTTCAAAACACCATCAGTCGGAATCAAACTCATCACTTATCAGTTGAGCACCCGATGCCCCAACCTTCACACCAAGCAGGACTCTTCAAGTGGATCTATGATCAACCAACTTTCGTTTTGACAATTTTTTATGTTCTATTTAAAATTGTTTTCGGGTTTTGATTTTTACTTGCTGAAAATAGACAAAATGTGATAGATTTTTATAGGTATTGTGCTGTTGGCTGGTTTGGTTTAATTATTATCTGTGGCTCTCTAGCTATAAAGACTGGTCTTCTTCTTCTCCTTTTGGCTGTGCCCATTAGGGATCACCACGGTGGATCATCAGTCTGCAGAACAAGTGGCAATGGAGTTTTACATTGTTGAGTTGCCAGCCCAGTGCTCAAACTTCTTCAGAAGGCACTTGCATGCACACACTCACACCTAAGGCCAATTTAGAATGTTTAATCCACCTGTAGTATGTCTTGGGAATGTGGCAGGAAATCAGAATACCCTGAGGAAACCCACTCGAACACAGAGTGTGTAGATCATAGTGTGTGTGTTGTACTTTTTAAAGCCACTGTAGTTCATGGGCACATGCATAAAAAGTACTGACCATGTGCAAGCAGAGTGCCATTTTGTGTAAACAGCTGAATTGAAAGTATGTATGTGTGTAGCAGTCAGTCAGTTATCTAGTTCGTTTAAGGTTTCTGTTCCAGTCATTCATCCTGATGTGTTTGTGTGTAATAAATATCTTAAATGAACACCCAAGCCTCATCATCTTATTTGAATACACAAGACAAGTGACATGTTGTCAGAATGGGATCAGAAGTCAAAACTCCTTAAAACCATGAGGCGCGTGGTCAGAAATGGAGAAATATACAAGAGTGGCTCAAACAACTCGTAAACAGGTCAGAAAATATTTGTAGGTTCTTAAAACTCATTTAAATGATTTTTCCCCTCAATTAATATAAAGCAATGCATTCCAAACCAATTACTGAATAAACAGAATGTTCAAAATTGCTGCATATTGAAAAAAGTACTTGAAATAATTACGGAAACATTTGAAACAATATCTGAATCATATAAAATGCTCAAAAAAGAGAAAACAACTATATTTTTTCACAATGTACTACTTTTTGCAATTAACTAAAGCTATTCAAAGTAACTAAAGTGTTGGCAGTGTGTGCAGTATTACAGTACAGTCTTTTCAAAGAGTACAGTTATTTCAAAGAGTCTGTTGTACAGCTGAATATAATTACATGTACCTGGTGTGTTTGACACTTATTTGAGATGGCTGAGGGATTTCACAGACCTGATCTACTTGTGTTTGATAAGAATATTGCTGAAAACTGAAGTGTGTTTGAGCAAGAATATATTTTCATACAGGTTGCTTTTTCTGATAAAGATGCACATAAAAAAGCATTTATTTTGCTCAGTTTAGCTGGTTTCGAAGCCGTTGAGAGAGAACATTCATGTGTGTATGCACCTGCTGTTTATGCAGAGAAGGGGGAAGACTGCCATATTGTGGTACAGGCTAAAAAAACGGGAAGACTCTGAGTGCTTAAAACATAAATTTAGAGAAATGTCCAACCCTCAAATGAATATTACAGTGGAAAGGTGCTATTTTACACAAGAGATCAAAAGCCTGGTGAAACTTTTGCAGCATATATAACTGACTTGAGAAACAAGTCAAAAACGTGCAGATCTGGTGATTTGAGAGATGAGTTGATAAAAGACAAGCTTATGTGTGGTGTTAATAATGATGCAGTGAGAAAGATTTTGCTTTGTGACAGTGATTTAACTTTAAGCAAAACCACAAAGATTTGTCCGATACATGATCTTATAGAAAAGTACATGAATATGCTTACGAATGATAAGAACAAGCTTGCAGCTTCTTCCAGCATGAATGCTGATAGTATGCAGCACACTATGGCTGACATTTGGACCCATCAGAATCATGGTTTCTTTGGTGTCACCACCCACTGGATCGATTGTGACACACTTTAAAGAAAGTCAGCTACTTTGTCATGCTGCATATTACAGGAAAGGCATACATATGATCTCATAGCATCAACTCGAGAGCATTCCCATCAAGTACAAGATAGATCAAAAGGTGTGTGCAACAATTACTGACAATGGCAACAATTTTGTAAAGGCTTTCACTGTCTTCTCAGATGGTGAGAGATCTGAGACCACAAGCATTATGTCCCAAGATGAGGATGATGATGGTGAAGTGATTTACAACAGTGTGACAGCCATGATGAGTCAGTCAGAGCAAAGCGAGAACATCTATTCACTGCCTCGCCATCTGAGATGTGCAGCATACCCACATTGAATCTAGTTGCCATGCAAGATGCAGAATCTGCTTGTAATGATGAACAGTATAAAAAGATCATGCGAACCACCATGGCCAAATACTATGCTGCTTGAAACAAGGTTAGTTGCAGTACCCAAGCTGCTGAGGTGGTTCGAAATAAGTGTGATCTGGCATTGATTATTCCCAATGCAACATGATGGAACCCCATTTTCTACATGATGGAGAGAATTCACCTCATTGCAACTCAGGGTGAAGGCTTGCTGAATGAGATATGTGAACAGATTTGAATTGCCATCTTCAGGCCTGCAGAAATTACCTTTGTTGCTGAGTTTGTGCAAGCAATGCAGCCCCTGGCAATGGCTCTGAACATCCTGCAGTCAGAGCTGAAAAGCTTCATGGGAATCCTGCTCCCCACCATTACGTGCCTAAAAAACAAGTTGTCTGAAGTCAGGCAGTCTGTGAAGCTTGTTGTGCTGCTAGTTGATGCTCTTCTTAAAGGCATTGAGCCTTGGTTCAATCACCTTCTGGAGCCTGAAGAGCCCATTCTGACTAGCATAGTGCATCCACAGTTTCATTTGTGATGGATGGACAGTGAAGAGCAGAAACTCAAAGGCAAAGCTCTGTTCATTGATGCCATGTAGAAACTGGATAAACCTGCATATGGATCATCTGAAGCTTCTGAATTAACTGCCAAAGACAGCTTCTTCAGCTTCAAAGAGTCGACGCCAGCCAATGTCAGTATATCTTCTCAGATGGATACGTATCTGGCTGATCTTTCCAGAGAAATATCTTCTCTCAACAGTTACCCTATAGTGAAGAAAATATTTCTAAATACTAATACAGCTCTGCCAGCTAGTGCACCTGTTGAATACCTGCTCAGTCTTGGTGGACAAGTGCTGACTGCAAGAAGAAATAGGCTCACCAACGAACACTTCGAAAAGTTGCTCCTTCTTTGAGCCAACAAAAATGTGCAGTCATTGTTTAGTCATTATGAACAGTTATATAAAGTGGTGTTTTGGTTGACTTTGTTGTGTTACCAGTCTAGTTAGACCTATATGACATTTTCTGTAAGAATTTTTGCATCCTCAGCATTAGTTTTAGCAGATTAGCCTAATGTATATTGTTGAAAATATGATGGATTGTAACTTGTTATAGGTCTTGTGTTGCTGGCTGTGCATACTTTGGTTTAAGTATTAAATTGTGACTCTCTGACTATAAAGACTAGTGTGTGGGACTTTGTAAACTGTAAAATGCTACTCATCATTATTGTAACACTGTGTATACAACTTTAATACACTCATATTCATGTGCAGTAAGCATGCATTCCTCACACACAAGCACTGTGTGAGTAAATCTGAATATGAGAATTGATAAACTATACTTATGTAAAAGTAACTCAACAGTAACTAGTTACTTTAGTTAGTAACTAGTAATAGTAATATATTACTTGCTTAGAAAAGTAATAAGTAATAGTAACATAATTCTTTCACTTAAAAGTAACTAGTAATATTAACGTATTACTTTTATAAGTAACTAGCACAACACTGCTCAGAATCATGTCTCCTAGTCCTACAGACATGATGTGTTCTGCCATCTGTGATTTCCTCAGTCTTTTATTTCTAGATTATACTTACTTGCCATGTAATGGGTAATATGATAACACAGGCAAATAATCCAAGAGTAACTGATGATGATAGACAATGCCACAAAATAGGATGTGTAATTCTTTAGTAACGTGACAGAGGAAATTTTTAATAACCTTAAGCATGTCAAAAAAATTAATTAATGTAATTAAGATTTCAAAAGTTTGTTTGAGACATCTAACTTCAATGTTCATCCATAGCATAGGTTCATATGTTCATAAGCAACTACCAGAGACTGGCTTCCCTTGCTGGCCAGTTAAAGACTATCCAGTTTCCCATTTTTGTGCTAAATAACCTATCTCATTTGGATTTAGATCATACCACAGATAATTTGAGATTATAAACACTTATAGCATTATTATACTATTTAATTTCTTAGATCAATATGGATGTTGCTCTCCTTTTTTCATACCTATATCTTTAAAATTAATTCTATTTGAGTACATTGTTTTATGTAATTGTAGACTTGGTAGCTAGACTGATACTTCTGAACCATGTCAAGATATGATCAGACTAACATAACAGATGCATTACAGATATAACTACTTGACTTCAGTAAAATACACCAGCGACATAATATAACAAAAGGAGAGTTGTAGCTAGGTCATCCAGTGCCCCATAACAGCTTACAACTTTGAAAAAAAATACAACAGATTTTAGGGCAGTCACATCATATCAGTGCAGCGAGATTTCAAACTAAACAGGGTACTTACTAGATAAGTCAATAATTCATGTAGAAAATATCAAACCCAGCAGAACATTTAAGACTGTCCCCTCTGCATGATACCTTTTTAATAATACAGAATGACGTCAAGTGGGATGAAGGGTTGAATATGTAAAAGAGGCTTTGTTATGACCTGATTTATACAAAATACACTGCTACAAACAACCTGATTTATACAGTATATACTGCTACAAACAATCAGTGTTGTGCTACAGCACAATGCTGCTGGTCTCACGATCAGCATTTTTCTAAGGAAGGCATGAAAGGTATATACTTATCAGTAACATATTCAATGCTCATAAAAGCAGAGGCACTCTTTAGAAGGATAAGGAAATACAGAATGTCATGAACTAAAAACAAACTTCTTAGTAAAAACTATAAGAAAAACCCAGTCAAGCTACACCTTCTAAAAATCAACTTTTGATAGACTTACAACTGGTATAGAAAAAGTAAATATGCAGGCATTTGTTTGCAGCTATGCTATTATATACTTCAGTGTTGTAAATCAGATTCTGGATGAATTTGCATGAAAACTGTACTGCTTTCAGTCTTTGTCTAATATAATATCGGTAAGTGGTACCATAGCTTCTGCATGCCACATCACACATATTGATCAAAGACTGACAGCCAGGAAATGCCTGCACGTTTTCATGGTGTGCCTTACACTTTCATATTTAGTTCTGCTGCCCTGTCCTGCTTGGAGCTTTGGTCATTCATTTGGTTGCAGAATTCTTCTGAATATAATATGTATCATATACAGATGGCATAGGCAGATCTTCTGAGCAGACAGAGGTGATGAAGAGCAATTTTTCACAATTAGCATTTGGACCATATAAAGAAGCAAATCAGCAATAAAAACACATGGAAACATTAAATATTTCTTGACTTGTTGCTGTGATAAGGAGGCCTTTAAAATTAATCTGAAAACCTGCCATGAAGTAAAACTCTAAGAGGGAAGACAAAGCATTTGAGTGATTGATAAGTATGTCAAGTTCCATTGCTGCCACAGTGCTAACAGCTAAGGACCTGCTGCATGACAGATGGTTCTGCCATCATGTGACATATTACCTCAGCTTTCTTGTCTCTCTTTGGGCCTTGTCATGACTATCTCTTTAATTTATTCTTCCCTTCCTGAGTTGTATCTTAGTCTGCATTAATACCACTGAGCCAGAAGTATCTCCAGTCCATCATTTATATACATGATATGGCCTAAATAAGACAATGGCACTGCTTGCTTGCAGCAATGTTCCCAGGCTTCATATTATTTTTTGCCTGCAATTCAGGAGTATATTTAGGTTAGTAATGCAGGAAACACATTTGCTTCATTATTTATTATGACTCAGAAAATGCAAGGCCCATTAACTGCTACGCTATTTCTGTTTTGTTTTCTGAAATACAGAAATGCTGAAGCATATAAGAAGTTATATCACAATTCATCTGCATTGTCTCTTTCTTTTTTCATTTTCCTTCTTTTTTCTTTCTTGTTTTATTCCTCTTTTCTTTTTCTCTGTTTCTTTATATGTATTGATGTTTTAAAATGCAACAACGCTCATCCTGCAGTCAAACATTTAGCAATGACAAGTATTTGCAAACTGAAATACAGTGTTGGTTCTAGGGTTAACTAAACTCCTTTGATCATGTACTTCTCTAAACATTCCATACAGACACAAAAGAAAAAGCAACTTTCATTCTATATTAATTTAACTGGCACATTTTTTAACTTTCATAGGATCAAATTTATTTTAATAGTGCACATTGCATTGGGATCACTGAGACTACAACTGACTTTGTAGCACAGGGAAAAACTCAGTTTTATAATTAATTCTAAGCACTGCAGACATGATTGCATCTTTAAGATATAACTTCTGAACATTTCTTATAAAGCTTTGTTTTAAAGGTCACTGATAACAGACAACACAAACTCTGTTATGTAACAAATGCAGTGCAGTATGTTAAAAACAATGGATTTTAACATTTTACTATTTGCAGAATGTCGTCTGCTGCCTACTGAGACATTTTTTGTAGTGTGGTAACATTTATATAAATTGAATTGATCCAGAATTGTTTCCTAGTGCTTGTGTCAATATATTTTATAAAATGCATGTACACTTTTTTATATAAGCTAGTTTTTACTAATAATTTTAAACATTTTAATTACCATGTAGGCATTACAGAACAGTGCAAAGTTCAAGGAAGTGGCACATTTCAGTATGTCAGTTGTGCAACAAGTACTACATTGACATTTGTTGAAAAAGGTAATGGTTTCTATTCCCACTACAGGTAGATGGAGTGTTAACACTGAAACATAGCATAAGGGGTACTACACTCCAGATGAGATGTTAAACTGAGCTCCTATCCACCTGAGATGCTGGTATCTCAGGGGGGTGTTAAACATAGCAAGGCGTCCATATAAAAGAGGCAGAGAAGCTCACTGATGTCCTGGCCAAAGTTCCGCTAGTACTTTAAATACCATCTTGGGTCTCTGCTGAAAACTGGCCAC
>NC_056725.1:1606289292-1606321792 GCF_019279795.1 Protopterus annectens
ACAATCTACATAACCTGGCACTGTAATAGTCCTATCCAAAGAACATACAGAAATATAGGGACCTACAGAGATGAAACGACGCATGTTACAATTGTAACAACAATGCATACCTTTCCTATTACTAAGCCCCTTTGAATGACCATTATTGTGATTTTCTAAAATTCTTTTTAAATTGTGATTATTTCTATGGGTGAAAAATGGTCTATCCCCCAAAATTTCAACCATATCGAAATTCCCCTTAATGACCCTCCAATTTTTCTCCATCATATTCTTGATACGTTGAGAGTCAGAATTCATTTCCAAACAACATACTAAAGAATGATTGGTGTCGTTAGTATTTCTCTTTTTTATAGTGTCAATAGCAGTAATAGAACTGATGTTTAAAAGAGGTGGATACAATAGTTTACATTTCTGATAAACTTCCTTAGCCGTATCTGTCAATAGAGCTCTGCAATATCCACAATCTACGAATAGGGAAATGATGAACTCAAATTCCTCCACTAAATCTTCATCCCTTGACGTCATACGGCAGGCTCTAATTAACTGTCCCCTTGGAATATTTCTCATCACATGTTTTGGATGTCCACTACGATGGTGTACATATCCATTACAAAATGTTTTTTTCCGATATATGCGGCTATGAAACCTTGTTTCACAACTATCCCACCATAAAGACACATCTAAAAAGTTCACTTCAACCCCACGTTGCCAATCACAAATTTTAAAAAAGAAGACAGGGAATTAATCTCTAACAAGAAGGCTTCAACAGTATGTTGATCGCCTTCAATAATGAAAAATAAATCATCTACAAAGCGGGAATAAAAGGAAATATTATATTTATTGGTTAGGTAAGGAATAAATTGATGTTCTCACCAAACCATAACAGTGTTGGCATAAGCAGGGGCTGCCGGTGACCCCATAGCTACACCTCTTATTTGCCTATAATAAATTCCATTGAAAAGGAAAAAATTATTATGTAAGATGATATCCAAAAACCTACAAACTGTGGAAATAATGTTGTTACTGAAAAAAGTTCTATCTTTGGTCAAAAAATTCCTGACAGCATCTATTCCCTCATCATGGGGGATGCAAGTATACAATGAAATAACGTCAAGTATAAAAATTACATGTTTATTTGGGTCAAAAAGTCCCATCAAACTATAATGGTTGATTTTCTCCAAAAAATGCCAAGAATCACGCGTGTAAGAACCTTCATCAACAATAGTCGGTCCTAAAACTGCATCAATCACCAAAGATAAACCCTCTATAACACAGTGTGGTGAAGATATAATAGGTCTAAAAGGGGGCCGTTTAACACACTTATGAGTTTTAGGTATTCCAAACATAACCCCAATTCTGGGTTCTTCTATCACACAAAATTCGTACATTTCAAAACTAATGTCACCTGACATTAAAGCCTCGTAAAGATGTGAATGAATTAACCTCTGACTCCGGTGGATGTCAAAGAGTGTAACAACATCATATTCATCTTTGTTGTTTAAAATTTCTTGCATGCTTTTAATATATACTTCTTGTGTCATTACCACAATGTTGCCACCCTTATCACTCTTCATAAATCTAAATTTGTTAGTCATACTTTTTAAATTACGTAAAGCGTTTTTTTCCCCAAGAGTCATATTGCTGTAAAAATTGGGTTTAAAATTCAACATATCATATGTGTCTTGTATACACAAATCTTCAAACACTTTAATAGTATGTGATAAAGTAGGAGTATAACAAGATGGTTTAGTAAAAATCTGATTATCCTTGGAAATGTCATGCATTAAATAATGTAAATTAAGTTTCCTAGCATATTTCTTAATATCAACTACTGTCTTTACATAATTGGCTCTATTGCTGGGAACAAAATTTAACTGCAATTTCAATACATCAAAATCATCTTTTGAAAAAACATGATCAGTCAAATTAATTATGTTAAAATTATTAACTTGTCCGTCAAAATGTCCAGTTAGGTCTCTTCCGGACAGTTCTGTTTTGGCCTTTTCAACAATGAGGACTTCAACAACAAACGTGAACAACTGGTTAAACTTTTGAAAAGGTACAATTCTATTGATTTAGAGAATTGTTATTTTAACCGGTGCATTGATTTAAAAATAGTTCCAAAGGGGCTTCGCTTTTTTAAGTGTCCCAATGGTGTTCACTTAGGTGAACCGATGTTTGAGACTCTTGTTGTTTTTTTCAACGATGCAGGCTTACGTTTCTTGCAACTGTTAATTGACAACAATGTGACTAAGATGGAATTACTTAAAAAAGAAATTGCTAATCTTGAAAATTACTTTAAACAAAAGTTGTTTGGGGATAGTCTTGACAACTTTTTTAACCAAACAACTAATGACATTGAACAACATTGTACTGAAGTTATTAACAGGAAGCAAGCAAAATTGGTGCGTGACATTTCCTCTTATAACAACAAAACGGCTTTTGACAACTTTGCTGCCTATAATAAATTCAATAAACCATATATTTCGAAGGTGTTGAACTTTCAACAAAGTAAAAAACCTACATATACTAAAACATTGTCAAGCGGGGCATCTGGCAGTAATCTTAAAGTTCAGGAAGACACTGGACTTTGCAGTAATAAAGACTGTTTGACTGTGACAGGCACTGTGGGGAATGAGGTCGTAGCCCCAGTAGCTCAAGCGCATGTCATTACTGCTATCAATGACAATCATTCCATCGGTGCTGATAATGAAACATCTACTACCGGTAGTGACGTGAAGTCAGTTAAACCTAAGGTTGGTTTGGGCAATTCATCTACATCTTCTTCTCTTTTTTTCACAAGAAAGGGCAGATGAATACAAGGACAGTATTTACCAGGAGTCGGACTTTTTTGGGGTCCGAGTCATCGGGGGAAGAGACCTAACTGGACATTTTGACGGACAAGTTAATAATTTTAACATAATTAATTTGACTGATCATGTTTTTTCAAAAGATGATTTTGATGTATTGAAATTGGGGTTAAATTTTGTTCCCAGCAATAGAGCCAATTATGTAAAGACAGTAGTTGATATTAAGAAATATGCTAGGAAACTTAATTTACATTATTTAATGCATGACATTTCCAAGGATAATCAGATTTTTACTAAACCATCTTGTTATACTCCTACTTTATCCCATACTATTAAAGTGTTTGAAGATTTGTGTATACAAGACACATATGATATGTTGAATTTTAAACCCAATTTTTACAGCAATATGACTCTTGGGGAATAAAACGCTTTACGTAATTTAAAAAGTATGACTAACAAATTTAGATTTATGAAGAGTGATAAGGGTGGCAACATTGTGGTAATGACACAAGAAGTATATATTAAAAGCATGCAAGAAATTTTAAACAACAAAGATGAATATGATGTTGTTACACTCTTTGACATCCACCGGAATCAGAGGTTAATTCATTCACATCTTTACGAGGCTTTAATGTCAGGTGACATTAGTTTTGAAATGTACGAATTTTGTGTGATAGAAGAACCCAGAATTGAGGTTATGTTTGGAATACCTAAAACTCATAAGTGTGTTAAACGGCCCCCTTTTAGACCTATTATATCTTCTCCACACTGTGTTACAGAGGGTTTATCTTTGGTGATTGATGCAGTTTTAGGACCGACTATTGTTGATGAAGGTTCTTACACGCGTGATTCTTGGCATTTTTTGGAGAAAATCAACCATTATAGTTTGATGGGACTTTTTGACCCAAATAAACATGTAATTTTTACACTTGACGTTATTTCATTGTATACTTGCATCCCCCATGATGAGGGAATAGATGCTGTCAGGAATTTTTTGACCAAAGATAGAACTTTTTTCAGTAACAACATTATTTCCACAGTTTGTAGGTTTTTGGATATCATCTTACATAATAATTTTTTCCTTTTCAATGGAATTTATTATAGGCAAAAAAGAGGTGTAGCTATGGGGTCACCGGCAGCCCCTGCTTATGCCAACACTGTTATGGTTTGGTGGGAACATCAATTTATTCCTTACCTAACCAATAAATATAATATTTCCTTTTATTCCCGCTTTGTAGATGATTTATTTTTCATTATTGAAGGCGATCAACATACTGTTGAAGCCTTCTTGTTAGAGATTAATTCCATGTCTTCTTTTTTAAAATTTGTGATTGGCAACGTGGGGTTGAAAGTGAACTTTTTAGATGTGTCTTTATGGTGGGATAGTTGTGAAACAAGGTTTCATAGCCGCATAGGGAATCAAAAAGCAAGTACAAAACTTACAAATCGTGAGCCAACTAGGCTGGGAAACAGTAATAAAGGCAAACGCAAATCCTTCGTTGAAGTCTTTAATAAAATGGCACAAAAGAGACAGAGACAGTACAGTAAACGCACGACAGTACACAATCCAAAACGATAATCCACACTAAAAGTAACACACTCCGATGTTAAGCGCTTTCATCTGCGGAATGCAGACTTCATCAGAACAATTTCCTGTGCTACTTTCTCTTCAATTTAAACAAATATTGGCGCCAAACTTGGTCGGATGTTTGAAGACACATCCCTATATATACAAGAAAAATATGTGAGATAAACTCTACTGTTGTGTAATGATGCATGATTCCCAAATAGTGAAATGACTATTCTAATACATTTTTCACCCTTGTATAAAACATAGTACATGTTTTACACTTAATAAATTAATATACAATATTTAAAATATTTAAAAGACTTTAGTACATATTGGTAAAATTGTGTGCAACTTCTAAATAGCATATAAATATCTTATAAAATTTCATTGTAAGCATGTATAGCCAATAATACCAAATGTCTCAAAAGGCATGAACTGATGGCCTTGTATGAATAAAAAATATATACAAATAGAATCCACCAATAAATATATACCTCATAAATAAATAAAAACATGAATAGACACATACATAACTGTAAAACATAGACTCTTTCTGATATTGTGTTTGTATGTAATACATCACATTTTAAGAAAAGGTTTTATGCTAATAAAATCATTTAATCCCGGGGCTCTAGTGGCATCAACCAAAATCTGCCACTTGCTCTCCCTACATGCTAATTTGGTTTTCCAGTCACCACCTAAAGGATTACTAAATTCTTCGTCGATGATGAAGAAAGTAAAACAATGTTCCTCACCTGCATCTTTAATATGTCTGTATAAAGCGTTCTTTATGTCCTTGGTTTTAATTTTATAATAATGTTCATATATTCGCTTCTTCAGTTGCCTCTCCGTCTTTCCAATGTAAAAGGCGGGGCATAAATTACATTTGGCTAAATACACCACTTGTTTGGTATAACAAAACCCTCCTTTGCTCCTAATTTTAGTGTGACTGACATCGTCCAATATAATATAAGGCAAGGTATTGATGTATTTGCATTGTTTACAAAATCCACATTTCTTGGTATGTGTGTGTCTATCCCTCATTTTATCTTCGTAATTACCTGCTCTCTCTAATAATTTTTTGAGATTGGGAGCTGTTCTATATACTATAATCGGGTACTGGCCCAGTTTGTCTCTACAATCATCTGTAACCGTGATTATGTCCCAATATCTGTTTACTATATCCTTGATACAATTAACAAAGGGAGTATAAGTTAAAACACAAACTCGATCCCCTCTGTACTTGTTCATGATTTGTGTTTTATGTAAACTTTCATATTTGCCCAGTAGTGGAATAATTTTGTGTCCCACTGCGAGCTGACATAATTGATGGTGTCATCTAATAATTCTTTAGGATAGCCCCTGTTGTAAAATAATTGATATATGTATTTCATTTCCTTCTCCATCTCTTCCATCATGGATGACATCCTAGCTCCCCTGATGCATTGACCTTTTACAATATTTTTGAAAATATGTCTGGGATGATTGCTAGTGAAGAAAACATAATCATTTGAAAACGTAGTCTTTCTGTGAACTTTGGATGCATATCCTTCAGCTGTCTTATAGATGTAGGTATCCAGATAAGATATACCACTATCACTTACGTTGTAAGTAAATTTTAAAAAATCCGTAGTATTGTTAATATACTCTATAAATTTAACTATATCATTCTTGTCACCCTTCCATAAGACAAATATGTCATCCAAAAATCTTGCATAAAAACTGATGTTAGCTTTATAACTACTGTTAAACACATGCTTGATCTCCCAGTCTAACATGACTAAATTGGCAAAGACGCACCCATAGCCACTCCAGTATTTTGTCTAAACACTTCGCCTTCAAAAAATATATAGTTATGATCTAATACCAATGACATCATATCTGAAATTAATACAATTCTATCACAACTTAGGTTAGAATAATTCCTCAGACTGTTGCAAAAGTGGTCTAAACCTTCTTCTTTAGGAATACTGGAAAACAAGTCATAAACATCTATAGTGACAAAGATATGGTCCGATACACAAACTAAGGGAGTTAATTTACCCAAAAAATCCCAAGAGTCAATGATAAGATGTGGGATATTACTGTAAATGTGTTTAACCCAACTGTCTATCATATATCCTATATTAAAAGTCTTGGATTTAGACCCAGATATAATGGGTCTAAAAGGTGGATTGGATATTGATTTATGAATCTTGGGAATACCCACT
Source organism: Protopterus annectens (assembly GCF_019279795.1). Classification (NCBI taxonomy): domain Eukaryota; kingdom Metazoa; phylum Chordata; order Ceratodontiformes; family Protopteridae; genus Protopterus; species Protopterus annectens. The sequence continues at coordinate 1,606,295,883 of NC_056725.1, forward strand.
ATATGAGCCAATATCGGAAATTCAATATGAATAAAGTCATAATCTTCCTTGGTGATTCTATTGTCTAACAAATATTCTTCTATATATGAATCTATCCGTCTATATCCGATATGCACTTGATTCATGGATATTACTTCATAATGACCAGATTCATATAAAATTTTGTGGATAGCAGCTTTATAATCATGAGTAGAAAATATAACCACTTCTCCCCCTTTATCTGGTTTCATTATTCTGATTTCAGGATTTGTAATCAACTCATTTAGGCATTCTCTTTCTCCTATACTTAAGTTGTCCTTAAGCATAGATGTTGGTTGAGTATTCCTTCTAACTTGTTTATTGAACCTGTAGATGTCATTACAAACCAGATTTTCATAATTGGTAACTATGGGATGGCTATTGGGAATATAACAACTCTTTTTCTTTAAAAAACCTTGAACATTTTGTCTATCATTTTCATCACTATGAAACAACATAGCTAAATTCATCTTCCTACAGAATAACTTGATGTCTTTGATGCTTTCCACCAAATTAAATCTAGAATTCGGAATAAATTTCATGCCTTTGGCTAATAACTGATAGAATTCATCTTTGATAGTAAAATCTGAGTAATTAAAAACATTAAAACCATTAAATGTGCTCATAATATTGTTGTGATTTGATGAAATAAGTTGTCCAGAACAAGGTGAAACAATGGGTAAACCAGAACAAGATGAAGAACCATCTGCCAAAGAGGCATCCCTATCGAACAATCCTTCTCTGTCATGTATATCAATCTCTATAGCTGTATTGTGAGCTAAAATTTCCTGTTGGATTGATTGTAATACTTTTGATTTTTCTTGAAGTTGGGGTGAAATCTGCCTCCTTGAAAATTTTCCTTGTATTCTTCATGTATTGCCCTTTCACCATTGTTTGTATCTGTTATCAAAATACTGTTGAAGCCTTCTTGTTAGAGATTAATTCCCTGTCTTCTTTTTAAAATTTGTGATTGGCAACGTGGGGTTGAAAGTGAACTTTTTAGATGTGTCTTTATGGTGGGATAGTTGTGAAACAAGGTTTCATAGCCGCATATATCGGAAAAAAACATTTTGTAATGGATATGTACACCATCGTAGTGGACATCCAAAACATGTGATGAGAAATATTCCAAGGGGACAGTTAATTAGAGCCTGCCGTATGACGTCAAGGGATGAAGATTTAGTGGAGGAATTTGAGTTCATCATTTCCCTATTCGTAGATCGTGGATATTGCAGAGCTCTATTGACAGATACGGCTAAGGAAGTTTATCAGAAATGTAAACTATTGTATCCACCTCTTTTAAACATCAGTTCTATTACTGCTATTGACACTATAAAAAAGAGAAATACTAACGACACCAATCATTCTTTAGTATGTTGTTTGGAAATGAATTCTGACTCTCAACGTATCAAGAATATGATGGAGAAAAATTGGAGGGTCATTAAGGGGAATTTCGATATGGTTGAAATTTTGGGGGATAGACCATTTTTCACCCATAGAAATAATCACAATTTAAAAAGAATTTTAGAAAATCACAATAATGGTCATTCAAAGGGGCTTAGTAATAGGAAAGGTATGCATTGTTGTTACAATTGTAACATGTGTCGTTTCATCTCTGTAGGTCCCTATATTTCTGTATGTTCTTTGGATAGGACTATTACAGTGCCAGGTTATGTAGATTGTTGCTCTCAAGGTGTCATTTACATCGCCCTATGTTCTACATGTTCGGCATTTTATGTCGGCATGACGACTAGGCACCTAAAAACATGCATTAGAGAACACCTTCACAGCATTAAAAAAAGGGATGACACTAATGCTTTATTTAAGCATTCTTTAGTTTGTCTTAATTTTAAGAAATTTCTGTTCTCGGTTTTAGAGGTTTGTAATAAAGATATGAGGGACGGTGATTATAAGAATCACTTACAACAACGTGAAACTGATTGGCAGATCAGATTAAAATCTGATTCCCCACCTGGTTTGAATGATGTTATTAATGTAAAATGTTATTTAAAGCATCGTGAATTACATATAAACAAAAACAGTGACTTTTTATTTTTTTTTGGCCGATTTCGGCCGTTTAAGCATAAGGCAGCATTGCACAAATGGGATCTGCCCAAAAATAAGAAAAGACGTTGGAAATAAGCTTTTAAACCAAAATCAGCATTCTGCCATAATAGTCAATGGCATGCATAACACAACAATACCATGCTAAGGAGAAGGCTGAGTGTCAGTTTTGTAATCATGCATTAACAGTCAGTTTTATACAAATGAGGGGATTGATACTGAATCACAGATTTCCCCTCACTGTTAGCTTGCACCCAACCATGTAGGTGCAGCAACACCTTGGTTTAAGAATTAGAGGTAGATGACCTCATAAGGGGGAGTGTCATGCATGCTGTAAGCTTATTGGAGCACTGTGGCCCGTGTTTGCCCTTAGCTAATCACAGCTAAGGAAGGGGGATGTCTGAGGCTGCCTAGCAGTGTTTACATTGCCTAAATGGGTGTGCACACCGCGCACCGGGTTTAAAAAAAAAAAAAAAAAAACAGGAAATAGTAGCTCTGTTCAAATCTGAGCTCTGGGCATGCGTGGCACACCTCAGGGCTTAAACAAGAAAACAATGGGAAGGGAAAACAGCAGTAGGAAGGCAATCAAGTAGAACTAGCATAGCTGGCAGGTGAAATGTATCAGAATCAGCCAATTGCACAGGCAGCAGCCCAGCCCACTACTATAAATTATGCAAACAACATTCACTGTGGTTTTTCCCACAAACTTTACACCACCAGTGTACACAGACGGGGAAATTTTACATGACAAAACTAACAAAATGATAGGGGCTGCTGTCGCTGTCAGACATCAATATGTGGAAGAGGCTGAGGGTGGTGAGGATGAGAATGCTGACACCCAACCCACAGTGAGGAGAAGGAGAAGAGAGTACAGACTCAAGGTAACCTACCAGGGGCTACATGAGCTGGAGATAGTGGAGCGCTATAGGGTGGACAGGGACATCTTACAGCAAATTGTTGAACTGTGCCAGCCATGCCTCAAACACAGAACCAACAGAGGGGAACCCATCCCAGTGGATACCAAGGTATGTGTAGGCTTAAGAATACTAGCCACAGGTACCTTGCAAAGGGCAACTGGGGATATCATGGGGATCTCACAGGCATCAGCATCCAGGGTACTCCACCAGCTCCTGGATGCCATGTCAGCACATGCTCGTGAGCACATATTTATTTATTTATTTATTTAAATTTGCTGACCGGGAGTGTCTGACTGGACGTAGGTCCATTTTCAGTGGAGGCCCAGGGAGAAAAGCTCCACAGTTAAAATAAACAGACAGTAGTTACATTGGATTACATAGCGATTAACAATTTAACATAGCAATTACTTACAACATATTAACAGATGAAGAACATAGTACATCAGTAGACAACTAGAATCTTTATCTGTGAAGTACATAACAGACATTAACAAATGTTAGAATGAGAAGTTCCTGCTGTATAATAAGTACTAGGCTTATGAGCATCTGAGCTTGCTATAATCAAGGTAGTTAGTGGAGTGGAAAGAAAGGTAGTGGTTGGATGGGGTGGGTGATATTAGAGTGGGAGTTGTAAGGGCATAGCCAGCATGTTTTTAGGTGCGCTTTTAGTAAAGTTTTGAAGTGGGTGCATGATGGTATGGAGGTAATTGTGGGTGGAAGGGAGTTCCATAATTTGGCTTTGGTGCAAGAGAATAGTGCTTCACCAGCAGAGTTATTGGCTTTAGTGATCTGCAAGTGATTTTTTGTTGCTGGATCTTAGTGGTCTGGTGGTGCGATAGGGTTGGAGTAGATTCTGGAGGGATGGGACATTTAGTGGATGGTTTACTAGTTTGTGGGCGAGTGAGAGTTGATACCACTGAAGGAGGTGAGGGAGTTCAAGCCAGCCCAGTTCAACAAGTGAGAGACAGTAGTGACTACGGTAGGATGACCCTGTGGCGAATTTGGCGATTTTGTTGTAGCAGGTCTCTAGCTTGTTTAGATCGCATTGCCTTAGGCTGGTATATATTGGAGAGGCATAAAGTAGGGTGGAGATAAGGTGGGAATTTGCTATTGAAATCTTTGCTGCTTTGGTGAGAAATTGCTTATTTCTGTATAACGCTCCTAGTTTTTTGTGGACTTTTTTATGGTCATGGATATGTGAATGTCAAATTTTAGTTTATTGTCTAGTTCCACTCCTAGCAATTTGGTGTGTTCAGTTGGGTATATAGTGGTGTTGTCTTTTGCTGTGATGTTAAAGTGAGAGTTGTTTTGAGTATGTTTGGTGGGTTGGAAGATGAGTAGTTTAGTTTTGTTTGGGTTGAATATTAATTGGGCATCGGATAACCAAGTTTCAACAGAGGAAAAGGCTTCCTGTGTGACTTTTTGCAGTTTTGGTAGGGACTGGGCTGAGCAGATGATGGTTGAGTCATCTGCTTATTGTATGAGTGTGCCATGTTTGGTGGCAGAGGCTTGATTATTGGTGTAAACAGAGAAGAGTAGGGGTCCAAGGATGGATTCTTGGGGAACCCCTATGGAGACAAGTAGTTGGGGAGATATGTCATTCTGCCATACAACAGATTGTTGGTGGTCAGACAGGTAACTCTGAAACCAGTTGGTGACTGATTGCGAGAAGGATAGGTTATTGAGAACAGAGATAAGTTGTTTGTGTGGGACCATGTCAGATGCTTTAGATAGGTCTAGGAAAGTAGCAGAGGAGAGATAGCCATTGTTTTTATGCTGAAGGATAGTGTTAGTAAAGGAGAGTAAGGCAGTGGTCATGCTATGGTTTAGTCGGAAACCATGCTGATTACTGGAAAGGAGGTTGTTAGTAAGGAGGTAGTCTGAGACCTGAGAGTGTATGCATCTCTCGAGTATTTTGGAAAGTGGAGAGAGAATAGCTATGGGGTGGTATTTGGTTAGTTCTGTGGAGGGTCCGCCTTTGTGGAGGGGAATTATATGTGATACTTTCCACAGTGTGGGAATGTAACTTTCTGACAGAGTTCAGTTAATCAAGATGGATACTGGGTAGGCCAGAGCATCAGCTACAATTTGTAGGTATTCACTTGGGAGGTTGTCTGCTGCTAATTTGGTGAGTTTAAGTTTAGTTAAGAGTTTTTTTATGTTGGAGGTAGGTACAGGAGAAAAAGAGAATATATTTCCTCAACACCTGTGAGGCATTCACCAGCAATATGCATCTCTTCCACCAAATATCAGAATACCCGGAGATAGTGGGTGCTATAGACTGCACGCACATACACATCAAAGCACCACCCAGTGAGCAGAGTAGGGTCTACATAAACTGCAAGGGCTTCTTCTCCATCAACTGCCAGGTCGTGTGTGATGCCCAGGGCATTATAATGAATGTATGTGCTGGCAGCCCTGGAAGCTATCACGACTCCCACATCTGGCATATGACACAGCTGTACCAGAGATTTGCCAGTGGGGACATCCCATATGGCCACCTAGTGGGGGATGCTGGTTACACACTAGAGCCGTGGCTGATGACACCCATCAGAAATGTGCACACACCCGAAAAAGAACTCCATAATGAGGCACACACACAAACCAGAATCATAATAGAGCGTGTCTTAAGGATGCTGAAGTCACAGTTCCGGTGCCTGGACATATCCGGTGGAACCTTGCAGTACTCTTCAGCTACATGTACACAAATTTTCATTGTATGTGCCATGCTACACAATATGATCCTGTGGAAACAGCTGCAGCAGGAACAGCACGGGGCAGGCCCCCACCATTGCCAAGGCCAGCACAGGCACAGAGTGACTCAGAGGAGGAACAACCCATGTAGGCAGAAGGAGGCATGCCCAGTATGCCCAGGCTTTGGCAAAGAGGCAACTCATAGCACATACACTGACATGGTAGGAACCCAGGGAATGACACCTCTCTCTGACTCGCACATACAGAAAAAGGGATGACAAACATGACATTACCTGTGCTTTACCATGTATAGGGAGTGTACTATGTGTGTCCGGCATAGTCAGCCCTCCAACACTATTCTCAATACTGGCACAGCCACAAAGTAGGTCACTCTTCCTATCAGTTGCTGAATGGAATAGTATGTTCTGCTAGTTGTAGCTAGGGTATGGATGTGAGCATGCAAGGGAATTGGGTGGCTGAATGGGATGGCAGCAGATAGTGGACACCTATATGGGCAGCTTGAAATCCATAACAAATACTGGGGTCAACAAAGTAGGAAGTACTAGACAAGGTGACAAATCCCACTGCAGTACATGTGGCGGCCCAAATGTGTGTCAGGACACACAGATGCATGTCAGTGAGGCTCACATAACCAGCAACAGCCTCAGCCAGCAGGACAGGTGTAGATGGCCATAAAGAAAGGCTGTGCTAAGGCCTCCAATTAATGGCAATGGAGAACAGCCCCCCTCCAGACCTACACAGACCGACTACAACAGGTCAGGCAGCTGTATGTTAGTTCTGCAGGGTAAGAAGTCTGAAGCTGAAATATAGGTCAATAAAACCTAAGATATGTACTCTACTGATATGTCTCTAGTCTGCATGATACGTCAGAATACAAAATGAAATGGAAGCCATCTGAGTACCTGACATACCAGTACAGTCATAGCAAGTGTTTACAGTTGTCAGGTGTGCCCCCCCCCCCCACAATCCTATGTAGAAATGCAGTAACATGTACATGTGGGTTTAATAAAAGTGGAGCACAGATTACCTGAGCTGGCCTAGTTTACAGGATAGATTGTTGCATGTGTACAATATGCAGGGCTCTGTGTGTTAGATTGTTGTGTGTTGTATGTTGTGTGGAAGTGGTCAGCATGTAGGCATGGAGGGTTGTGTCCCGGTGGATTATGGCCAGTACTGTCGATGACAGGGCCATGTTCTGAACAACTGCACTGCCAAACACAATGCATCCCAGCAAGACCCAATCCAGCAGTAATCCATACTAAGTGTTCAGATGTAATATCTGTCGCTGTCTGAAAGATAGACATGGCATGAATGTGGGCCCAGAAATACACATAATACACAGGTGGAGGTACCCTAGACAGAGTACATAAAATGTAACTGTCAACTGCATACACCTTTGGAATTGTACAGACAGGTTAGCAGCACATTAGTTGACTGTATAGTATGGAATACTGATGTATTCTGGCCAATCACTGGCAGACCACAGAAAGTACAGTTATGAAGTAATGAGAGACTGCCTATGTCCCCGCACAAGGCAACATAAGGGGAATGTCCCAGTTATATCTATGAGTCAGCTGCAAGAAGCTTCCATATCACACATGCACTCAGCTCACCCCACCATCAGCCATAGGTTTAACACAGGTCATAATCCTGCTGTTGGGAATGAGTACAGTATGACCCCCACCTTCGTATGGGAATACCCACAAAATGCAGCATCCTGAAGAGGTGTCCCATGCAGGTGTGTCCCTAGCTGTAAGCAGCACCCTGCCAGCATCCAGACCAATGGATTAACATGGACAGAAACTATTGCCATTAACACCTTGCACACTTACCCTGTCATCCCAGGGGAATCCAGTGGCTCACAGCCTGGGACTGTAGGAGTGACAGAATGCACTGGCCTGCTACAGATGGCCTGTATCACTACCAAATGCCCTAGAGTCCTCTGTCAAAGGCCTGCACCTCACCCATACTGCCAATGTATGTTATCTCATGGGGTCCCAACTAACAACATAACACAGTCCACAGAACAAAAATGCAAGGCCATGTCAAAAGATCCCAGTAGCATGCCCACCATGTCCTACTGCATGAACTGTGGACCAACCCCTAAATAATGCTGGGATGAAGGGACAACTATAGGGATACTTTGGAGATATCACTCGCATAATGTTAGGAAGAGGATAGAATAACAGAGTGGGGGGTGTAGAAGCATGGATGCCATGGAGTGTGTGAAGTCCAAAACTCTGATTTGTGCCCATACTACCCCTGCCTGCAAACCCAGTAATGAGTGGCTACAAACCCACTCATAAACTGCAATGTGAAGGGGAACTGACCAGATATATGTGCCCTGTCTCTGGGTAACTTGGGTGAATCTGTACAGCTGAGAGGTATGGCCACAGCAGGATATGGCCATTCTGTTATGTCGATAGATGTACAAGCAGGGTACCCTCAGCCACCACAGTACCAAGGTGCTGGACCATTTACACAGACCCATCAGCAAGTGTCTGCAGCTACCAATCCAGAATGGCATGAGTGCACAAGAATGTGTAGGCTGCAGACCACAATACTGGACACAGCTTCATTCATCTTGTATTTCCCAGGAAATAACTGTGAGCAAATAAGTATATCTGTCAGTAGATGATAACATAATACATCACAGTGTAAAACAATACATATGTCTGAATATCTCTGCTAACACCAACCATGTAACACAAGCCGCACAGACACAGTAGTTACAGTATCCCACTGTCTTTTGCCCATTGTGACTCCATATTGTCAAGATATCTACAGATATCCTGCAGAAACAGGTTACTAGCTGTAGGTGTAGAACACAAAATCCTGCACTGGAGTACAACCTACCTGGAATGGATTCACACACTCAATACAGAAGGTCATGCTCCTACACTTAGAGAAATGAAGCCCATGTCGGACAACAAAATACAGAAGGTCATATTGGGCATCCTCCAACACATACAGAAATGAAGGCCAAGTCTGACAACAACAGTGGACTATACATATCTGCCAGTCGCAGATGTCTGTTCACACACATCACATTGCACACCACTCATGCTTTGCACACACATTGGATAGGAATACTCACACATATCCAAGGCCAACACACTATAATAGGTCAAACATACACACACAGAGATGTGTGGAAGAGGAGAGGCAGACAGTGACAAAGAGATTGCCATCGTGAGGCCTGTCCCACCCACCACACATTCAATTGACCAATGTCACATGATGTGCTGATGTCAATCACTGTAGACATTTTCTTTTGGTAGCCCTTTGTCCTATAGTGTCTGTGGTGCTTGTTATAACTGTGTAACATGATAGTACAAATCAGTATTCATGTAGCATTTGTTTACCCAGTCCTGTCAAATGTAAAGTTGTGTGTGTGTTTCCAGAGGAATGTTTTTTTGGCCCATTCATGCACACTGCACTTCCCATAGCCCATGTTAGCATTCATTCTGCTGTCAGTCACCTTGAAATAACCGTCTGGCCAATTCTTAGTCCCATAATCTCCAAGGTTCATGTGATAACTGTGTAATGCTGTAGTGTAGCATACTAGTTAGGTAGGAGTTCTAATCCCAGACATGGCAACTGTGAAACTCTGTGTGTAGCGATTAATGATTTTGAGGCCATTTCACAGTCACCACACCTCCCATTGCCCTATTTTAGCAAGCCTGCTGATGTCAGTCACCTTCAAATACCCCTTTGGACAAGGGCCAATCCTATAAGCTCTGTGGTGTGTGCAATAACTGTGCACTACTATAGAGTGACATACTATTTAGGTAGGAGTTCTAATCCCAGATGTGGCAACAGTGTGTGTGTGTGTGTGTGTGTGTGTGTGTGTGTGTGTGTGTGTGTGTGTGTGTGTGTGTGTGTGTATGTAGAGAGATTAATGGTTTTGAGGCCATTCACAGTCACTACACCTCCCATTGCCCTACTTTAGTAAGCCTGATGATGTCAGTCACCTTGAAATACCCCTTTGGACAGGGGGCAGCCCTATAGGCTCCGTGGTGCATGCCATAAACATGGAACACTGTAGTAGCAGTAACTACACAGGTATGGGTTTGAATCTCATCTGTGGAAATGTTTGTGTGTGTGTACCTTAAAGCTTTTGGCCCCATTTACACCCAGTACACATCTCAGAGCCTGACGTTAGCAGCCCTGCAGATATCATCCACCTTACAAGTACCTGTTGCCAACCTTAAACCATATCAGGTCAGTGGTGCATGTGGTAAATGCGTAACATAATGGTTCATAAAGATTGTTGCATAGAGGTTTGAACCTCACCCCTGGTAAATGTGTGTTCAGGGTAAAATTATTTTTGGGATTTCTCACCCGCTACATCACCCAGTGCCAGTAGTTACAAGGGCTGGTGATGTTCCTCACCATAGAAGTACTTTGGGACAACATCCATCCTATAAGCTCCATGGCATGTGTGATAAATGCAATGCACTGTAGTAGCAATTAATAGGTAAGAGTTTGAATCTCAGTAGTGGCAAGTATGGGTGTGTATGTGGCTGTCATCGGTATCCTGTGTGGAGGTAGTGGTGATTGTGTAATAAGAAAATGCATTGGGGGGGTGGGTTTAGCTAAATTATTATACTGAAGACCTAGTATATGCCACAATGTCCACCTTACAAGGACAACAGATGTCAAACACCAGAGAGGCTAGTGTAGAAAATCCATAGCTCTACATGTGACATTAAGGATTGGTGAACAATATAGGCAACCCTTGTATTACTCAGAGAACAATCTCCACCCATGTCTCATACACAAGCACACTTGGCTAGGCAACTACCACCATATTGGTAGTTCCCCTGCATATTGCCTCACAGATAGTAACCACGGTGTGATTGCAGTGGACTACATGCCTGTTGACCACAGCAGTGCCACTGACATCAGAAAGTATTGTGATGTGTTACATCTCCTGACTGAGTGTGTGTTATCCAGCAAGTAAAAGGACACGGCACTCTGTTCCATCCCTACAGTAGGCAAATAAATGCTTACAGCTGTCCTTTTGCTACTTTCCCCACTGGATGCCTCCAACAACTGTAGAGTCTGCAAATGATACCCACAAAGGAAATACCATGCCTTATACACATGCCCGGAATGGACAGACACCTCTAACTCAACTGAATACCTGTATCATGCTATCAATGTAGGTGCAAGCATGACCTCAGTTCCATAGCCAGGTCTATCCAAACTAGGTCAGGAATGCTACATCAGAAGATAACAATCTGTACACATAACATACCCCAGAGACCTCAAGTACACTTCCACATGTCAAAGAACATGCATGTGGGACATGTGCACAACCCAGACACTGTCCATGTTATGGAATATAGATCACATACTTGGGAAGCAGTGCACATCACTGACCACCCACAATAGTAACCCAGATGAGTTGATGGTAAATACATTACCCACCTGTGGGGACCACTCCAGGGAATACACCCCTGAGCCACACACAAGACCATTGTCATGTGGCCTGATGCCAAGGTATTCCCTTTGCCTAGCCTTGTACAGCCTTCAGGCCCATTCACTTACTACACACCTGTGAAGCAATGAACCTCTGCATCTCAGTCCTGGCAAGTGTGTGTGTGTGTGTGTGTGTGTGTGTGTGTGTGTGTGTGTGTGTGTGTGTGTGTGTGTGTGTGTGTGTGTGTGTGTGTGTGTGTGTGTGTGTGTGTGTGTGTGTGTGTGTGTGTGTGTGTGTGTGTGTGTGTGGGGGGGGGGATTAATGATGAAACCATTCACAATCACCACACCTCCCTTTGCCCTACTTTAGCACGCCTGCTGATGTCATTCACTTTGAAATAGCCATTTGGCCATATGGTAGCCATATAAGCTCTGTGGTGCGTGTGATAACTGCATAATACTGTAGTGTAGCAAACTAATTACATAAGAGTTCTAATCCTGATCCTGCCAATTGGGATAATGTGTGTGTTTCCTTCAGAGTGTGTGTGTGTGTGTGTGTGTGTGTGTGTGTGTGTGTGTGTGTGTGTGTGTGTGTGTGTGTGTGTGTGTGTGTCTCCTGCTTTTGTGGACATTCACATGTACTACACTTCCCTTATCCCTCCTTTAGCACTGCTGCTGATGTCACTCACCTTCAAAGATACTTTTGGACAGCTCTCCAACATGTAAGCTCCATGGCGCATGCAATATGTAATAGCAATATATAGTCAGGTAGGGGTTTGAAACTCAGTACTGGTAAGTGTTTGTGGGTGTGTCATCAGTATCCTGTGTGGGTGTTGAGGTGATTGTGTACTGACAGGATCCATTGTAGTGTGGGTTCTGCATCATTATATTGAGGACCTCTATGTCCCATTGTCCACATTACAAGGCCAACAGTTTTCAAACACTGTAGAGGTTATTGTAGACAATCCTCAGCCATAAATCTGAACATCCATGTACAATTACTGTATGACAGTATGGATTAGTAAACAATATAGGCAACTGTTATAATACCCAGATACCACTCTCCACCCACAGATCATACACAAACACACTTGGCTCTTATTCTCTTACACCCTTCCTTTCTTACTTTGTCTTTGCCTGTCTGTCTGTCTGTCTCTCTCTCTCTCTCTCTCTCTCTCTTCCACCCTCTTTGGTGGATGTGGAAAAGTGCATCTGTTTTGCATAGGCAGCAGCTTGAGTTTTGTAAGGAATGCTCATGATCATCTGATGGCCTGTGCATGAATTGCAGTCCCCCACTTGCTAATTGCATGTGGAACAGCTGTGGTATCATTCATATAGCCAATTGCATGGAAACACACTCCTATAACTAAGTACTTCATGTGGGTGTTGGCCCTTTTCCTTCAATGTGAGCAGGACTTCATGTGGGTGTTTGACAAACAGCATCACAGAGGGTTGTTGGAAATACCTCTTACAACATACACTGTGGAGACAGGCCAACAAACAGGAAAACAGGAGGGGGATGTTCCAGACATGGGGACAGAATGTAAGTATTGCTGTTCTACATTTGAAGTAATGTTGGTTTAACAGGGTTTATGTGGATATGGCTGTTATACATGATTTAAAGTCTGGCATGACAGTGTTATGTGGTTGAGGAAACTCTCACCTGTAGGGCTATCTGCAGATTGTCCAGAGTTTGGAGTCTTACATGTGTTGTGTTACTCACACATTTCCTATATTTAGATATGCAGTAGCATACTATAATGATTGCAGTCAGTACATGGTGAAATCCATGTGAGTTATTGACTTCATATCCCTCAGAAGAGATATTTCACAACAAACCATATTACACTAGAAAATTTCTCAGTTTATCACAGCAATATGTCAATATTGGCCCTGTGTTTGTGCCTCCGTCCCCCAAGTCTGTTACCCTTTGTCCATATGTCATGCTATAAGAGGAGCATATGTACAGTACATCATTATTTACTGACATCATACCTGATAACAAGTGAGTGAGATATCAGACTGCTAGACATGTTATGTATAGTAGGCTTTATATTTGAGGACAAAATCTGGACATTCTGTTGTAGTGTGTACAGTAGTGAGATCTGTGTACTTATGGTGATTGCTGACAGAGTGTGTATTGTAAATATGTTACTTGGCCTGTGTACAGACTGTGGCTCATATGAGGGTGGTTTTGTTCACACAGTCCATATACTGTAATATTACTTAGGCTTACCATAATGTGACTGTGACTGTGTTCAGATTGGTTGTGGGTATACACTTTCACACTGGTATTTGTTACTCCATGCTGTTATATGCCTGTAGTGCCTGCTATATTTGCAAGTACATGTGTATTCCCCATAGGAAATGGGTCAGTGTTGTGGCAGTCTGCCTGTAGTTTGCACAATGCTTTGTGACATGCCTAGCAGCTCAGTGTATTTACCTAGTGTGATGTTATGTCCAGATATTTGTCAGATGACTTGCTGCCTGGCCATCATAACTGCTGTATATTTCTGACAAAGCAGTGGGATGCTGTAAAGATATATGTCACTAACTAGTGTGAAGTATGTTGGTTTGGGACCTTTGCTCCTCTGGTTGATACGTGTTAGGATAGACAGGAGTGTATGAATGCATCAACTGTGTGAGCTTATCTATTCCAGTATTTTTGTGATATCCCCATTTACATGGCTGTAAACATCCACTTTGTCAGGCTTGGTCCACACATCTTGCACTAAGGAGTTCTGTGTATACCTCTGCACTGACCAGATTGTGTCAGACTGTCCACATTTATTGGTCATATCTCTGCTGTATTCCACAGGATCATTACTGTGATTTGTGTGGTACTTCACTATGATGATCTTATGATGTCAGTCAGTAACTGATGGCCTACATGTCAGTATCAGAAGAGACTTCCCACACAACATGTCTGTTAACACAACCCTTGTTACTGTAGCAACATTCTACATTTATACCTGCAATACTTACATGACATCCCTTTGCACTGAGGCTGTGACTACTAGTACTGAGGTATGACTCCACTACATGTTATACATGTGTATATTTGGATATAACAACATACTGATTCAGCACTAATGCCACTAACAAGTACTACACAATTGTAGAAGTCAAAGCAGTTGTTCACTATTCAGTATGTGTACTAACAGATATAGTGGAAAAAAAACAACAGCCATTGTCACAGCTGTGGTAGCTTAGTGGTAATTGCTGTGACTATAGTGTACAGGGTCCTGGGTTCAAGGCCTACAAGGGCTGTCTATTTTGTTGCTAGTCAGAACAAGGATTGTTGATTACAGAGTGGTTAAGGCAGTTTTGAGCAGTTTTAAGTGGGTTTATGTGGGTTTGTGCGACGGTAAGCGCTCTAACGTATGGTTAAATGAAAAGGCGCTTACACCATGTATGTTTCACTTCCAAGTGCTCAAATCTGCTTAGCATTTATATTTAAGCAATACTTACACCTGCTAAGCATGGCTCAGCCCTGATAACCAGTGATCACATTCCAGTCTGATGAAATAGCATGGTAATGTCATCTTGAATAAGTGTATTTAATTCAATGTACATAATATGCTTCTATGTGCTGTCATTACAGTAGCACGGGGTGTGAGTATACTGTATTTGACACCTGCGTATATATGGCTAGTACAACAGTCTTTTCCATTTGTATGTGTTTCATATATGGTTAGTATCCCAGGTTATATGCAGTCACACTTGCATGTATTGTATCTTTGCATTACTACTGTTAACAGTGCTTTCCCAAGTAAGAGTAGATTGCAGATTGTAGTACTGGAACCATACACCGCTACATCCAAAGCTGGATTCTGAGTAATGACTATCATGTTCTTGGTGTGTGAGATGTGTGTTATTAAGTATTTGCTACTGGATATTGATCTGATATGTGGATATTAACTGTAGACTACTAAGTATATAAGACATGTCATTGAGGGCTGCTGCCATGTAGTAATAGCATACCAATCAGAGTCAGACATCTATCTGTCAAAACATTAATCCTAATGCATAACCTGTTGGCTAGCTGATTTCTGCCCGTCCTCTGTACAAATGTGCAGATGTCAGGTATCCATCTTGGCTGCTTACAGGCAATCTATGCTTGACTGACACTGACATGTCTGCCCAGCTGTGTTATGAATGCCACAGCTAGGAAACCCCACCCTGTATGCACCACATGCCATGGATACCTCAAATAGACTACCACAGTCAACAGAACAAGCTTGGGTACAGGTATCCAACCCAGACACTGGCCATGTTATGTAATATATGTTGCATACATGTCAATTGGAGCACCTCACTGGCCCTCTACAAGAGACAACCAGAGGATAGGATGTTGCATTTAACTGTCACCCTGAGGATCACTCACATGGTATCAGCTGATAGATGGCCTGGTGACAAATGTCAGGTGGCATTTTTACCACTGTACCCACATCCCCTACTCCTCTCATCTCTCCATGGACAATATCATGGTACACATCTAAGAACACCTGAAGCTATGGACCCCAGTACTGACAAATGTGTCAGTGTGCATTGCTGAGAATAACAGTGTCTGTGTGTTTGTAAACTTGTAGTTGATAATTCCCTGAGGACCTTCTCACACACTACACTCCCCCCCCCCCATTGACATAGTTAGAAATGGCTGCTGCTGTAATGGACATTAACTATACCTTATTACACTCTTCACCCATGGGCTTCCTGGAGCTTGCAGTACCAGCACAACACTGTTGTACAAATGGGTAGATAGGCATGGGTTACCCTCTGAATCCTGGCAAGTGTGTGTATGTGTGCAAGTGTGTATATTTGTATGATACAGCATTCTAAGCCCACATTCTACAAATACAATACACCTGGCCATACAGTATAAGGGATAGTAATGTTGCTGACATTAGGAAAGCCATTACAAACCATCACCTTACTATTCCTGTAGCATGTGTAATAAATGCATATCCCTGTAGTATCACTGATGAGATAGACAAGGGGTTGTATTGCAGTCCTGGTCAATGTGTGATTGTGGGTATGTCAGAGTATTATCATGGGTTTCAGTGAGTAAAATATCCAATGTGGGGTTTGGGTGCTGGGTATACTGTCATTACACCATGGTACCCCCAGTACATGTCCCAAGGTTCACAGTATGAACGCCACTGTCACCATCAACCATACAGGTAACTGATTACACTATCCAGCCCAATGATGCATGTGCTGTGTGCAAATTATCTGTAACAGAATGGACTCACTGACAAGGTAGTTAGCACTGATAAACCCATGTCTCTCAGATGTGTCTATGACTGTTATGTGTTTGTCAATGTGTATATGACAGTATGTCATACAATGTATTGTTCATTAACACCCAGTACATCCCCCATTACCATACTGTACAAGGCCTGGTGATGTGCCTCACTTAACAAGAAACTCGGACACACCTCATCCTAAAAGCTGTGTGGTGTGTGCAATTAAGGCCAAATGCATTAGTAGCAATAAGTACCTAGGTAGGGGTTCTACTCTCAGTGTTGCCAAGTAAGTGTGTGTGTATGTGAAGGGATCTACTTCAGTTTGCCGAAAATACCCAGGAGGTCATCTGTCTGAGAACTGACTGGCAAATGCTAAGATTTCAAAGGAATCATCTTGTGGAAATTCATTCCATCAAAACTAGTAGTAGATGTGTAAATGCCCAATTCCCCACTGTATAGCTGTACAGTGATACTGAAGTTGGTATATATAGTTAGTTGTCAATGTTGTGGACACAGCCACCTTCATTGGGGTTATTGTTTTGTGTATCCCCCGCTTAGTCTGCTGTAATACTGTACAGTTTATGCTACCAGGTTAAGTAGTTGTCAATCACACTATGTGCGGCTCTATACCACCCCACACCCACCAAAGTGGAGGGCTGTGCCACCCACACCAGCACACCTATGTTTACCAACTCCAAGATTGCACTACATTGGGGAAGGGGACATGTACCCTTCCAGTACCATCATCAATGACATTAAACTAACAAATTGATTATTTACTGATGTGACGTTTTGCCTATTTTTTCTTGGTGGAATTACATAAGCTAAAATGGGTTCTCTGCAAAATTAAGTACATCCATGTGTACAGTATTCTCTGTGTATTGCATCAACAACAAAGCCTCTGTGTGCGCGTGATATACACAAACATGTGGTGTATGCCACCCAGTACACTTACCATTGTCCACTGTAGAAGGGCTGCTGACATCAGCCACTATGGACTCACCTGTATACACCTCTCAGACCTATCAGCCATGTGGCACATGCAGTAACTGTTATACAGACCAGTTAGTTGTGTTCAGCTGTACCCAGAATATGACACAGTCAATGTGTCACCACAGTGCCATACCCCTTGTAGGAAACAACAGCAGACCAACATCCTGCTGACACATAGACACCTACAACACAAACTGAATACATTATGGAGACCACAGTCAGTCAGTGTTAATAACATATATAATGCATCATGGCTGGACAGCTACACATCCAGACATGTAAGCATTAAACTTTCCTGCTGAAAACATGTTACACAGCATTACACTGCTACACCTCAGTACATTCACCCTGTGCATCAGAACTATATTAGCCTGTCCCTGCATCGATGGTATGGATGACAGGGATGTGGCACAGGTATCATCATATGCACAGGGTGTGTTGTGGGTTTGTCAGAGGCCTAGGCTGAGCAATTTGGTTGACATAATGTGTGTGTTAGGGGTTTCATTTTTAATTGGCCTGTGCAGATGTGGTGTGTGTAGATATGGAGGTGCCCTAACTGTGTTGGTGATGTGTGTGTGTGTGTGTGTGTGTGTGTGTGTGTGTGTGTGTGTGTGTGTGTGTGTGTGTGTGTGTGTGTGTGTGTGTGTGTGTGTGTGTGTGTGTGTGTGTGTGTGTGTGTGTGTGTGTGTGTGTGTGTTTGTGGGGGTACATAGATATATATATATATATATATATATATATATATATATATATATATATATATATATCAACTGAACCCAAAAGAAAAAAAAAATAAGAGTTATACATTAACTAAATAGTACATTCATTTTGTTAGTTTTATGACCATCTGATGACATACAGTTTATTCATAAATATATACACATTTAATATAAGAATTCAGTAAATACATGCATTTCATAATATCAGCGTGTGTGTGTGCATATGTATGCACACAGTTCTGCCATGTAGCTGGCCTATACAGGGGTTTGTTGGACAGCTGCAGACTGTACATGGCAGGGTGAGCATTTCACCATCTCCGGCCATGGACATGTGAACTGTGCCTGCCAGGGGTTCCATGGGCACTACCAGGTACAAGGCCAGATATGGTACTCTCCCCTGATGATGACAAATGTCCGCTGGATCCGGGTCCCTGTTGGGACCAGCCAGGGCCATGTGCATGTGGCTGGCTGTGTTGTGATGTGGACAGCACCCCCCTTGCAGTGCTGATTCTGGTACTGCCACTACAGGAGTGACTGTGACTTGTTTCACGTCCATGTAGACCTCCACCTATTGGTGTTGCTGACCTACGTCCATGTGGCTGTCGCCCTACTCCCACCATATGCTCTAACACAGACATTGCATGGTCGAGAATTTCCACCATCTTACCCAACCATCTATCCAGGACCTCTACAAAATAACAGTGGGCACCTGCAACATCAAGGATGTTGTCAATAACAGCAGAATGAGTAGCCCTCTGGAGCCTCAGACTGTCTGGTATAATGTTCCATACGTGCCTGTGCCTCCATGATGGCCTGAAACATGCATTTTGCAACACCTGCTGTGGCACTTCTGCCAGGGGCATGATGGCCAGCAGCCCTCCTACGAGTAGCCCTGTACATCTGCCTGTGTGGTACCTCGCCAGTCACCCAGCTATAGCTGCTGTGTACAGACACACTTGACATAGTCACCACACTGTCCTGTCCCATGCCACCACCCGTCAACTGTCCCTCATCTATGGCCACTGGTGATGGGGTATGTATAGGCAAAATGACTGTGTGCTGGGATGGGGTAGATAACAGTGGGATGTCAACTAATGGCACAGATTCAGCCCCTGACAACCCCGCCTGTGCCTCACCATACCTATCATCATTGTCAGAGTCTGTATGGACACTAACATTGGTTTGCCTGCAGGAGGTACCCTGACCCACCTCGCCACCTGTTAGGGGAAAACAAAAAACATACGTTAAGACCTGTATATCATTGCTTACCTCTGCACACACACGTGCATATATACACACACACACACACACACACACACACACACACACACACACACACACACACACACACACACACACTTACAGGTGAAGTGGCACAAAAATATTACACAGACCTCTCATTACCCAACTGTCAACATGCATGACATATAGCACTCAACAGCATGCATTGCAGCTATACTCAATCCCTGTTATCAACATTATACATATCTGTGATGCATGAGTTGTGTTAGTAGGTGATGACCCTTCTCCTGGAAGACACTACACCCATGTACACAGTCACCTGTTCAGCACCCTGGCATGTACTGTGCACCATACATCACACGTGTACACACCATTGCTGAATGTGTATATGTATGGCAGTTATGTTTGCTCTGTTGCTCATAGCCTCTATGTGTTTGTCTGACACTTACCTGGGATGATATGAGGACAGATGTCAATAGTGAATGCCTGACATCTGATTTGCAGATCTCATCATCAGCAGTGCATGTATGAGCAATAAAATCCAATTACACTAACAACCTTCAAAGCTTACTGTGGTTATGAGGAGTGTACACACTGTTATTGACATGCCACCCTATTCTCTGATATGCCATGGGGCCACAATACTGCATATGTTAACATTACACACACCTGATATGTGACATATGACCTGTACATTTAAATGCAGTATCAACCATATATGTTAGCTGTGCAGATGCTGATTGAGATGCATACAATATGTGGGTTGCATAAGTGTGCACACCCTTAACATGATGGTTTGTTGCAGCACCTGTTAAGTGAACTACAGCAGTCACTATTCCTGGAAGGGGTATACTAGCATGGCCCATCTTCACTTGCCATTATTTGGTCACTCCGCCCTACAAATGTCCCCCAACTCTGCCAGATTGCAAGGTCAGCTTATGTGCACAGCCCTTGGAGGTCACACAGTGCCTTCACTATTGCTGTGGAGTCAGGGTTATGTCTGGCACAATGCATGACCTTGACTGTGTTCAGATACAGCCATTCTTAGCGGGCTTTGGATGTATGCTTTAGTTCACTGTTGTGTTTCAGGATGACACCCCTCCCCATTCTCTGCCTTTTTGCAGATGCTTGACAACTATGGGCAACACACGAGTGTCATTTTGCAGTGTCCCAAATTCAGAACACCATGTCTACTGGCCTAGTTCCTGCTAATGAACAGCAAACCTAAAGGTGCACACTGGCAACGGCAAGGTACAAATGGGGATGGTGGGCCTGAGGTGGAGTGAGGTGTTGCTTGTGCAGCACATGTATCTTTATTAATAATGTCTGCTGGTCTTAGCCTTGGTCTCGGTACACAATTACACATTGCAATACATGCCATTTGGAGACTTGATGTTATGCATATGCTACCTGTAGAGAGCCCTGGATGATGTCTCCTGTAGAACAACTTTTCCATCTGATTACCCTAACCCATAGGCCACACTTATGCAGAGTCCAGGCAATTGTCAACACAGGTACTGCACAGGCAGTACTTGCTAGACATTCCTGCAAGTTCTCAGTATTGCTGCATGTTTTTGGGCAGCCTCCATGACCAGTTCGCAACATGTGTTGTCATCTGTCTTGAATGGGCATCTGTTTATTTTCTACCTTAATGTTGTCCCATACTTCATCATCACATACATGCTTGTCTGCACTGTTTGCCACGGTATATGCAATAGTGAGATAAGGCTACATCTCCCACACCTGAGTGCTACCTTTCGGATATGGAATCCATTCCATGGTTTGTAAGATGTGTGCAAGCCATGGCTGCCTCTGTTGCAGGTGAGTGGGCAAATGGCATGGGCATACTTCTTGGACAGCAGACCATTACTTGGTGTGACAATGAGGACCTGTACTTGCTGGAGGGTGAGTACTCAAGAAGAGTGAATGCTGTCAGTACCTCAAAAGCTGCTTCCACAATATGTTATTTGGAGTGTGTGCACACATATGGTTTCAGTGTTTGTTAAGGTATGTATTCCCCATATTTGTTGTCCTAACATAGGAGTCCATATTACACATTCATTGCTCATGTTAGGATCACATTACAGGTTGTGAAAGATGTGGAATGTAGTATTGTGATATGCCATTGTGTAGATCTGTAACAGTTGTCATTGTAATAGTGGTATATACACTGCTGTATCCACTGTATAAGGGTAATGTTTCAGACCTGTCCTTACTGTAGGCCATTTGTCCCACCATTATGTTCATTTCTTTCCACACATCTTGCATTGACAGGTTGTTAGTTATACTGCAGGACTCTTACATACCCTTCAGATATGCCACCATGGTGACCACTGTGATGTAGTGCAGTTAACAACAACAATAAGTTAACATGTACAGCATGCATTATGGGTAGGTGTGTTAAATGTGTGCATGGCAAATACCATGGCCATAACATGGCCAGTGTATTGGCAAACCTGAACAAAAAATACTCCATACTCACCAGCTACAGGCTGCTGCCTCAGAGGTATATCAGAGGGACCTAAATAGTTGTGTGAGAGATGTGATGTCAGTAGCCACACCTGCAGCATTGGTACAGGATGGGAGCAGCACTTCAGTACATCAATTGTACAAACCCACAATACTACAGATTGTGCACATCTGTTCATTACTACACTGCAGCAACAGACTATGTTATCTGACATATGCATGAAGATACTTTACAGATGAAGATGGATAAGCAACAGTGGTCTACTAATGTGCCCTGGGGCCTCACCTGCACAGTCCTCATCCATTGTGTGGGGTAGCACCCACCTCCACAATGTTATAATCAGGTTCTTGACTTGGCTGCCAGGCAGGTGCCCCAAGGCTGGTGAGGAGCTCCTCAGCATGTGTCAGTGGGGGCTGGATGGCATGACCCCCACCTGTGGCTAGCTGGTCCCTCCTAACTGCAGCAGCACACTGACGGGCATGGCAGATGAGGTCAGTGTAACGATGTCGCACCTGCTCATAACTGCAGTTATGCAGGCCAACATCATTCACCCTGTGGATGAGCTCATCCCATAGGGCAGTCCTCTCCTGCAGATCATGGGCTGTATGCCCAAAGAGGGTTCTGTGGTAATGCACAAGGTAGTTGATTAGTATTTAATTCTCCTGTGGAGTATAAGCAGGAAGACACTCTCTTGACATGGTAGCTGGAAGACATAAACAGGAAAATAAGGTCTGAGGACCTCATATTGCAAGGATATAATAGTTGTTAATTGACATCTCTCACCCCCCACCACCATATCTGCAACAATAATCTGAACACACAAATCAGTGGGTATGTTTACACTAAACCTACTTTTGGGACATATATCCTATTGTGCAACAAATACTGAAATGGGTTTCTATTCATGTTCCATGTTGAAACTCTATCATTGGTGGCCTGTGGCTAACAATGTAACCTGCATGCCATTGTAATGGCCACTGTGGTTCCATATATACATGTGTTCTGTTTGCTATGCAACTGTTCCTGTATGCTGTCTTGTCTCTCTTGTCTGTCTTCTGACTCAACCTACCACCCCAAATATACCTACTATCCTTCCCCAACATCCCACTCTCACCTTAACAAAAAAAGAGCAATCTGTTCCCAACACAAAATTCACACCACACATAACTGTCCATTTTGCACCCGCTTACAACTGCTTACAGATTCCTTAATTACTCTGTATCCAACAGCCCTTGTTCTGGCCAGCAAATAAATAATCAGCCTTGCAAGTGTGCAACCCAGGACCCTGCACACCATAGCCACATCAATTTACCAATAATCCATCTAAGCTGCAGATATGTGTGATGTTTTCTCAAACATATCATGCAACACAGTCATTCAACAGTAGGGAAATGTGTATATATATATATATATATATATATATATATATATATATATATATATCTGTGTGTGTGTGTGTGTGTGTGTGTGTGTCTGTATATATGTAGGCATACATGTGTATATATATATATAATATATATATATATATATATATATATATATATATGGAGTGCAGTCAGACATCGGGTCCACACTCTGAACTTTCTTCCTCCACAGCTGCACTGTTCTGCCTTGCTACAAATCAGAGTGTCACATGTGGACATAGCCTAACATTAAAGGGGGATATATAGGGACAGATCGTAGATAAGCCTATTACAAACCTATGCAGTTTGTGCATGATACATTTCACATTATCATAACTGTTCTGAAGGTGGTGGGGTCTGAAACTCATGTGTCTATCATGACTTCATTACTTCCACCTTCAGCTATTTTCCAGACTAATATACATGTTTGAAGGAACAGAACAAACACTATGACAGCTTACATCTTGTCATTCTGTGCAGATCTGCACAGTTGACAGGGATGGGCCACTGCCCACAGGGCCAGAGGTTATGTCCATAGCAGTTGTTCAGCAGGACATTATTACAGCAACAAGTCTTGATGGCACATATAAATCTTTCAACATCATCTATCCCATTATTACAGACCAAGTACTACATTCAATTAAATGCATATATGTTTCACATACCTGTTTTATTATTGTGCTCTCTTCTGTGTACCACTTGGTTATCCTCCTTGTTTTTATTTTTTTTTTTGTAGTATTATTTTTTTAGTATTATTTTTATTTTTCTCTCTCTCTTTCTCTCTCTCTCCACTACAGGGATCGAGCTGGTTTGAATATGTTGCAGCATGGCTTTTGTAAGTGATGCTCATGATCAGGTGACGGCCTATGCACCAATTGGTGTTCCCCACTTGGTAATTGCATGCAGCCAGCTGTGTAGTACTTCCAATAGCCAATGTCATAGCCACCCACTAGTATAAATGACTACATCATTTTGGGCATTGTTCTTTACCTTTCCTGTATGGAAGACATCCTTCCTATTGTGGGCAGCAGTGTTAAAGACAGCAGGTAGCAATACCTCTTACAACAGGATTTGTGGACACAGGCCATCTACATGTTTGCATAAGGTTCCAAACCTATGGACAGTGTGAGTATTGCTATTATATGCATTAAATACTGCTAGTTTTACAGGGTTTTTATGTACATGCTAGTTTTGCAGGGAATGCAGTCTGTATAGCTTTCAACTGTAGGCCTATCCACATGATGGTGAGAGGATTGGCTGTTATGTTTTGTCTGTTCACCACACAGGTCTTGTCTGTGACATATCAGTGGCATTCTCTCCGTTGATTGCTATCAGTACATGGTAACATCCATTTGTGATTCTGACTTCATATTCCTGAGTAAGGCTATGTTGCAACCAATCCTGTAACACCAGCAACTTTCACAGTGTATAACAGCAATATTGCAAATATGGCCCTGTGTTCCAGCCTCTGTCCTCCACATATATACCAGGTTTTGTCCAGATGTCATGCAGTAAGAGGTTGTTAGGTAATGGCCTATCATTATTTAGTGCTGGCATTCCTGCTATCATTCCAGTGATGTTGTGGACTCCCACACAAATTATGGGATAGGGTCCATATATATGAGGGTTACAGCTGGACAAAACTTGTGTGACCTTGTACAGTCTAGAGGTCAGTGTGTGGAAAACAATGTTATAAGCCCTTGTAAGACATTTTATGGGGGTGGGGTATTACATTTTTTAACCTAGGCTGTTACAACATGTGAGGGATATCAGTAGTAAGAAACATTAAGGTATATGGCTGTAGATTGTCATGCATTTCACCATGGGAACAGTGGTGACCTAGAGCTTACTGTCTTACACACAGTTCTGTTTGTCAGTGTAATAGTGATGTTTTAAAATAAGCATAGTTATGTAACAGATACACTTACATTGTGACAACTAATACTTTCTCCCTAAGGGTTGAGTATAGAGTGTAATTGAAGGTTGCTGAACTACATCTGTAATTAACTGTTGATTGTTTCTTATCTTCAAGGCAATATTTTTTTTACTGTTGTACTACTTAAAGGCCTTAGCCTGGATAGCAAAGTATGTTATGTTTTTCAGATTACTGTATGAAATGTTTTGTTTCTGAGTTGCATGAATCGGTTATTATGTATTTCAAACACCTAACTGCTATAAGAAATGGCATAAACAACTGAAATAGTATACAAATAAACATTTTGATGTATGCAAACTTGTGTGTGGTGTCATGTCCTTTGCATTGTCTGTGGATATATGTTTCATGCAATAATTCTCATTTGTAGGACAGAATCAAACAATGGCCATTTCAAAAGGAGGCAACTGTAGGAATAATGGCTGTTTGATATGCTGTGCACCCTCTATATATACTCTTCATCTACATATTTATAAGTAGTAATGTATTTATATGTGTATGTATGTGTGTGTGTGTGTGTGTGTGTATATATATATATATATATATATATATATATATATATATCTGTGTGTGTGTGTGTGTGTGTGTATATCATTGGAATGTTTACTGCTTCCACATTGTACATTCCCTATGGTAGACAGACTGTTCTGCATATGTTAGAGATATCATCCAGACATCTTACAGCTGAGATGGCTTACTGTTAACTTGTTGTGGCTATGTCGTGCAGGGTCGTGGGTGCAAGTTTGCAAGTGCTGGTTAT
>NC_056725.1:1606324292-1606424292 GCF_019279795.1 Protopterus annectens
CGTGCGTGTGTTTGTGTTTGTGTGTGTGTGTGTGTGTGTGTGTGTGTGTGTGTGTGTGTGTGTGTGAGTGTGTGTGTGTTTGTGTGTGTGCGTGTGTGTCATAGACAAGTGTGCTCACCCGCATTGAGGAAGTATTTTTTGTAGTTGTTGAAGAAAGAGAGAATTACAGACCGGAACTGCAAAGGAAGACTGTCTCAAGATTCTGATTTCTGCTTGATGTTCTTTTGTTATCGTCGGCACTGTCAGCTTATGTGGAGCTTTAATTTGTGTGGTTCACTTCTGACCTCTGCTTTGGTTAGTTTTAGAGTTGTGGTTTGGTTGATTTGCAGTATTCTGCATGAGCAGCTCTTGAATGTTGCTTCCTGTTACTTTTGTTTGCATATTAGATGTCAACCCATATGTGTCTAATGCAGGATTTGATTACATATTGAGTGTCTCTTGTCTCTTGATTGGTGAAATTGAATATTAAGTGGTTTAATGCTGATGAATGTATGTATATAATACACCCATTTATATTGGTGTGTATTGTAAGTCCATGTGTGTATTTGTGAGCATATTAGTCATGTGGGTTATGTCCTTTATGTAATATATGACCAAGTAAAGCTGGTTACGCAAACTACTACTAAAGTACATTAGTAAGGTATATGCAATGGGACTTTTAAGCGTAGTAGAACTAGTTCACCAGAATGTACCTCAGTCTTGTGGATTCCTAGCTGGCAGAGCTGCAGTATTTGGATGAGTTCCTTCTGTTCACAGACTTGCAACAGAGTTAACAATTTAACAGTATGGCAGAGAAATGCATGTTGCAGTCATAGATGGGGCAAAAGAGTCCTATTCAAGTCATGTAGTCTGATATTGTCAAAACTTGAGCTTTTTCAGAAAATAATTTGTGTGTAAAATGCCCCAGTTATTATATACTGGTGGCTAGAGAAAACTGAGCAAGTATACCTAGTGGTGGTTAGAGAATAACTCAGGCTCAAACCCTATACCTTGGGTGCAGGTAGCAAGAGCCTGAATTCCCTACCCCCACCATTTGTAAAAGCTTTTCAGATTTCTGTGGTTTTCTGGAATAATTCACTGAATAATTGATGGTGCAGTGGTAGCATTGCTGCCTCACAGCTAGAAGTTCTCTGGTTTGAATCTTGGCTGGGGTACTTTCTGTGTGGAGTCTGCATGTTGTTTGTGGGGGTGACTTCTGGTTTTCTCCCATGTTAGAAAGACATGTGTCTGGAGTGTTTCTCCCTGGGCCTGTGCTGAAAATTAGCTTTGTTCTAAGTCAGACTTTCCTGGTTGACAAATGTTAAATAAAAATGACAGGCATTTGAATTTCAGACTTCATATTCTTCAGAAAGTATATGGTAACACAAAACCTTTTGTTCTAGCAATTTTCTAAGTTTATAAGATGAATATTTGAAATTTGTCCATATTTTGAGGGCTGTATTCCACCATTATTAGCTTCGTCCAGGATTTTTGTGCTAAGCGGTTGACAGCTATGGTGACACCTGAATTCACTGAATATGTTTGGGGGCTGTATTTCCCCATTATTGGCTTTGACCAGGTGTTTTGTGCTAAGAGGTTGAGAGCTATGGCTGAGAACTGAATTCTCTAAATGGAAGCCATTTAAGTTTCAGTCCTCCTTTCTTAGACAAAATAGTTGATTTAGCATAGTGGTATGTTGTTCTGACTGTTTTGCACAGGGTCCTACGTTCAAGCCTTGGCAGTGAAATGTATGGTGGTAGCACAGCATTTTATACTAGCAACTTTCCAAGATTATACAAGCAATGTTTAAAATGTGTCCCTGGTTTTTGGGCTTTTATCCCCCCTTAATAAATTTTGGCTTTTTCCAGATTTCTTGTGATGCAAAGTTGAGAGATACAGTTGAGTGTCGAGTGAATTTTATGAGGAGCTGAGACCTTCAGGGGAAGAGAAGTTTAGTGCTGCTTATTCAGAGTTTGCTTGCATTCTTAATAGCACAGCAGGTAGTGTACTGGCGTTTGATGCAGAAAGCTGTGGGTTCTGCTCCCATAGTATGTGGATGCATGGCTGATACTGTACTGTGTTGTGAAGGAGACAGATACTGCAGTCCTGAAAATGTCCTCTTTGTTGAAGATACCTAGTAAGTATGAACCTATCAATTTGCCATCCATTCCCTATTGCAATATTACTAGCTTATCTTATTTTTAATGTAACATAGGCAATGTATTCCTCAAGGGCAACAGGCACTTTATTTGTAGATGAAACTATGAAATATAAAGTTGTTTGCTAGCTGCATCCTCTTCATTAGTTACAGATCTCATTAATGTGGAATTATTTAGATGACTTTCACTTCGGCAAAAATTGTGCATATTTACTGATACTGGTGGATTGTAGAAGTTTGAGTAGACTTTTATAATGGAAATGTTCTCATCTGGGCAGTTTTATCATTATTGGTGCATGCATTTTGTTTCATTATTTACTGGAAAAATGTTCAAAACAAATTTAAACCGCCCTCTAACAACTGTACTGTATTATACAAGAAATATAATTTAATACAGTCAGGAAGGTGTATCAAAGAACACATGTATGTTTGGTGTGCAAGGGGCCTATGATTTGAAAACAGTCCAAAGTTAATCTTTATCTGCCACTGGCCAAATGTATTTTCTTTGAATGTGGGTTTCAGTGCTGCTTCAATGAATGCAAGTTTCAAGGGCAGAGAAGTTTTAATGCTAAGTCTATTTTCATTGAGACTGCATTGCTTTGTTTACCAGATATATTTTAGTGTTTGTGCTGTAAAATGCAAAATAAAACTTTCAATTGAAATCCAAATCATTCTAGAAGTAAAGTAATATGCACATTACAGTGTTTATGATAAGTGGGGCAAATAGTCAATTAATGAGACATTAGAATGGCTGCTGGGGGAGGCTACATTTGACCATGATTTTGTGAGGGGGGTAGGGTGGCAAACTCAAAGACAGCCCCAGCTGAACTGCACCTCTCAACTGTCCAGATTTTCACAGAATGAATAGATTTTTGCTTCTTATTTTTGGTTTGTTCCTCATAAATTTGTGGTTTTTCTGGCAAATCATTTAGGAATAAAGTCACTAAATAATGACAGACATTGAGTTTCAGACTTTATAACCTTCAGAACAATGCATGCTAAAGCAAGACTGTTTATTCTATCAACTAAGTTTATACAAGAGCAATTTTTAGTACTGTTTGTATGTTCCCCAATATATTTGGCCTTGTCCAGATTTCCTGCGTTAAGAGGATGAGAGGTACGTGCAAATAAATCATTTTATAGAATTAGGCATATCCAGAACTCTTAACTGTTCCTGCTTTTGGTTCAAAATGTTGCTCTCCCCTTAATAATCCCTCTGCAAAATGGCAATTTTGGAAGAAAACATGGAGGGTTTACAATTAATAAATAACTGTAATAATCAGAGTTATAGATTACTTTTATTTCAAAAATGCATGTAGATTCTCTTATTTTGTCAGCTGCACAGGTTAACAGTACTAATATTAAAAAAGTGTCCCTTCTTTGACAGGTGCTCAGCTGTATTGTGTGGCTATTTTATATTTTTTCATCACATTTTTGGGCCATTTTTCATAGAATTGTGTATTTATGGGAAATTAGTGGCAAATCATTAAAGATTGGAGTTAGAAAATAATGACAGACATTTGAGTTTCATTTTTCATACCCTTCAGAAAATTCATACTAATGCAAGACCTACTATTCTATTATCTTTCCAAGTTTATAAGAGCAATATTTAAAAATTGTCCTTATTTTGGGGCCTTTGTCCCACTTCTATAATGGTTTTGTCCAGATTTCTTGCTCTGTGGTTGAAAGGTATGACAAATGTGTCAGGGCCATCACTGTCAGCCAGAGACATTTCAAATTGTGACATACTTGTTACACCCCACTTCCCCATGTAGTGACTCTGGATGTGTCCAAGCAAGGCAAGGAGTTGTTATGCAGTGTAAGTGTGCAGAGTACCCCCCCATCCAAGTTAGACACACGTACAGCAGTGGCTTTTTATTTGTCCTTGATTTTGCAGAACTGTCTGGTTTTCTATCATATTTTTATACTGTTGATTTATGCTTCTTATTATTCAGAAAACGCAGGCTGTTTCAGTGCTTATTGCCCTGTGTTTAAGTAGCAATGCTTTAATGACCATCAGGTAAGCTTGTCTGAGATTGTAAGATGCAAGGAAGCTTTAATAAGCATACTGTTAAAGAATTACCAATATTGGAAGCCTTTTCATTGTTGCCATGCAGAGAATATTTACATAACTAGATAACGTATAAGCCTTAGGTATTGAAATGCATATGACAGTATTTGTAATAAAGGACAGGATTACAGTATTTTCAGAAGCTCATTACATTTGTTGGAGACATGCAGCCATCTTTGCAGGCTTTATCCATAAACTAAACAGAATGCCAATCTATTGTGTGGTCCATAACCTGTGCAGTAATTCTTTAAGCAATTTATCTTGAGCTTGTTTCTAGTTTGCTGTTCATTTTATACTTTGATCATATTTTCCCATGAAACAAGTACATAGTTATCAGGCAGCAGGTCTTTTTTGGATAAGAAACATTTTTACAAGTGGGGGTATCACAGAGATTGCTACCTTCAGCATGTTACTTGGTACTTTTTATAAAGCTGAATATAAATTATAATTAGAACTGCAGTGCAAGGAGAAGTGGTTTGAGTTGAGAGCTGCTTGTTTTTCTTATAATTGATTTTGACTGGCATTCCAGTAATGTATTTAAAAAAGTAATTCATTTTTTCATGCCTCACAACCTTTTTGTTTCCATCTAGATATTAAGTAAGCTGCCATGTAGCCAATGCATTGACATATTTTTTTCTTCTACACTTCATTTTGTCATGATTGGACTCTCATAATGGCAGTTTGGCACCCAGGACAGCGTATTTAATTAAAGTTCCAGGTTTTGTGGTTTTGAGTCTAGCTCCACCCATTTCTAGTTGGTTACACCCCTTCTCATTGGTCCCACCCATTCAGCTGTCTCCTGCAGCCACCCTTTGATTTGCAGTTACCAGCCACCACTGGAGTAATGACCCTGTGTTTTTGTTGTTTACATCAGTCAATCTTAATGTATGATTTATTTACATGTTTCTGGATCCTTAAGATTCCAGAAATAATTTATCAGACTAACTTAAAGTAAACCTTTATCAAAATTCTAAACAAAGTTTCTATTTTTCTGTTCTGCATTTGATTATTTTACATAGTATATTCATTTTTTTAACTCTGAGTAAAGTTCTGTAAGTAATTAGCTGCTGTATACCTATGGATAGCAAAGGAATCCTGAATTTACACAGAGAGCTCCATGGTAAATTGCTATGATATTGAGTAGAACATAGTAATGACAAACTGTACAGAAATGCAAAGCCTAGACTGTTGATATCAGGAAGGCTCTATGTATAAAATGGCTTGAAGTAAAATTGCAAAGCACCCAACATTTCTTTGTGAACAGCCAACTAAATAGGGCGATAAGTGGTTGTGCACAAAAAGGTTTGCTTTTATAAACAGAGATGTGGTTAGGTCTAGTGAAATGCTAGCCAAGTGGCATGGAAAAGTAGTATGGATTACAGTGGACAAGACTCAAAAATGGAAACTGCTTCTGGGTATGGATTGCAACTTAAAAACTGGAGAAGAAGGAAGAGATTTTCGATGAGAATGAAAGTGCTACCTGGACATAAATTTCCTCATCTCTTCGCAAACCAATAATTCTGATAGAGATTTCTAGATCGGGTTTGTTTTTTCTACTGTTCATTAGTTTCCTTTTGTGAAAGACCCTGAGTTGGTATGAAGATGTGGGGATCTACAAAGCAGTTAGTTGAATGCCATGCATTTGGACTTCACACAATTACCTGAGAAATTTCTTTACTGCACCTGTGATCTTTTGAAAGGAAAACTTTCTCTGATGTTTGTGAATATGCACCTAACAATTGTTCTGATTATTCAGCAAAGCTTTATTCCATGAGAACAGTGTATTATAGCATACCACTTGCTGTTTCTGTGATTCTACTGAGAATCTTCAGCACTCACATGGGAAATGATGGCGATACCAGGAGAAATGTGACTGGGAGAAACAATGTGCTTGATTTGTATCCAAAGGTAAGCTTTTACTCAACCCCCTTCTCTGTTAGTCATAGATTGTCCACAGTGAATATCATGCAGAACACAAGGGTGCTCCTAAGTGTCATTACTATGAGAATGTCCTGGGCCAAGTGTAAAAGACTGACTTTGCTGTCATGTCATTATACTTGAAGGAACACAAGGCTGCTCCTAAATGTCTTTAATACTAGAATGTCCAGGGGCAAGTGTCAAAGACTGATTTTATTGTCATGTCATTAGACTTGAGGTCATACATTGCTGATGCTCAGGTCATTAGAAATGCTGAACTATCAGACAGACAGCATGATATTTAGATTTGCAAATGTATAGTTGATGTACTCTGAGAGTGCAAAGAAAATGCTTTGGTACAGGATAAGTTTAACTTCAACATCCAGAAGAGCTTTATAACATAGTGAAGGGATTCTTTTTATGATTTCAGAATGAGTCTGCAGTGATCTGTGGCCATAATATGATTAGTGCTGGTCAAGCTTGTACACATAGTCTACACTATTGGATATAAGTGATGAGAGAAGTCAATATGTGAATGGTAAAGCCTTCTGCACAATATTAGAATGATAGTAGTTTCTAGATTTTGCTGTCAGGTACTGATAGGTCAGAAAGGGAGCACTGAGCTCGGGTGTAGAATGAAATTGGCCTGGTCATGGAGATTTAATTTTGGATCATGTCAGGGATGCTCTTTTAACCATCCAATAACTTTGGGCCACAGGGCATTACCAGAGGTCTTCTTTGGAAGTGTGAAGAAACACTGTTCTTGATGGTGGCCATGTATCAGAAGATGAAAAATACTTTGATGAAGTCCAGATGAGTATGTATACCTGTGAAGACAAAACCAGAAGTATATATTGTAAATAATTCCAATTTTGTAGATGAAGATAATGCTACAGTTATTAGTTCTAGGATGGCAGGACTGCATGGTTCGATGAGATATAGTAAACAATGCTGGTGGCAGTCTTTATTTTTGGAACTTCATGGTGAATGTGCTTTTTAAATGTTGCATAAAAAATGGCAACATTACTTCTGGGCTGGAGAAGTGTAGTAGAAGTCTCTGTTTTCACAAAGGAGGACAACTAGGTGTTTTGAAACTGAGATCACAGTCCTTTGCCTTCCTGACAAAGTCTATATTCAGGGTACTAGAAGGACATTTTATCATACTAGGAAACATTTGATTCATGAAGAATAGTAGACATTCCATCCTGAATATGGAACTGTAGATCAACTACTGGTTCTTACATGGATATAGAAAGGCTTGCAGGAGTTGCCAATTTAGTCCCCATATATATTGTAAACATGCAGAAAGCCTATGGCCATTTACCCTCAAATATCTTGGTGGAGAGTGTTTCAGTAGTATAAGGTCATTGAAGGTTCTTCTTGAAGGTCTGAAGACCTCAGTGGTGATCCTTTGAAAATCCTGACTGAAACTGCAGATCCAGAAGTTCAAGGTAGCACTACTGCAAGCTATTGCATACTTAAAGTTAGTATATACGATGAACAGTGTCCATGTGTAGAGCGCCACTCCACAACAATTGGCATGTAGGAGGCATCTGCTTTAATGGCTTTATAGTGAATCACAAAATTAACTGTATTATTTTGGTAACTGCCTTTAGTTTTTATTGCTATGTGACTCACAATTATGTGCTTTGTGTTCCTGAAAAGGACCTGTCCCAAGGCCAATTCTGTTTGCTATATGTTCCCTACATTTGGGGTGAAAATATCGAGTGACTCACAATTATGTGCTTTGCATTCCTGAAAAGGAGCTGGTCCCAAGGCCAATTGCTGTTTGTTATATGTTCCCTACATTTGGGGTGAAAATATTGAGTTTCCATATTTAGCATGAATCTATTTACGTTCTGATGGGGGGTATTAATCTCTGACAATACTGTGTCTTGTCTTGCTTCCTCTTATTTTCATGGACAGGATATAATACATGATGTTTGGATGGTTTGGAATCAACTGAGTTGCTTCTTTGTTGTTTGCTGCCAGCATTTCCCTCTGTGCCTCAAGTGACTGGGATCACTGTCATGTACATCAGCATAATCATTTTGTTTACATGCTGTGCAATATATAAGGACTTTCTTACAACAATGGACACATGTTGGTCTAAAGTGCACTGCCTACATAAGTTCCCAAACCTGAACAACTGGGTGAACTCTTAGGGGCATATTGCCAATGTGGTAGCTCCCTGGGGTAGGTAACTTCCCAAAGGATACAATAATGTATTTTTATTTTGGCATTTAGTTTCAGTCCATCATTTTGGTACCAATTATTTATCTGGGACAAACCTTCCTGCAGGATGGCTAAGTCATTTGGGGGTTCAATGACTGCTCCTAGCTAGCAGTCATTTGCAGACTCAGTCAACCAGTGCCTAGTATTGGCTTTTACTTCAGAAAAGTAGATGCCAAACAGGCGAGAGCCCAGCACAGAACCCTGGGGACTCCACTAGTAACTGGTATCTTTGTGGAGGTAATGTCCCCTATTTTGATTACCTACAGTCTATCTGTGAGCCATTTGGCAACCCAGTGAGTGACACTGGGGTTTATTCCCAGTTTATTTAGGTTTTCAGGTATGCTTGACTGAGGGATTCCGTCAAAAGCATTGCCTATGTTGAGGTAAGTGGTATGTACCATTTTACCTCCATCTATTGCTTTGATGACCTTTTTCAAAAAAATCCACCAGGTTGAGTAAGCATAACCTACCCTTGACAAATACAAATTGAGACGGGTCTAGTGTTTGGCAGTTCCTTATGTCCTGATTGATTAATTCCATGATCAGTATTTCTATGGCTTTGCATATGAGGGTGGTCAGACTTATGGGTCTATAATTGCCTGGGTCTGTGGAAGGTCCTCCCTTATGCAGGAGAATGACTGTAGCTGTTCTCCATTCACTTGGTACAAAAGCTGTATGGAGGTTGAAATTGAACAGTGTTGTTATGGGTGTGGCTTAATCATGCTTCATGCTAATAATAAAGGTAATAAAGAGAAGAAAACTGAGTGCGATGCAGATCTTGAGGTTAGCATTCCTGTAAGTGCTATCTTACAGCAATTGGTTCTCTATCTCTATTCTTATCTAAGGTAGCTTTTGTGCAGAATGTGCATGCCTTATTTATATTTGAATTGATTTTTTATGGGTATTCCAGATTCCTCTCATATCCCAAATGCATGCAGCCAGTATATTAGTGACTCTTTGCAGTGTGTAAGGATGATGAGAAAGAAAGGCAAGGCACATTGCCTGGTAATGTCTGTGGATTGTGTTGGCTGCTCATGGCATCACAATAGAAGTTGGATGTAACCCAGCAGTATTGGATGAATGCATTCCTATAAGTCTGTCTAAAAGTCTGATGAACGGTTGATAATGCTATGATCGTGTAAAAATCTGCTTGCATCTACATTTTGCTGCCGCACATCTCAACTGTACAACAGAAATAAGTTTCCAATTGAAGTACTTTTACATAAGCAGTATTTTCATGTTACAGGTATGAATGTCTTTATCGCAATATATAATCCAAATGTACTGTTTTATTCTATACATAGAGCATGTAGCTTGACGGACAGACAAATTGTAACTATGTCATGACTTGCCCTTTTGGGGTAATAACACTAAAGAGATCAATAATTTATTCCTATCATCTTTCATTAAATTATCAGTATATGTGTCTCAAAGCAATGGTGTTATGGAGCTAGGATAACTGCATAAAACATTAAATGCAGTCCATTAAAATTTGTATACTTACATTAAATTACTTAAGTTTCTTGGATCATCAAATAAGTGCCATTTTAAGCATCAGAGTTAGTATATATACTTTATATACTTTAACATTGGTTATAATAATAACATTTGTTGAAAATCTTTCTAACTTATGTCTATAAAAGGAGTTTAAAATATTGTTCAGCAAATGTAAATGAAACTTTACCACAATACAGCATAAACGTTATGCAGTGCTGATAAATCTTGCCTTTAAGTCAAGCAGCCGTACTTTAAATCCATAAATGATGTGATATCTGAGCATTTAAGAGAAAGCTGTATTAGCCTGAGATAAGTAAATGTGTCAGTAAGTGTTTTAAAGGTTACTGTACTTCATCTATATGTATCTTTAAATCCAGACTCAATGTTCTTTAAAAGATGTAATTTAGAATGTGAACGTTTCTTTTTTTACTTTGCAGATGTGGATTATCTGGCTTGAGAACCTTGGTTTGTACCTCAACCTTTAAAAGTCAGTGACACTAATCTAACCTTTGATCACAAGAATGCAGCTATCTGATCCATAACAGGGGACAGTGTATTTCTCAGCAAGTAGCTTTTATTTAATCTCTTTAAGCTAATTTTAAATTGGAGTTTTCCCTTCACTGACAGATCAGTTAACACTGAGACTTTTCAAGGTTGTATCTGGATTCTACACTCTGAAATTGCACAGCAGTTTACTTGACATATTTTGCCTGGATGTTATTTCTTTGCAAGACACTTTTGTTTATTTAGTACTTCCAGTCAAATTAATAATACCAGACTGCAACATTTCTTTTATTTCTCACCTGGAAATTATTTTTTTTGCACTGTTAAGCTCTTAATATCAAACACATAAACAAAACATACACAACAAATTACCTTACTTAATTTACACTCAACATCTGATAGTTTTCCAGTTATGATAGCAATTAGAGAATAAGATCTGATGCAGGAATTTATCTGCTAAATAATTAAATGCTCTGCAAAATAATAACTGAGATTTCTGAATAGTTCACTTACTTTATTTCTTTTTATTTTCTATCATGACATGTCCTGTACATAATAATAATTAATATCTTCATCCACGCTTATAAATGCATGGTGATGGTTTCTGAAAACATATTTAATTCCTCTGTGAAGAAAACAAAATTATCATATTGTTTTCCTCTCCTTTTCTCTTTCAACCTTATTTCCCTTAGCATTCCTTGCAATATTCTTCCTTAATCCCTGCATCAATCAGAAACTGTGTTTATAAAGTTGAGTAAACAATGATGCAAGGTAATATAAAACATTGTTAACTTAGTAGAGGAGACTAACATTGATGGCGTGGGACTTTGGGGTTGGCACATGTAGGGTAAACCACTTTGCTGTAACTAAATGATGAAGCTGTGTTAAAACAAGCATTCATATCATTAGTAGAGTGTAAGCTGTGGATCAGAGCTAAGGAAAGACACATGTCAGAGAAAAAGGTGAAGCCTTCCTTCTTAGCATTTCAGTGAGAAAGGCTATTCTATAATTAAGTGTGCTACAATCAGAAGACAAGCATACAATAAAGCTATGGTCTTCCTGGTATGACAGTACTCCACAAGGTTTCATGCTATTCAACCATTTTGACATTTTGTACCTAATATACACATAGTACAAAATTTGGTTAGTATCATTTCATTTGTGTTGTTTCTCATTTATTTGCCATTGTGTAAATGAATAAATGTGAGCACCTCTCTTAACCACTGAACATATACTAATTTTTGATGTGTCTATTTAACAGCATAGCATCCATGAAAAACTCATGACAATAAAACCAGTCTTTGAAACTCTTCATCTTACTAATAACATCCAATGCATCTTACTCGGGCCTGTAGAACTGTGAATTCTACTTGTATGTGAATGTAGCTTGGAATACTAGGAAAATCATAAGCATATACCATTACTGTGAGAGTTCTTTTGCAATTAAAAAAAAAATCGGAATTATAAAAGTCTTGCAAGCTAATAGTATCCAATTTATTCATTTCAATTTTTTAACAATTTTACAAATAAACTGCTCTTTGGAGCAGAATCACAGAATTATATTTAAAAAATTAATAAAATAACTTAAAAACTTTCAGTTGTCAGTTATCTGAGCCCCCTATAACCAGTTCAACTGATGCATAGCCTCTAAACAGATGGGACCTCACCTAGACTATGCAGCACCTGAAAAAAAAAAGAAAATGCAGAACTATACACAGAAGCTAGCAGTAGGAACTCCTCACACCTTAAAAATAATCAAATAAATAAAGAATAGAATCATCAATGTCCTATGTAGGTGTTAGCACACACAAGCTTATCATATGAGCAGTACGCATCCTAGGTACCTCAGACTATTAAGACTAGAAAGAAGAACACTAATGTCTTTTTATGCAATGACATTGTTGAGAAAATGTAAGAATATTTTTTTTTAAATAATATCTTGCATAATAACAGTGATCCACTTCTGAGTGATGATAGTGCAAGATTTATCCACAGTTGGCTTAGGTTAATCACCCAGGCTTTGTCCTCATGATCAAACCATACCAGCTGTAGGTAAATCCTCTGTTACCCATACCCAGTCATGGATGATAGCTATAATATTCAACAAAGCAGACAACTTGGGCTGACCCAGATATAAAAATTGCCTTGCTACAGAAGTTACATTTAATATCAAAGCAGAATAAGGGAGATTCTTGCTCATACTTTGTTCTTCAGTCCATTTAACACTCATGAACAGAGAGGCATTTCCTAACTCAGCCATGTTTATTAAGGGGGAAAGATAACTGTTCAACTGATGGCTTTTTCCATTGGGCTCAATCAGAAGCATATCACATCTGTATTGCTTGTTTGTTGAATTTAGTAAATAATTATTGATTACCAAATTTCTTTGGCAAAGGTACCTGGCATTTGAAAATGTACCTGAGATTTGCTCGATGAATTTAACAAATATAAGATTGATTACCAAAATTCTTTGGTATAGGTAGTCAGAATTTCAAAATGTACCTTACTGACATTCACCTGACACCTGTTATCCCTGTAAACATTCAGATATTTCTGTTTAGTATGATTTTAAATAAGCAACACTTTCTGTTAAGTGAAAAAAGTTAAAATTTATTTGCATGTCATTCATAATAGGTATAATTTTAAATGAAGCCAACCTTTACAGTTTGCTGTAAATGCAATAATGGGGCATATATTGTTTGTTCACTGTGCAAAGGGGTCTGGGCAATGGGAAAATAGTTTACAAAATATGTTTTGCTTTAGGATCCTATTTAGCAAGCACTAAGTGACAGCAATGTACATAAAGATATTATTAAGGCTTAGAATAGGTGAAAAGGTTATTTTTTTCAAGTTTATTATCACAAGGCTGAAGCTCACAATCCTGAAATGGATTATCCTGGGAGCAGAATATAGAAGACCAAAATGCTGAAGATCACAATGTCTGTAAATCTTGAATACTGTGTACATCGAGGAACATATATACAATAGGTATCCATCAGCAAAATGTCACACCACCCTCTCTCCATACCTCCCAGTCACCACCAGTATACCACAAGTCTCTGTCCTTGTTCCCCTCCTCTTTAACATTCTCAACAATATCCATCACATATCCAGACTCAGGCTGCCCTAATACAGTAGCAGATGACTCCGCACTCATTTGCACATCTGACAGCATGGCACACCTTCAAAAAATTACTCAGGAAGCATTAGCAACTGAAACATGGCTTTTTAGCTCACAACTCATGCTCAACTCTAAAAAATAAAATAAAACAAAAAAAAGAAATAGACCCCCAAATCCTTCTCCCATGAAAAAACAAAATTTAATGTCCTCTCTCTCGGCTATACAACCAATGAAGTCACTTCACATAGCAATTTATTAGGGATGACCATGGATGATAATCTCAAATTCGACCTGCATGTACAAAATTGCGTACGAAAAACTCATTAAAAACTAGGGATGCTTTATAGAGCCAAAAACTTTCTCACCGACACAATTAAAGCTACACTTGCCACTACTTATCTCCTCCCCACACTTCTTTATGGTACTCCCATCCTTACTAATCTTTACAAATCACAAAAATCAAAACTTGAACAATGCTATAAGAAAGTTGCTAAATTTGAAGCAAATACCCATTTCATAAACCACCACTACATGTCACTAAAAAGCCTAAGTTAGTTAAACCCACCCCATCAACTTACATATACACAGCTTCTTACCACCTATAAAATTATCCAGAATCCATCCGCTTGTCCAGCACTAAATAACATTATGCACAACCATGTTTCTAGTTTGTCATTATGATCCAATGACCAAAAATTCTTGTCTGTACACAAACCTGTCAAATCTGCTGGCCATTTTAGGCATTTGTACCATGGTGCTAAGGCCTGGAAATCCTTATCTAAATCCACGAGGTCAATATCCTCCCTCCCATCCTTCAAAACCATTCTGAAAGGCTTAATAGCCAAAAGCTGTCTTTGTTCTTGCCTAACAGCAGGACAAATGATGACCCTAATGGTGAACAATACCTATTCATACCTCATATCTCCTTACACTCCCTTCTTCACTCACGTTCTTACTTCTATCAATTTCTCTCCCATGGCTTTCTGTCTCTCTCTCTCTCTAAGTATACCACAAGGCTGCTTTTCTCTCTCTTCTTTTTTCCTATTTCTCTTTGTCTTATACTAACTTACCTGTAATTTCTGTATAAATTGGCTAAAAGTTCTCTAAGCATTATATCATTGTCATATAATTTGCAGTACTTCTTAACCAATGTTTTCATATTCTCTTGAATTTGGTATTATTATTATTATTATTATTATTATTATTATTTAAATTACATTTGTTTTGTATTATTTTTAAAGGCTGTAAAATTAATGTTTTTAAAATATTTTGTAATACTTTTCAGCTTTTCTCCTTTGTCCTCAACTAAAAATGGACTCCTACTCAGTCAGAATTTCCCAGTAGTCAAGTGCCAATAAATAAATAAATCAATAAAGTACTAATATGAATCCCGCTGGGGGAGGGTCAAGCCCAGAATTTTGACATTGTTGTCTTCTACAGAGGTGTTGAATAGAACAGACTACATATGCATGATTAAGAAATATGTAAATATGTAAAGTCTACAGAATGGTGAATAGCATGCTTACTTTTGTGAAGTTTCATTTCCATATATCCCGTGTGCCTCTGATACAAGAGGTTTGGGAGGTCACTCAGTGGAAGTTCTAGCTTTGCTGGAGTTTTCATTTTTGTTTTTACTGATTGGTTTTTAAGTGACCTTCTTACTCATTGTTTTAGTTTGTGGTTTGGGATATTTTTGCAGTGACCCTAATGATAATGGACATCAGCTGGGTATAACAGCCCTGTGTTTCTAATATTTAGTCAAACACTCTGCTTGTGCTATGCTGACAAGGTCATAAAGGTCGAAATATGCATATCCACAGATAGTGGGGTTTGGTTTTATTGGCATGAAATTGCCCACTAAAATGATAAAATAAGTCATGGGCATTCAGAATTGCCATTGAGCTGAAGCACCCAATGTTCAAAAGGTTCATTTGCATATATTCCATGTGCCTCTGATACAAGAGGTTTGGGAGGTCATTCAGTGGAAGTTCTAGATTTGCTGGAGTTTTCACTTTTGTTTTTATTGAAGTTTAAAAAATGGTATAGGTATTAGAAAATCTGCAAAGATAAAGAGTGATATTCATAATCATTATGCAAATGTGTAAAGGCAAT
The DNA here is from genome assembly GCF_019279795.1 of Protopterus annectens. Lineage (NCBI taxonomy): Eukaryota > Metazoa > Chordata > Ceratodontiformes > Protopteridae > Protopterus > Protopterus annectens. Next base: position 1,606,339,887 of record NC_056725.1, read on the forward strand.
GGAGGGGCCTGTGCTTAAAAAGTATTTTATTCTAGTTGGACTTTCTTGGTAAACAAAGATAAATAAATAAATAAAATGCAAAGAAACAATTCATAGAGGCCATTTACACTAACACTTGATGGCTTTGAATAAACTTTAGCAAATTCAGTGATCAATAAGAATTTATATAAATCCATGCATGCTATGTCCTTCTCCCACCCATTTGTGTTTTTCAGTCATAGTTTTATCCATTTCTGTGCTGTCCACAGATTTTGTTATAAAATGCATAATTGTACACTTTCTGTCTACTCTGCAATCCACAAAGATGCTTTCATTCACTGCTAGTCTTATTATTTCCTGGCGTGAGCCACTTATCTTGGCTGATCCAAAACCACTTGTGACCTGTATCACATACGGTCCAAGAAGGCAGAAATATAGAAGAGAAAAACTCATAATAATTTTGATAATAAGGAGATATTAGACAGACTTAGAGTGGCTAGGGATATTGTAGGGGTACTGGGGGATGTGTGGACTTTCTATCCCTTTGAATATTAAGCTTTATATAGCCCTCACTATACTTGCTACGGGGACCTTCCAGAGACAAACTGGAGACACATTAGGTACCTCACAAGCTTCTGCCTTGATAATAGTTCAGCAGCTCCTCATCATACTCTTTTCACATATGTATCTATTTTCTGGTGTAACCTCAGGACTGAACTGGGACTATTAGTGCCTTTTGTGGGGTGGCATGTTTCCCTGAGGTATTCAGTGAAATAAATTGCACCCTTATTGCATTTAGGGCCCCATCTGGTTCATGTTGGAAGCAGTACCTCAATAAGAAGGACTACCATTCCTTCAACTGCCAGGTAGTGTGTGATACATGGGGGAGAACCACCATTATGCCTGACCGGTATCCTGGCAGGGCTCATAATTCCTACATCTGGCACACTAGCTCATCCTACTGCCTCTTCCTGCATGGTAGGATGCCCAGTAGTCATCGTGCAGGTAACTGGAAGAAATGATTTTAAGTACTTGTTCATAGTAAAATGTATTGTTTACCAGAAAATCACTTTTTCTTTGCATTATCTTTCTCTCTTTTTCTCCCCCTCTCTTGTTTTTCTGATTATGCTGGATATCTACTGGCGGCATTGCTCATGACACCAGTGAGAAATCCAAGTGGAATTACAGACGGTAATTATAATATAGCCCTACAGCAGACCAAAATTGTCACTGACAGCATGTTTGGCATATTGAAAAGTTAATTTTGGTGACTGGATGAGTCCTCTGATGCAACATCATGAGACAGTGGAAATGTTTGAGGTCTTGTGGACTGGGGGTTCTTCCTGAGCTCAATTCCTCTTCACTCTCCCTTCTGTAATCCTTTCTCCTACACCCTCTTATTTATTTCCAACCCAAACCTCCTTCACATATAAAAAAAATTTGAAAAAGATGATGTCTATCCCCTGCCAAAAACATATTACCCCTCTTCACCCATCCCCTCTACCACAACATTTTTGATGTTTTTTTTCTGTGTTTTCCTGTTTTTTAGTGTCTCCTTTTTCAGTCTTTCCTATCTTTCCCTTTCTCCTCTTTAAAGAAACAAGCAGGGTGTCCACAGATGGATACCCCTATATAAAACAAGAAATACCCCTTAATACTTTTTAAACTTAATACTTCAAGCATGCTTGTGCATAGCAACATTCATCCACAGTACTTAAAAATGTATGGAAGTATAGCAATACTAACATTTTCATTTAGAACTTTACATATACTGACAGAGTAACTTTAGCTATTTTATGTTCTTGTCACAAGTAGGCATGTTTTTTTTTTTTTTCTAGATTCCTTTGATTTACTTTTTCAGCAGGAATATCCTGTGAGTACTGTATTACATATAGGTGGAGAGGCACTCTGCAAATAATTGCTACATAAGTGTGAATCTCAGAGCTATGAATACTACCTAAAGATGAAATTATATCATTCTTTAGAGCTGAATGAGACATACATAAGTTTCAGCAACTCAAACTAACTGTATAAGCATTAACAAATATCTAAAAAATAATAACATTATTCAGCTCAGTATAGACTTATTAAGAGGTGCAAAGAGGTGCTTTTATTCTTTAGCACCTTACGGAATATTAGCTGAGATGTTGCATGACTTATACCAAACCTGTATCTCTGTCTTAAGGCTATAAAACAGTAGTCACGTATTCTGTAGTTAGCAGCTGGTTTAACTGAAGCCTATGTTGCCCTTTATGAAATTAGCTTTTGAAACACTCAGTCATTCTATATGCATTCTATAGGCATGGCAAATCACACCGCAAGGTCCAGTGGTTGATATTGTAACTATTTTGCAGTCACTCTTGCATATTCTTCTAACTCTGTGTAAAAACTTGTCAGATTCAAGATCAACACATTCTGACTCCATAATATCTTTCACTGCTTAAGTCCAATGGACAGTAACTTATTTTTCATCTGAATTTCATAAATTCTCTTCATTGTGCTCAGCATATCCTAAGCTTATCTGCATGAGATTGTTTGCTGACTTTGTTGAGTTTGCAAAGATACTGTCTGGAAATGCAGTTTCTACTCTTTACTTTATATATATAGCCAAACTATGTCAGACCCAGAAGCTTGAATTTCTGCTCAGAATAAGAAAGTAACATGCATGTGAAGTTGTATAGCTTACAGCTTATAAAAGCATTTATAGGTTGATTCTGCCAATCAGTATAGTTGCTTTAACTTTAATCCACTGCATTTCATAGCAAAATCTAATGCTTTCCTCATTCACAGTTTGCACTCTATACACACATTCACTTTGGTCATCCCCAGTTTCATTGGAAATACATGTAGTACAAACTATATTTACAAAACATACTTCAGCATTACCACAAAACATTTCTGCTTTGGAGTAAATACATGCATATACTTTTGGTTATGTCTAGACCACTCTACTTCTTTTTGCACTCATCTGAAGAACACTCATTAAAGGATTAACTCCCTCCTTTTTGTGAACATAAAATATCCCACTTTCTCTTTCTTGACCCCAGATCAGCTGTAGGAAAGGGCATTATTCTCCATAAGCTTGAGTATGGTCTCCTTGCCGCATTTATCTCAATTAAAAACTCACTACTCAGTCCATCTCAAACCATATCTATCACTTCATCTCTCATTCCCCTAAAAGTGAATATCACTGCCCAACTTTGGAAAAAGCTTAATGACTTGCAGTTAACAATGAGTACAATTAAACCTAGATTTTCAGTTATACAAACATTTACATTAACAAACAGTCTCATCCATACTAGTATGACAAGCACCTTCATACAACTCAGAAACCATAATCACTTAGACCCACTTCTTCAAACAGCTCAGTCAAAGCTGTGTGTCTTTGACCCTAAATTCTGGGAACCCCTCACTCTAGAACTTAAAGAAACATCATCTTTCTCTAATTTCATGCTCTTCTAAATTCTAATCTAAGTTCCAAGCTTAATAGACTGCATCCTTACAGACCATATAACACCGACTAGCCTTACTCTGTTTGCATTTTCCCCTTCCATAATACACTTTAAGTTCTTTCTCACTAGCATTGTATGAGGTTCTAAACCATTGTACATTTTCAGTGTTTGTATATATGTTGCTATAACTATTTCACCACCTTTTTTTCTAAGGTTAGCATGCCAATGTACCAGGCAGCTGATGTGACTTACTGGTAAATTGCCTAGGCTGTTGTGTGCAGGGTCCTGGGTTCAAGTCCTGCAAGGGTTGTTTATTTGGTGGATGGGAGGTTGGCATAATGGTTAAGGTATTTACCTTGCAAACACAAAGTGCAGAGTTTGATTCTTACATTGGGCAATTAGCTAGGCTTAAAATGCCCTACAAGGGCAGTTAGCCTAGTACTAATCTATGAACTTATGAACCTAATCATTGTACTTATTTGTATAGTCTCTCTGATTCTGCAAGTTTTCATTGATTATTGCTGTACCCCAGTGAACTAACTAACTAACTAACTAACTAACTAACTAACTAACTAACTAACTAACTAACTAACTAACTAACTAACTAACTAACTAACTAACCAACTAACCAACTAACTAACTAACCAACTAACCAACTAACTAACTAACTAACTAACTAACTAACTAATTATGTCTACAGTGTTAATAGCTTATGGCTAAACTTGCTGCCACTTCACGAACACTCTGCTAACATGATTATTGCTGGCAAAGAGTTTGTAGGCTTGATCTATTAGCTTTGCAATGCATCTTTTCATGATTAAAGCTACATCTGTACTGAGTATAGGTTCATAGCTTCAAAGGTAGGTACTAGGCTATTGGCCCAAAGGCCTAAGTAAGCCTAGCCAACAAGGTTCCCTGGCTTACCCCACCCAAGAAAGTTATTTTCCTGTGCCCCTGTCGAGCAGAGCCACAGAAGTGATCCCCGGGGTGTATTTCCTATTTCCCATCCACTCATCAAGATTTTTCTTGAAGAGTGCTAATAAGGAACTTTGCTTGTTCCAGAGTATGGGAAGTCTCTGGGACAGGATATCTATCCCTCCAGCATGTCCTGTTTATTGTGGTGACAAGGTTTAGGTCCCTAGAGCATGTAGCTCAAAGGTATTGGGATTTCTTTAGGTGTAACATGTCCAACAGCTCTGGGTTTGACATAGCTTTAAATGTTAGGCAGAGATCACCTCAGAGTAGGCGATATGCTATGGAATAAAGCTGGAGTTTTTTGAGATGGTCAGTGCAGGGCATCTGTTTGAGGCCAGTAATCCTTTTTTATGAGGTACTTCTATGGCCTTTTCAGCTGCTGCAGAGGTCTTGTGAGGTACATTCCAAAAGGGGCATTGTACTCTATAATGGGTCTAATGAGTGTCGAGTAGAGGGGAACAATGGCCTCTTTTTTCCTGGATGAGAACACTTTTGTGATGAGGTGTGCCATGTAGAATGATTTTCTGACTACTGTGGTGATCTGATTATCAAAGGAGAGACTACTGTCCATCTGGGTCACAAGGTCTCTTATCACACATTTGGTGTTATGTAGATTGCCGCCTATGTGGTAGTTCATGGGTACAGAGTTTTTACCAAAGGGGATGACAATGCACTTTTTGGCATTGAGCTTGAGGCTATGGCTCTGACACCTGTCATCTGTCTCAGTGAGGCCCTTTTGTAGGATGGCCCCATCATTTGGGGACTCGACTATGGCTCCTAGTTTGCAGTCATCTGCGAATTTCATTAGCCAAAGGTCTTCTGTGTTAGCCTGTACTTCAGAGAAGTAGACACCAAACAGGAGAGGTCCCAGGACTGAACCCTGTGGTATTCCACTTGTCATTGGTTTGAAGTCAGATTTGGAGTTTGCAACTTTTACAGTGTGGGTTCTGTCAGTGAGGCAGTTGGCAACCCATCTTGTGACGTAGGAATTTATACCTAGTTTAGTGAGTTTAGCTATAATCCCCGAATGGGGGATGGTGTCAAAAGCCTTGGCGAGGTCAAGATAGGATGTGTAAACCACCTTAACCTTGTCTACGGCTTTGGTGACTGCCTCAAAGAAGTCAATCAGGTTTAGGAGGCATGACCTGCCTTTCACTAACCTGAACTGGGTGGGGTCCAGAGTTTGGAGATTACCAATGTCTTTGTTTATGAGTTCCATGATGATATGTTCTATGGCCTTACAGACCAGGCTCATCGGGCTAATAGGGTGATATTTCCCGGGATCAGTGGTGGCTCCCCCTTTGTGAAATGGGATAACTGTCGCTGTGTGCCATTCAGTGAGCACAAAGCCTGAAGTGAGGCTATGATTGAAAATAGTGCTTAGGTGGGGAGCCAGTTCGTTCTGAAGTTCATGTAAAACACAGCCTGGGATGTTGTCCGGTCCCATGGATGCTGTGTTTTTGGCTTTAGAGAGTGCAGCTTTTACCTGCATAGTTGTGATTACATGGACTCTGCATTCTTCCTGCATAGATATGGGCCCTTTAGGGGATGAGAGGGGGGGTAAAGTTAGCACTGAACCTATCTGCCAGGATGTTGGCAATATCAGTTGGTTCTGTAATTTTCATGCTGTTGTGCTGTAACTCAGAGCAGATCTGCATGTTGGCATTGAGATTCTTGACATAGCTATAGAATGCTTTGTGGTTGTCCCTAGTATCAGTGGCAATTTTGTTTTCATAGCTAACTTTGAAGGATCTTTTAAGGGATCTCAGCTTCTTACTGAGGCTGACCAGGGTGCTCCTCCACTCATGGGATTTTACTCTCTTTTGCAACAGTTTCTTCCTTCTGTTTTAGAGATTGTTTATGGCAGGGGACCACCAGGTTGGCTTCCTTTTTTTGGAGGATAGCTTCTTGGTTCTGTTTGGGATAGCACGATCCATGCACTTGTGTAAGTGCTTATAGAGTGCATTTGTGTAGGATTCAGCAGTCATAACCGTATTGTCCATCTGCATGAGTGTCATGAAATTTGCTACTTCTGTCTTAAGAAGCATGAAGTTAGCTTTGGAAAAAATGTTTACCGTGGTTCCCTTACGTTTCCTACATGCTTGTTTCTTACAAGGTATTATTTTGGATACTATATAGCCATGGAGATCGTAGGTTTACCCCGGGGGTCATCTCTGTGTCACTGCTAGACAGAGGCGCAGTAAACTAAATCCTAAATGGGCACAGTATCCTCATTCCAAGGGGTGGTGAAAGCCAAACACACTCTGTCTAGGCTTATAAATGCCCTAGGGCAGATAGCCTAGTATGAAGCTATAAACCTATGAACCTATGAGCTACAGCTTTATGTATACTTTTTATTAATTTACTCAATTTAGTTTTCATTTTTCACATGACAGTCATACACAGCTCTTAATTTACACATTTGCAATTCTTCTGTCATACCTTTAAGTTGCACACTCAGCTGTTTACTCAGTATTGAGATATATGTGGCTTTCTACTGGGTTAAATCTACTTCTTCCAATAGTCTGCTACTTAGCAGATTATTTCTGATTCCACAGCTAAGCTTGTCATTTATAAAGGAGTCAGCCTAGCCATGAAATTTACTGTATTGTCTATGTTTAGCAACATTGTATTGCATGGATTGCTATTAATGCACTCAAGAATTAGTTAAATGATGTCCTGTTCAGCTCTATTATACTGCCAGACCCAGCCGTAACAACATTTAGAAGGGTGTTTAAAAATTAAGCACCCACTATACTGTTAAAATCAGAGCTGGCACTACAGTAGTGCTGAAAAAGGATGTTATTTGAATGATGTCTGAGTGTAAAATAAGAGCAGCCGAACATGGATGGGCTAATTTAATCTTTGTTTCTGTCTGCTGTTTATATTACACTCACTAAAAACATACTTGGGAACAAAATGCTTCTCTTACAGAGGTAATACATAAAGATGTACACCAGTTCCCAACTGCATTATTAACTTTCAAAGTCAGCTCAGCACTTCCCTTTTTCTTTTAACATGAAGCAGACAAATCTCCATGCACTACAAAAGATTTATGATCAGATCTCTGGCTGTAACTTAAAATTATGTGTTCTCGACACAGATGCCAATATTCACCTCTTGATCTTTGTTGTTGAGATGAATTTCTTGGCATCCATGTCTTGAACATATAATAAGAAGGTTATGATTGACAACTCAGTCATAATCATCTATGACATAAGCATCTACCGTCTTCTGAATCCTCAGAATTCTTATAAAAACAATGGTTTGACATGCAGCTGCTTTTTGGCTAACAATCTTCCTGGATTTCTTTAAAACTGCAATTTTGTCTTTTGCCTCTACAAATTATGTATGTTAAATTACTTGATGACTCACTCACAATCAGCTTAAAGAAACATGACACACTGGACTTTATCTCCAGTAAATTCACAATGAGATATAGCTCAAAACATTGAAACTAGGAGTTTCAACTATCAGACAGGTTTCCATGCAACTTCAGAAATGTTAATGGCTATTGGTATTTTTATTTTGATACACACTATAAAGAAATGAAGCAAAAATATGTGTAGCCAAAGTGGAACAAAAAATTATTTAATGTTTGCAAGAACATACAATGCAACTTACTGTGTAATCCAAAATTGTTTGATGATTTTTATTAAAATATGTTAAAAAATAATGATAAACTCAGCATGGCTGTAGGCCTGTTTGAATTCACCAATAGTCTGTGCCTCACTGCATGTCCTTCAAAGGCTCAAGTAGAAATGATATAGATCTTTTGCAGTATAAGAAGCCTAAGGTCTGAGTAAATGAAAAATAAATCCAGAGTTCAGCTTCTCAGCTAGCTTTACTTTTGACATTGTGTCATGACATTTCTGCAAAGAGAAAGTTAAAGTTATGCAATTCAAGATAGCCTGAACATGAGGCAAACACAGGTATTGCTGCCTGTTTAACAGTTTACTAAGATTGTTGACACATGCCCAGTGGCACATAATGCACACTACACTAGCTCTGTTTTAATGTTAGAGTGCATTACTCATGTACCATACATGGCATGCATAGAAACTCATGACCTTCTTAAATCTATAAAGACAGAGTATTACCCACTGTATATAGTCTATGGAGTTTTTCAGCTATGTCAGGTGCACTGATTTTTATTTGTTTCATTTAAATCAGGGATTTTCACAAATTAAGCTTTATGAAGAATTTGTTAACCTGTGCACATTTAATTCACATCTAGGAACATACCAGTTCATCAAATTTCTATTTGTAAATTTGTTAGTACCTGCACTGTTTCAGAGAGCTGTGGTATAGATGATTGAAAAGGCTGAGGATGTTAACATTGCTGATGATATAGTGGTATCTAGTGTTACAGAAAATATGAAAGAAACTAAACTACTGAAAAGATCACTGAAAAAGAGTTAAACAGTAGAACCTAAAGCTAAAAAGTAAGTATAAAGTCAGTTATAGAGTAGAAAAATGAGTCAGTTTTTAACATTAAATGGTGTGAAGCCACTTCATCAGAAAGTTAGATCTGTTCCACAAATGCATCCATCAGATGATAAACATATACATATTAGATTTCTATGTATGCAAGAGTAACACTTGAATTTTATTCTAAAATATATCAAACTCATGTATGGCAATAAGGAACTTATTGAAACAAGATGCTGGACAGTACTGGGGTTTACAGAATGAAAAGCTTTGAAATGTCAGAGTAGTTGATGACTGAAAAAAAACCCTCAGTCTTGACAGATTATGATGAGAATATGACAATCACATTGCAAATAGATGTAAAACAAAATGGAACTGATTTAGTGAGCATGTGTAAATTGAACAAGTTACCTATAAGCTAAGGTTCTTTAGTGTAAGACAAATTTAATAAAACTGCTAGCCGGAGAACATTGTTATGAAAAGTCCTAAGACTATACTTATGGGGAAAATGCTCCTGTAAAGATACCATAAGCCATTGAAGATTATATACAAGAAGTCATTGTAGAAGACAACACCTAGATTATGAATTATATTCCTACATTTAACAAGTATGTCCTAACAGTGAAATGATAGGGAAAAAAAAGATGTCTATGGCAGATATGTCAAGTCATTTGTAATTTCTACAGCAGCAGGAAGATACAATTCATGAGAATCTGGTAGCTAATAAAGTAATTCCACTGCTATCCATGGCAACAAAGCAACAATGTATCAATGTATTTTTCACAATAGGTAGCACTCCCACATTTGTCAATGTACGTTCAGAACACTGTGGATTAGTTTCCCAAAATGCCTACTGGGATTAATTTTCCAACAGTGGCACTGCATTGCAGTATAAGAGGAGTGTTGCACCCCAAAGTATGCATACTTTGGGCAATACATTAAATCAAGGTCCTAGTTTTCTGAATTGGTGGTAGCTCAGATGGATGGAAAAGACCCCCATGGCACTTACTGAATAGTATGGTGCTCTATTATATTTATACAATTTTATTTTACATTTTCACACAAAACAGTTTCATTCATTGTTATTCCCATACCTTTTACAGAGTAAAACATATTTTTGACACAATATTATTGAAATCCCATTGCTTATAAAAATTCCCTTTTACGTTTTGGTTTTCAGATACACCATATACATTACCCATTAACTACTCAGCCTCTCATATTGTAAAGACTACAAACTTAATTTCTTGTACCCTTGTTCTACCCTACACTCCTCATAAAATAATATAACAGGTTTTGGCATATCGGTTTATATATTATTAGTCTTTTTACAGACAATTTCTTCAACATGACCCTTAAATAAAAATCTTTCCATTACTAAGTGAATTCCATCCTTTTCCTTTTATTCTCTTTATTACTTTATTTGCCTCTTCTTTTAATCCAAACATCATGTGTTAGTGCCATTAATCTTTTTCTGATACTTTTCCAATTCTTTCATAATTAAAAAATGCAATACACCTCCTTCAGCAATTAATTCTTTTCTTTTTTTTACTTTGGAATTATTTTCCACATTTCCTCGTTTTTCTTCTGTAAACATCCTCCTATAACACTTTCTCATCTTTTACTTTGTTTAATTACCAATATACATGGACTGAAACTAAATAATATACTGGATTTATTTTCATAACCTTAGACATGCTTTCTCTTTTTATTTCTCTTTTTATTTTTACAACCCCCTGCCCATTATTATGTTCTGCCTTGACTCTGAAATTATTCCATAAGTAATTTCAAGAAAATCCTTCCCTCTTATAGCAACAAAGAAATATTTCTTGTAAATAATGTAATTTACCTATTATAACTGAGAAAATGAAATGCACTTTCCTCCAAAATGTCAGTGCATATTCCCCATTCCTTTTCTCTTTCTCATATTTGTCTCAGTTTCACAGGATCATAGAATCATAGGAAATTACTAGGCTAATGGCCTTAGGGCCCTTACAAGCCTAGACAAGTTCTACCCTTATTTCCATAAACAGCACCAACTGCACCTGCCCAAGAGGGACACAGGTGGAACCCCTGGGTGAATTTATGGTTACCCATCCAGTCGTCCAGACTGCATTTGAAGAGGGCCAAAAAGATGCTCTGTTTGACATGAAGTGGGAGTCCATTCTAAAGGTATGGTAACCTCTTGGAGACAAATCTGTCCCTCCAGTAGATTATATCAATGTCGCATACCAGGTTAAGGTCTTTAGAGTGAGTAACTCATGTACCATTTGATTTGCAGACATGCAGCATTTCCAATAAATCATGGTCAGATTGCCTCATATGCAAGGCATAGATCTCCTCTGAGTAGTCTGTTTAAAACAGAATAAAGTGACAGAGATTTCAGATGACCACATAGAACAGATGCTGAAGACCTTGAATTTTCATGATGAGGAACCTTTGTGGTCTCTTCAATTGCTGCAGGTGCTTAGAAAGATACATACCAAAAGGGGAGTTGTACTCAATTACTGGCCTGATGAGGGAAGAGTGCAGGGAGGTTATAACTTCCTTTTTCTGGACTCAATGCCCTTATTTATAAGATGAGCAATATAGAATGCCCTTCTTACCACTGTGAAGACATGGTGATCAAAGGTAATGTTGCTATTAACCTGCGTGTCCAGGTTTCTCACCACTGAGTATGTACTTAGGGTGTTGTTATTGACGTGGTAGTTAGCAGGAGCATCACACTTACTGAAAGGGAAACTTTGTCAGCCACAGATCTTTAGTTTTAGCTTGTACTTCAGAGAAATAGATTTCAAACAGTAGAGGTCTCAGGGCTGATCCCTGTGGAACACCACTGGTTACAGGTCTGCTGTTGGAGGTAGATTTCCCTATTTTGACTATATGGGTTCTATCAGTGAGCCAGTTAGCGACCCATATAACAATATAAGGGTTGATACCTAGCTTGGTGAGTTTGTCAATGATGCCTGAATGGAAGATAGTGTCAAAAGCCTAGGCTAAGCCTAGGTAGGCTGTATGCACAGATCTCCCCTTGTCCAGGGCCTTGGTGACTGTCTCAAAGAAATCCACCAGGTTTAACAGGCATTATCTCCCTTTGAAAAATCCAAACTGAGTAGGGTCAAGTATTTGAAGATTGCCTATATCTTTGTTGATAAGGTCCATGATGATTTGCTCCATGGTCTTGCAGATAAGGTCAGGCTAATAGGGTCTATAGTTCCCAGGGTCAGTGGAACCACCACCGTTGTGTGAGGGAATAATGGTGGCTATTTTCCATTCAGCTGGGAGGAAGCCATAGCTTAGACTATGATTGAAAAGAGTACACAGCGGTGTTGCTAATTCTTGTTTGAGCCCATGTCAGATGCAGCCTGGCATGTTATCAGGTCCCATAAATGCTATGTTTTTGGCATTAGTGAGAGCATTTATGACTTATTCTTTAGAGATACAAGGTAGTGGGCAGGTAGTAAGGATGTCATGGCGTACATGTGGTAGGGACAGGGGAGTGAAGTTTTCATAGAATCTGTCAGCTAACAGGTTAGCTATGTCCACAGGCTCAGTATATATGGTATCATTAACGACCAGTTCACCACAAATCTGGGCCTTTCCTTTTAGGTTATGGATGTAGCTAAAGAATCGTTTTTGGTTATTCTTAATTGAGAAAGCTGATTTGGATTCATGATTTGCTTTGGAGGACTTTACAAGAAGACTTATTTGCTTATTTAGGCTGAGGAGGGCATGTTTCCAGTTTAGGACTCACTCCCTCTTACTCTTAGACAGCAATATCTTCCTCTTATTGTAAAGTCTATAGTGACAATTGTCCACCAGGCAGGTTTGTTATTCTTGAGGAACTTGTTTTGCTCCTATCAGGTACAGCTGAGTCAATGCAGTTAAAAGCAGAGAGACTTGAGTACATGTGTGATATGGCAGATCCTGGCACCTGACAGATAACTGACGTCTTGCTCATTAATACTGTTTCCTCCAAAGTCTATTCCTAACACTTCAGTGGCATTCCTAGAAACAGATAATACTTAGTTTCATTATATCTCCTTAACCTTTACATTTTGAATTACTGTATACTAAGACTACATGCCTTATACATTTTTCTTCTAGGTAATCATCACCTCTTTTTCCCATAGTCTGTTATTAACTGGAATTATTAAATCATCTGCATGCCATGACATTAATGATATGTCTGCCACGTTGTGATACATCACCCATATGTCAGCCATGCCACCCTTTACTTATACAAATACTGCATTAACTATCATAGCAAACAAAACTCCTCCAAAAGGACAATATTGCCACACATTCTTGGACAGCTTCACCTTCTGTGTAATCTCTCCATACACTATTGGTTTAATGCATGCTTCTGTGCATAATTTCAAAAAATACAACCACTGTTCCAATATGTCTTAGGAATCTACCACATTTGACAATCAAGGACATTATCAAAAGCTTTCCATATCTCCCACATTATAACTCTAACTTCCAAATATCCCTTTTTTTCACTTCAACTATTTCCTTAACAGTTATTAACATTTCTTTTATATCTTTACGTTTGATCTGTTATACTCCATATTGCAATACATATTCAATAGCTACTTCAAATCTTTTTTTGTAATTTGTTCATAATTATTCTATAACAAAAATTAAACAAAAAAAATGAACTGCAGAACTGTAAAAACATCAAAAAAAATGCAGATGCCCACTAGCTCCAGGTACAATTTTAAGTTCTGCAGTATGCTTTTTTGGTAAAATCATACCTGGAGATAGTGTGCATATGAATTTCTTTGATTATTTTATAACACATACTACATAGTGCTATTGGAGGCCCATTTTCAAAAAAAATCTCTCTCATTTTTTCCATTAAAAAATAATTATTCCTTACAAATGCCTTCACCTTTTACACCCTCCTTTAAACCATCACTTTAATATCTTCAAAACTGCTCCTTTCTTCTCTTTTCTTAATCATATGAAATGTATTCTCTAGTCCATATGCCCTGCATATACATGTTCCTCTGTTATAATTGTATTTAAGTCATTCAAAACGGACTCACCATCTATCAACTGTCTTTTGATTTTTTTCTTATTTTTTAACATCTACTTTATCTGCATTTTCCATTTTTTTTCACCATTTGATTCATTTACAATTTAAACAATATTTTTCATTATTTTTAACTGCTTACATTTCCCTCTTTTATCACTGCATTTATTTAATCTAACATTGCCTGTCTAACACCTTTCTTTCTATTTCTCCTGTTTTTTAACATTCCACTTTACCTCTAGTTTCTCATCTAAATGTTTCATTCACATATTAAGTATTTTCATTATTCAGTGATGACTTCTCATACTACTTTCTTCACTATTAATTTTTTCCTCTTATTTCATTATCTTCTACCTTCATCCTTCTACATAAAAGAGAGTCATTTCCCTTGTTCATGTTTTATCAGATACCCTTGTCTTATTACATGCCTTTTATTTTCACACTGTTTAATTTATAAATACTCCTCTCACTTAAAAATTGTACAGCATCTCCATCTGCCTCTCTCTCTCTTTGATCTTTTACAGTTCCTTGTCATCTCTGTATAAATTTCTTTCCTACTTCTATGTCATCACATCTCTATTTTAAAATGTAGCATTTTATACTTTTCTTTATAAACATTCCACCATTCATAGGATCATAGGATGTTACTAGACTAATGGCTCGGGGGCCCTTACAAGCCTAGCCAAGAGTTTATCCCCAAAAAGAAACATCAGTCAGCACTTGTCACCACTGTCAGTGAGGGACACTGGTGAAACCCCTGGGACAAATTTGTGATTTTCCATCCAGTCATCAAGGATACACTTGAAGATGGTCAACGAGGTGCTCTGTTTCGCATGTATGGGAAATCTTTTCCAGAGACAGGGCAGCCTCTGGGAGACAAACCTGTGTCTCCTGCAGGTTTTGTTGATGTTACATATTAGATTCACGCCTTTCGAGTGGGTAATGCATGAGGAGTTAGACTTACGGATACAGAGCATCTCTAGTAGGGCAGGTTCTGAGATTGCCTTGTAGGCGAGGCATAGATCATCTTTAAGCAATCTGTATGATACCAAGTAGAGTGTTAGTGATTTGAGCCTGTCCACATAGGACAGGTGTTGTAGACCATGGATTCTCATTGGGAGGTATTTCTGTGGCCTTTCCAATTGGTGCAGAAGTTTGGAGAGGTACATATCAAATAGGGCATTATACTCAATTATTGGTCTAATGAGGGAGTAGTATAGAGAGGTAATAATCTCCTCTTTTCTGGATGCAATCTCTGTACTTATCAGATGAACCAAGTAAAAGGCTTTTCTAACCACTGTCACTACATGATGGTCCAATGTGAGGATGTTATCAACCTTACTGCCCAGGTCCCTCACCATAGGTTGTGTGCTTAGGGGGTTGTTGTTGATGTGGTAATCAGTATGGGCTATGTTTTTGCCGAATGGTATGATGATACTTTTTTGCATTTAGCTTGAGTCCATGACTTTGGCACCAGTCATTAGTTTCTGTGAGACCTTCTTGCAGTATGTTAACATCATTTAGTGAGTCAATGAAGGCACCCAACCTACAGTCGTCCACAAACTTGGTTAGCCATAGGCCTTCTGTCTTCGCCTGGACCTCTGAGAAATAGATCCCAAACAGTAGGGGTCCCAAGATAGATCCCTGGGGAACTCTACTAGTGACAGGTTCGCTATTTGAGGTGAAAGCATGTATTTTGATCTCGAGGGTCCTGTCAGTGAGCCAGTCAGCCACCCAACTGATGAGATAGGGATTTAAGCCAAGTTGTGTTAGCTTTTTCATGATGTCCAAGAGGGTATTGTGTCAAAGGCTTTGGCCAAGTCAAGATAAGCTGTATGTACTGTCTTTCCCTCATCCAGGGCCATGGTGACAGTCTCAAAGAAGTCAACCAGGTTCAACAGGTAAGATCTGCCCTTGATGAATTTGAATTGTGTGGGGACAAGTGCTTGGAGATTGCCTATGTCCTTGTTTATAAGATCCATAATAATACACTTCATGGCTTTACAGATCAGACTTGTCAAGCTAATAGGGTGATAGTTTCCTGGGTCAGTAGTGGCATCACCTTTGTGCAAGGGGATGGCAATGGCAATTCTCCACTCTGCTCAAATGAATCCTGTACTTAGGCTGTGGTTGAATAGGGTGCTCAATGGTGAAGCCAGTTCTTGCTGGAGATGGTGTAAAATACAACCTGGTATACTATCAGGTCCCATGGAAGCTGTGTTCTTTGCCTTAGATTGGACCTTTAACACTTGATCTATGTAGATGTGAGGTGCGGGATGAGTATTAGGGATGTTGAAAGGGTTTTTGGGGAGCAGGGGGATGAAGTGTGTGCTGACCCTATCTGCTAGCAGGTTGGCTAAGTCAACAGGATCAGTGTAAGCGATACTGTTAAGTATTAATTCAGAACAAACCTGGGCTTTGCCATGGAGGTCCCTGACGTAACTGAAGAAGGCTTTGTGGTTTTCCTTTGTTTCAGAGGCTTGTTTCGCTTCATAATTGTTTTTGGGGGTATTCACTAGTGATCTAATTCACTTGTTGAGGCTAAGATGGGAGCTTTTCCAATTTGGAATTTGTTCCTTTTTACCCTTGGACAACAGTTTCTTCCTTTTGTCTATTGATAGAGGATGTCCACCAAACAGGATTGTATTTCCTTGAGGAGCAAGTTTTAGATCTGTTGGGTATGGCCAAGTCCATGTAGTTGTACAGGTGCTTGTAAACTGCATTGGTGTACTGCTCAGCATAGTTGTCTGCATCCTCTGAGGAAGATAGTGGTGTGAAGCTACAGAGACCCTCCCTTAGGAGGTTGTAGTCAGTTTTGAGAAGTTTTTTAGCTTGATTACAGCTGGGGGAGGGGGGGGGGCTTGGATGGGATAGAAACTTCAAATGAGACAGTCTGATGTCTAGTTTTTATAGAAAAGAACTTATATTTATTTATTTATTTATGTATTATTTATTTGACATTTAGTTACCGGGAAAGTCTGACTAGATGGAAAACCCATTTTCAGCAGAGGCCCAAGAAGAAAATCTCCAAATATGAAGACAAAAAAATTACTTTTACAGTAATGAGTAAACAGTATTAACAAATGAAAACAGAACAGGAAATTCACATTAGCATAGTAGTCATCAAGATAGAGAAAAAAACACAAAATAAGTATATAATGGAACTCATAGGATCCATGAACAGAACATTGTTGAGGAAAGTTTAGAATGCTAGTTAATATGGTTGTATATGTATATTAAATAACTTCTTCCTTGTTACTTTGTCAGCATGAAACTCACTGTATTACCTGTTCCTGCATATCTTTAAATTCCTGTCCATTTCTTAGAAATGTGATTATTCCCTCTATATAGTGACCATTTTGCTGTATGATTTGATAAAACAGATTCTTTTATCATCTGTTATTTTATGTAATTCCCCTGCAAACACAGAAACATCTATTTGAGCTTGTAAATTGCCTCTCATACAGATACACTATATTTGTTTCCCAGTACTTAACAAGGCAAAAGTTATTTCTCTACTTTTTCCATATCCCTTTTCGTTTTTTCTTTTCTTTCTTTCTTTCTTTCTTTCCTCTGAGGTCTCATATAAAATTTAAAAAGATTAGTATATTGATATTTGACACACCACATTTTTTTCATTTTGCCAAACACCGTTATTCTTCTATTTCTGTGTCTTTATATAGCACCCATAGTCTTGCTTCCCTTTACATCAAGCAGCAACTAATTACCATCACTCTTCCAGGAATTGCTATTGTCATTTCTATTGCCTTTGTTTCAGTATTATATATTACATATTAGTACAACGATCATAGAGCATTCTCCTTTACATAATGTCCTATAACAGTTACCTTGATAACAAATTTTGAAATTGTAGCGGTCATTCTAATGCTGTGGTGGTGGTGCTGCGGTAGCGTTGTCACCTCACAGTAAGACATTGTCCTGTTTGATTCTCTGCTAAAGCATCTTCTGTGTGGAGACATGCGTGAATGGGTGTACCTTTGTTGAAGGTTGTGCATCAGGGCTGGCAACTCGGTATGTAAAAATCTACTGCCAATCATTAGCGGACCGGAGTTCCGCTGTGGCGACGCCTAACTGGGAAAAGCCGAAAGATACAACATTTAAAATTAAGAAAATTCATATCTAGTAAACAAATAATTCCCTGGATTAAGCAAATGTCCATGCAGGAATAACTTATTCCTGCATGAAGGGACCATTCCCGTGCAGCATGGCAGCGTGCCATGCATATGTATGAAGGCGCACTGCCATGCTCTAATATGCATACAGGGATGTGTATGAGCGCAGGGGGCATGTCTGAGAGCAGTGCTCTCACAGTACACATGCCCCTGCACACCAGAATTGCTGTACGGCAATCTAAAAAGAGCAAGATTGCTCATCACACCTCTCAACCCATTAGAGTAAGAAATCTGGACAAAGTTATAAGGGACAACTGCTAAATATTGCTATTACAAACCTAGAAAGTTGATAGAATAACAGGTTTTCCATTAGCATGAATTTTGTGAAGGGTATGATATCTAAAATGCACATCTCTCAACCCATTAGAGTAAGAAATCTAGACAAAGCCATAAGGGACAACTGTGAAATATCGCTATTACAAACTTAGAAAGTTGATAGAATAACAGGTTTTGCATTAGCATGAATTTTCTGAAGGGTATGAAGTATAAAATGCAAATGTCTGTCTTTATTTTCAAACTTCAGCCTTTAATGATGTGCCAGAGAGCCACAGATTTATGAAAAGTGGACCAAGAATATAAGGCAAAAATCGGGACATACTGTGAAAAGTTATATGTCATTAACATTTGCAAAGCACAGCCCCCAACAAATAAATCTTTTTTTCATATCTGCACTAAAGTTTAAGCGTAGCTGCATGAGTTTGCCCATTGCTTAGCTATGCTTAGCCCAGGTTAAACAGCATGAGAAGTTAAATAGCAATAGACATCCAACCTAAGCAATAGTGTAGCAGTTAGAGCATGTACCTGACATGTAGTCATTCATGGTTCAAGCCTCACCAAAGCCATTTCCATTTTGTATGTGAAATCATTTCAATTTTAATTTATTTGTATATTTATGTAGGACATAACTTATATTTCTCAACCAGAGTAGTGTATTAGGCCCAGATGTGAGGTGTCAGTGTAATAAAGTTGTGAAACCCCCATATGAACACAAGTGCCCCATACAGTATCGTCACTCAAGAATAAATGTAATGAAAGCACATTGGGGAAAATCAGGGAAGGTAAACATATTTATAATATGTCAGGAATGAGGAATCAATCCTATACAGGTGGTAGTCCATAAAATAAAACATAAGTAATGCTAAACATTGCACAGCTATGCTGACTGGGTGTAAGCCTTGTGTAAATATGAATGCTAAGCAATGAATTGCCCAGTGGATTTGCCCATTGGTAAGTAGTGCTGAACCTGCCCCTTTATGCACTGCCAACCTTAGCTAAGCAGGTTTGCCCATAGCTTAGCTTAGCTCAGCATATTCAAAACCATCCAATTATGGCAAAGTGCAGGAAATCTGACATATTTAAACCTTGCTGGTGAGAATACAGCTCATATCTGATTGCAGCTCCCCACTGTAGGCAGTATGGCAGGTGTTGGAGAGGGCATGCACTTTCAGGTGCAGCGCTGGGAGATACAGGGGTCCAAGGTCATGATAGGACTTCTTGTAAAAAAAAACATGATGTGAGAATGCTGCAGGCCAGTACCAGGGCTCTCAATACAAAGTGGAAGCCTGGAAAAGTCTCACCTATTATCTTACCAGTGCCACTGGTATCCTTCGGACTGGTGAGCAAGTCCAGCACCACTATGCCAACTTGAAGCGGAGGAAGAGGGAGCTCTTGGAACAGTGGGTCCAAGCATGACAGAGGGGTGATGTCCAGCAGTGTGTAAGTATTCATACAAATAACTGTTTACCAAAGTCCAGCCTGTGTATGTGATGAATAGGTATGCATAAATGTTTCTCTATCTTCATTACAGATCCAGCTGAGTGGGTTGCAAACCAGGAAGCCCATGCTAGCAGGTTGCAAAGGCTGCATCCCGAGGCTGGTGAGTAACAATCTAGCTTGTAGTATTCATACCAAATAAATATAAA
The DNA here is from genome assembly GCF_019279795.1 of Protopterus annectens. NCBI lineage: Eukaryota > Metazoa > Chordata > Ceratodontiformes > Protopteridae > Protopterus > Protopterus annectens. Next base: position 1,606,359,880 of record NC_056725.1, read on the forward strand.
GGAGTCGAATGTCACCTGGCAGTATTAAAAATGAGTATGGTTTGTACTGAATAAAGCATACAATATTACAGTAATAGTCTCATATAGGTCATATATTAATAAAAATGTAAGCGCCTTTCAATAAAATTCAAAACCCTGGATTGGTTGTGTTTACTTTGGTATGGTATGATTTGAAATGAGTTCAGGTTATGCATAGCAAGTATAGCTCTGAAAGCATTAAACAATCAAGTCTCATCTGACAAACTTAGTGTATCTATAACACATGAGAGTAATTGATATTACAAATGTCATGTACCAAGATCTGATATCTGAATAGTAATGTTGTGTTAACCACTATTTTCCACACTGTGCTATGTGAAAAGGTGTGTATAGGAATGTAAGGTCAGATCATACAACAAAGAGAGAATGAGAAAGAAATCATTGAAAGAAAAGCCAGCAGTTTCTAAATAGCTCCCTCGGATGAAACATGCACTTGTTATATTTTTAGCAGAAACAGCCATGGTTTGAATCCCGGGAGTGGTAGTAAGCTATATGCATAATTTCAACTAGAATTTTGTGAAAATGTGTAGAAACAGTGAGGTAGTATTAACAAACATTCCCTCCACAGGTCTTCCAGGTAAGAGAAGGTATAACGTAGCTATAAGAAGGCTGTAGTTATACTGTGTCCAACACCCATGGTCCAACCCCAAGGCTGCAAATGACAGCAAGATAAGTACATACACCAAGTGGTCTCTCCCAAGAAATATTCAAAAGTGTTATGCCGTCACAGCTACTGGTCCCTGCTAACAACAACCAGACTGATAGAAATTAAGGCAGAGTATGTCAGTAGCACACACACAGTATGAGTGCACATATGTAACCCTGACTATGTAAATATGGGTAGAAACAGTCATGTAGTATTAATAAGCATTTCCACCACAGGTCTTCCAGGTAAGAGAAAGTATAAAGTAGCTATAAAAAGGCTATAATTATTCTGTGTACAAACATACCACTGCCCAACCCAATGCCATAGTTGTTGTAATAATACCTGTAGAGTAATGAGTAGAGCAATGATCATTAAAGCTGTAAGCACTGCAAGAATATACATTTGTTAACTGACATCTCTCTCTCTCACCCCCACCTTATCTTCACCAATAGTCTAAACACATAAATGAATGGGTATGTTCTCCACCAAACCTACTGTTGGGACATGTGTCCTGTTGTTCTACAAACACTGAAATTTATTGCAATTAATGTTCCTTGTTCTAATACTATCAATGGTGGCCTGTTGCTATCAATGTAACCTGCATGCTGTTGTAATGCCCACTGTGGCTCCATATATGCATGCTTTCTGTTTGCTGTGCAAATGTTCCAAATCTGTTATTGTGGGTTAATGGGAATACTCATGCATGCAGTTATAACTAATTCTGGAATGTGTTTACCATTACTAACCAACATAGTAAAAAAAAAAAAAAAAAAAAAATTTTCATCTGCTTTTACTGTACTTGTGTTTCTACCTACTTTTTTTTACTTTTGCATCATCTTAAAAGTACTCAATTGTATTTATTACAGCTTGGTGTAACTCATTCTAAGCCTTTTGGTTTAAACACTTGGGCTTCGGACCAGTTGTTTTGCACTGAGAGGGTTTGTGGTCTGCACTGTAGTGGCAGAACAGGTAGCTTACATCCTTCTAGGTTGGGAACTGCTGATTGAGGGCTCAGTGTCTGTTATTCTAAAAGTGTATTAATTCTGGTTTAAGCACTTGGGCTTTCAGGCCAGTTATTTTACATTAAGAGGGTTCGTGGTCTGCACTCTTGTGGGAGGAGAGGCTGGACTCTGCCCTTCTGAGCTGGGAATTTCTGGTTGAAGGCTTATAGGTTCATAGGTTCATACTAGGCTATCTGCCCGAGGGCATTTATAAGCCTAGCCCATAGTTTTGTGGCTTACGCCACCCCTTTAGTTTGGAGAAACTATGCCCATTATTTTGCTGTGCCTCTGTCGAGCAGTGACACTGAGGTAACCCTGGGGTGTATCTGCGATCTCCCATCCATTGGTCAAGATTCCTCTTGAACAAGGCCAGCGAGGTGCTCTGCCTCACATAAACCGGGATTTTGTTCCACAGCACAGGGAGTCTTTGGGTGATGAATCTATCCCTCCAGCACGTCCTATTAATAACCGTGTCAAGGTTTAAGTCTCCTGCCCTTGTGGCTCTGAGGGATCTAGATTTTTTGAGATGAAGCATGTTCATCAAATCTGGGTTTGACATGGCCTTGTATGTCAGGCATAGGTCACCTCTGAGCAAGCGGTAAGCAACTGAATATAACTGGAGTTCTTTCAGTCGGGCAGCATAAGACAGATTTTTGAGACCCTTTATCCTTTTGGTGAGGAACTTTTGTGGCCTCTCCAGCTGCTGCAAGTGTCGGGTCAGATACATTCTGAATGGGGCATTGTACTCGATCATTGGTCTGATGAGTGATGAGTATAGGGAGACTATGACTTCCCTTGCTCTAGATGTGAATCCCTTCATGATAAGGTGGGCAATGTAGAAGGTCTTCCTAACTACTTTAGCAATATGAGTGTCGAATGAAAGGCTACTGTCAACCTGGGTTCCCAGGTCCCTAATAACTTCTTCTGTGTTCAGGGGATTGCCACCTATATGGTAGCTAGGGGTAACCTTATTTTTCCCGAAGGGTATGACTATGCATTTCTTGGCATTTAACTTTAGGCCATGGCTCTGGCACCAGTTATCCATTTCTGTGAGACCCTTCTGAAGGATATCTGTGTCGAATGTGTTTTCAACTACGGCACCCAGTTTGCAGTCATCTGCAAACTTTGTCAGCCATAACCCTCCTGTGTTTGCTTGTACTTCAGAAAAGTAGATGCCAAACAAGAGTGGGTCCAGGACTGAGCCCTGTGGGACACCACTTGTGACAGGCTTTGAGTCTGACATGGCGCCAGCAACTCTGACCCTGTGGGTTCTGTCACTCAGCCAGTTTGCAACCCATCTTGTAATGTATGGGTTTACATTTAAGTTGATGAGTTTTTCAATGATACCCGAGTGAGGTATTGTATCAAAAGCCTTCGCCAGGTCTAGGTAGGCTGTATGGACTGCCTTTCCCTCGTCAATGGCCTTGGTGACTGTTTCGAAAAAGTCAACCAGGTTTAGAAGGCATGATCTGCCTTTGACAAAGCCAAACTGGGTTGGATCCAAAGTCTGCAAGTTCCCTATGTCTTTATTTATGAGATCCATTATGATCCTCTCCATGGCTTTGCAGATAAGGCTTGTCAAGCTAATGGGACGGTAATTTCCAGGGTCGGTGGAGGCACCGCCTTTGTGGAGTGGGACCACAGTCACTGTGTGCCACTCCTGCAGTATCCGGAGGTGAGACTAAGATTAAACAGCTGTCCTAACTGTGGGTTTAATTCCTCGTTGAGTTCATGGAGCACACAGCCAGGGACACCATCAGGTCCCATGGATGCTGTGTTCTTTGCCTTGAGAGAGCAATTCTCACCTGGGCGTTAGAGATGTTTGGGGCTACAATCATTTGGTATAGATATCTCTCCTTTAGGGGGGGGGAGAAGTTTGCACTGAACCTTTCAGCCAGTATGTTGGCAATGTCTGTAGGATCAGTAATCTTCACATCATTTTGAACTAATTCTGAGCATATCTGGGAGTTTCCTCCTAGGTTTCTGACATAGCTAAAGAATGCCTTATGGTTGTCTTTAGAGTCCTTAGCTATTTTTTCTCAAAATTAGCTTTGGATGATTTTATGACAGCTCTTAGCTTTTTACTTATAGTGATCAGCGGTGTCTTACCTTTTAAGGATTTTGCTCTATCTTGTAGTAGCTTTCTCCTTTGTTGTAGAGTTTGTTTATGGCTGGGGTCCACCAGACTGAACGCTTGCCTTTGGTACAAAGAGTCTTTGTTTTGCTTGGGATTGCCTGATCCATGCAGCCCTGCAGGTGCTGGTAGAAGGCATTTGTAAGTGATTCAGCGGTTTGAGTAATGTTAACCGCCGGCTCAGGGGCCTTAAAGGAGACCACACTAGTCTTTAGAAGTGTGAAGTCGGCTTTGAGAAGTTCTTTACTGTGGTCTTTTTGATTTCGGTTCGGGGCGGGATGAGGACCTCCAGCGAGATTAGTTTGTGATCAGATCTCACCAGTGAGGGGTATACTTCGGCGTTGAACATTGTGCTCCCATGTTCGTGATGATGAGATCAAGTATGTTTTCTCCTCTTGTGGGGATGGTGACTAGTTGTTCCATGGCATTTGAGTTTATGAATTCCAGGAACTTTTGGGCTAGAGTGTTTGGGCTTGAGTAGTGTTCCCAGTCTATATTAGGGTAGTTGAAGTCACCTAGTATGATGGTGTTTGGAGATACATTTATCCCCTCCAGTGTTTTCAGGAAGGCCATATGAGGTTCCTGAGTTTGCGAGGGTGGCCTGTAACATGCTACAAATGAAGAGCAGTCTTGCCTATGGTTAATTGCACCTGGATGGTTTCCGATGCATCGTGCGATACCACCAATCTTGAGGTGTGGGTGTCCTTGATGAATATGGATACCCCTCCTCCTTTCTTGGTATTGTCCAGGTTTTGGGGCCGGAACGCATGATATGAGGTAAAACCTGATAGTGCTGGGGTGCTCTCAAGAGCCTTGAACCAGGTTTCTGTCACAGCACAGGCATCGATGTTCTCCATACTGAGAAGGGCCTCGAGTGCATGCATCTATAGTGCATGCATATCTGAACTGCTTCTTACTGAAGTTGGTGCGCCTTGTTTGCTGTGGCATAGACTGGATTCGGACCTGCTGGATCTAGCTTTGTTTGTGTAACTTGAGCACTAATCCAGGCATTCTCTAAAGTATTCAATTGTATTTATTACTGCTTGGTAGTAACTTGATTAAAGTGTAGCTATCATTCTAAGTCTTTTGGATTAAGCACTTGGGCTTCAGATCAGTTGTTTTACATTAGGAAGGTTTGTGGCATGCACTGTGGTGGCAGGACAGGTAGCTTTCATCCTTCTAAGTTGGGAACTGCTGATTGAGAGCCCAGTGTCTGTTATTCTTAAAGTGTATTAGTTCTGGTTTAAGCACTTGGGCTTCAGGCCAGTTATTTTACATTAAGAAGGTTTGTGGTCTGAACTCTTGTGGGAGAAGAGGCTGGACTCTGCCCTTCTGAGCTGGGAATTTCTGGTTAAAGGTTTATAGTGCCTGAATATTTGAACTGTATCTTACTGAAATTGGTACACCTTGTTTGCTGTAGCATAGACTAGATCCAGGCCTGCTGAATCTAGCTTTGTTTATATGCTTGTTGTTTGTTTGCTTGTTATTTCCCTGGAACGCTAATTCCACCTAATACGTGGCTTCTCAGTGCTTCTGTGGATCACTAGTGACATCTGCATTGCTTACTGTACTTATTTCCTTGTTTCACTTGAAAAAAAGTTACTGTTTGTCGTTTTTGCATTTAAGTTACCTGTAACACATTGCACTTAAGTTACCTGGCACTTGCTCACTAAAGCAATTATATAAGTCAGCACTAAAAATTAAAAGCACTACACCCTCACTCCCCACTGGCCCTGGTTTTCAATTATTAAGGAATTCCCAATATTATTCTAGCATGTCCAAAGCTCAGTTGTCAATCTCCTCTCCTGTCCAGCTGGTGAATCTGGGAATCTTGAGGCAATGTTACAACTGCCTCATGTACACAGACAACCCTCTCCTCCTCCCAACAAATTCCAACACATGTGAGAGATGCAACCATATAGCCAAACTGGAGGCTAAGCTCTCTCAACTCAGTACTGGCATAACCAGTCAGGAGGAGAAGGAAACCACACTCACTACAATTCCAGTCTCACATAGACCTACCACGACAGCAAACCAAACACATAATCACACAAAAACATACTCAGAGGCTCTAAATAAAGATCTGCCTAAGCAGCAGAGACCTCCAAAGCAGACACCCAAGCAGCCGCTACCCCAAAACAAAACACGTGCAACACATATCTCACAAAGCCAGTGTGCCAAACAGTCACAGCCCTTAAGACTAAACAACACACCTGATACACTTGTAATAGGTGACTCTATCGTCAGGCACACTGATGTCCCGCTCACCAGGCTGAACAAGGAGAGGGTCACGGTGAGCAGCCTGTCGGGCGCTAGGATCCGCCACATAACACAAGCACTCAGGTCACTCCAAGGCAAGTACAAATATGACTCAGTCATTGTCCATGCTGGTGTGAATGACCTGAGATGTACCTCCCTGGACTACATGAAAAGAGACATAAAGGAGCTCTCTGAGCATGTAGCCCAGGCTGGTATGACCCTGACCTTGAGTAGCATCTTATCCTCACCAAGAATGATGCCACAATATGAAGACAAGATGACCAATTTCAACAATTGGCTTAAGTACTGGTGTCATTCAAAGGGGATCCAATGCCTGCCAGCTTGGGATGATATGCTCGACAAGCCACGATGCTTCGCTAGGGACGGCTTGCATCTGTCACCCCTGGGCTTTCGGATATTGGCAAAGGCTCTTGCTACCCCCATAGTGCCTTTTTTAGGCAAGGCTCAAAAGACAAACCCACCTCCATAGGTATCACAAGGGATAAGAAACTAAGAGTAATGCTACTCAATGCCAGAAGTCTAAACCTCAAGATGCACGCACTCGAAACTCTCCTTAGCATGGAGAACATCGATATCTGTGCAGTAACAGAAACCTGGTTCAGGGCTCCCGAGAGCACCCCAGCACTACCAGGTTATACCTCATACCATGCTTTTCGGCCCCAAAACTTGGACCGAACCACAAAAGGAGGGGGAGTATCAATATTCATCAAAGACACCCACACCTCCAGGTTGGTGGCAAAGCACGAAGCATCAGAGACTATCCATGTGCAACTAACTGTGGGTAAAACTGCCTTCCAGTTTATAGCCTGCTACAGACCACCCTCCCAAACCCTGGAACCCCACTCGGCCTTCCTGAGAACACTGGAAAATATGAAGGTCTCTCCAAACACCATTATATTGGGCGACTTCAACTACCCAAACATAGACTGGGAGCATTACTCTAGCTCCAACACCCTAGCCCAAAGGTTCCTAGAATTTATAAACTCAAATGCTATGGAACAACTTGTTACCACTCCCACAAGTGGGGAAAACATACTGGACCTGATCATCACCAACATGGGGACTCTATGCTCCAGACCAGAAGTGTATCCCTCACTGGTAAGATCAGACCATAAACTAATCTCACTGGATATTCACATCCCGACCCCACCCCTGCCCAGAAAACCACAGTGAAAAACTTCTCTAAAGCAAATTTCACACTCCTCAAAACTGAGGTGGAATCCTTCAAAGCCCCGGCCTGTGGAAAATACGCCCAGACCACAGAATCCTTTATAAACGCATTCTATGAACACCTTCAGGAATGCATGGATCATGCGATCCCAAATAAAACCAAGACCCAATCCTCCAAAGGCAGACGTCCTGTCTGGTGGACCCCAGCCATAAACAAACTATACAATAGAAGGAGGAAGCTACTAAATGATAGAGCAAAATCCCAAAAGGGAAGGCATCACTGATCAGTATTAGCAAAAACTACGGGCACACATAAAATTGTCTAAGGCCAGCTTCGAGAGAAAAATTGCACAGGACACTAAGGATAATCACAAGGCTTTCTTTAGTTATGTTAGGAACCTGGGTGGTAATTCCCAGATATGCTCAGAATTAGTCCAAAATGACAAAAAATACACCGAACCCACAGACATTGCCAACATCCTAGCTGACAGGTTCAGCGCAAACTCCCCCCCCCACCAAAAGGGCAAATATCTATCCCAGCAGAGTACTGCCCCCCTGACATCTCAGATGCTCAGGTAAGAGCCGCCCTCTCCAAAGCAAAAAACACAGCATCAATGGGACCAGATGGTGTCCTGGGCTGCGTCCTACATGAACTCCAAGAAGAGCTAAACCCAAACATAAAACTACTGTTCAATCTCAGCCTTACTACAGGATATGTGCCCAAAGAGTGGCATACAGCAACAGTGGTCCCTCTCCATGCCTCAACGGATCCTGGAAACTATCGCCCCATAAGCCTGACTAGCTTGGTCTGCAAAGCTATGGCAAGGATCATCATGGACCTCATAAATAAAGATATTGGGGACCTACAAACACTGGATCCTACCCAGTTCGGCTTTGTTAAGGGCAGATCCTGCCTCTTAAACCTGGTTGATTTCTTTGAAACAGTCACCAAGGCCACTGACGAGGGGAAGGTGGTCTACACAGCCTACCTGGACCTCGCAAAAGCCTTCGATACAACACCCCACTCGGGCATTATAGATAAGCTCACCAGCTTAAATATAAACCCCTATGTCACTAGATGGATTGCAAACTGGCTCAAGGACAGAACCCACATGGTTAGAATTGCTGGAGCCATGTCAGACTCCAAACCAGTTACAAGTGGTGTCCCACAAGGCTCGGTCTGGGACCTCTCTTGTTCGGTATATATTTCTTGGAGGTACAGGCCAACACGGAAGGACTGTGGCTGACCAAGTTCGCAGATGACTGCAAACTGGGCGCCATAATTGACTCTCCAGCCGACACAAGCATCCTCCAAAAGGGCCTCATAGAAACAGACAACTGGTGCCAGAGCCATGGCCTCAAGCTAAATGCCAAAAAGTGTATAGTCATCCCCTTTGGCAAAAACAAAGTTCCCACAAATTACCACATAGGTGGTAATCCATTAAGTACAGAAGAAGTAATTAGGGACCTGGGGACCCAAGTTGATAGCAATCTCTCATTTGACAACCACGTGGCCAAAGTGGTTTGAAAAACATTTTATATAGCCCACCTAATCATGAAGGGATTCACACCTAGATCAGGGAGGTCATCGTGCCTCTTTACTCATCCCTCATCAGGCCCATAATTGAGTACAATGCCCCTTTGGGATGTACCTTACCAGACACCTGCAGCAACTGGAAAGACCCCAAAAGTACCTCACCAAGAGGATCAAAGGGCTCAGACAGATGCCATATGCTGCCCGGTTAAAGAAACTCCAGCTCTACTCAGTGGCATACCGCCTGTTCAGAGGCGATCTGTGCCTGACGTATAAAGCCATGTCCAACCCGGAATTAATGGACATGCTGCACCTCAGAAAATCCAAATCCCATCGAGCTACATGCTCGAGAGACTTGAACCTCAGCACTGAAATAAATAGGACATGCTGGAGGGACAGATTCATAACCCAGAGGCTCCCTTCACTCTGGAATAAAATCCCAGTCAAGGTTAGGCAGAGTCCCTCATTGACTCTCTTGAAGAGGAATCTTGATGAGTGGATAGGAGATCGTAGGTTTACCCCGGGTATCACTTCTGTGTCACTGTTAGACAGAGGCACAGTATACTAACCTCGAAAAAGGGCATAGCAAAATAAATTTAAAATGGGTGGCGAAAGCCAAACACATTCTGGCTAGGCTTATAAATGCCCTAGGGCAGCTAGCGTAGTATGAACCTATGAACCTATATGTTCTAAAAGTGCAACATCATAGCACATCAGGGAAGGCCGATCCCAGTAGATATGTCTCTCCCTCATTATCTGGCCATGGTACCTGGCCCCAGCACATCTGGGATCTACCCCGGGACCTCCTTGTCTGCTGGTCCTGCACCACCTTCAGGTGGAACCACCTCAGGGGATGAGAATCAACCTCACCCCGGGCATGCGCGCGGACAGGATCCTGTCACCCGAAGCCAGGTCTGGTGTGTAGCGAGTTCCACAAGGAATTGGGAGATCTGCTATGCCAGCTTGAGGGTCGTGTGGCAGAATTAGAGGGTCAGTCTGCCCCTCCTGCTCAGCCCCCAGCACAGCCAGCTTTGGAGCTGTGAAGGTGCAGTGGTGATAGCCTATGGGTGGGGACCTCAGTCCAACTGTATCCATTTGGAGGCTCGGGGCTTCCGATTACCAAACACCCCTCCCCGTCCAAGATGTTTACCCCCCACATGTGTCATATACTGCCCCTGTATGCTGTCTTGTTTGTCTTGTCTGTCTTCCTACCTAACTTACCTCCCCAAATATACCTACTATCCTTCCCCAACATCCCACTCTCACCTTAAAAAAAGGTCAATATGTTCCCAAAAAAAAAAATTCGCCCCATACATAGCTGTCCATTTCGCACACGTGTCCACTGGACACATGTATTCTTGTCTAATTGGATTCACAAGACATTACTGTTGTCCTCACCACTCTCCCTCAGGGGTTTGAGTGTCCAAATGTACCTCCAAATTCAGTATATCTGCACAGCTGTTGCTGAAGAAGAAATGGATGTCTATGGACCTTTCCTAGATCCAACCAGCACATCCCTACATATCGTTCATATTGTTTTACCCTCTTTGTGTCCCCTTTTTCACCACTTTCCTATCACCCCTTTTTTCTTTTCTTTTAAAGAAATTAGCATGGGGGTAAATGGGAGTAAGCAGTAGTAAGTGGGAGTAAGCCTGATTGTGTGATGCCTACACAGATTATGCACTTATAAGGCTAACTGTCTGTAAGCATATTTAACCAGAAGTTAGCATTCTTTACAGCCATGCAAACATGCACAAACCAACTTAAAACTGCTTAAAAGTGCCTTAATCACTCTGTATCCAACAGCCCTTGTTCTGCCCAGCAAAAAAATAATCAGCCCTAGCAAGTCTTGAACCCAGGCCCCTGTACAGCATAGTCACAGCAAGTTATCACTTAGCCATCTGAACTGTAAATGTGCATGATATTTATTCAAACATATCATGGCACCATTCAGCAGTAGGGAAACTATATATATATATATATATATATATATATATATATATATATATATATATATATATATATATATACACACACATATACAGACTTTGGGACAGGATCCATGAACATATTTATAGTATTAACAATTCTATACAGAGTAATGCACTTGCCAAACATGTTTCACTGCATGGTAATGAACATAAATCTAAATTTAAAATACTACAAGTTGCATATGAAGACATGCATGGAGGGGACATAGGAAATTATGTGGAAAATCTGGAATTAAAATGGATTATAAGAATGAGAGCTAATACAGGAAAGGGGTTGAATGACAACATTTGTATAAAATCTGTTCTGAAGAACAGGGTTTTTAGATAGTAATCTAGTCACTAATGCTTATATATTAATGTTGTCATAGAATATGAACTGAGTGAGTATCTAAAGTATTTTCATATATATATATATATATATATATATATATATATATATATATATATATATATATATATATATATATATGTGTGTGTGTGTGTTTGTGTATATGTATTTACATAGTGTTTATTTTTAGATGATGTGTCTTTAAAAAAATTTAAATCATGCCTTAATTGCAAGATTAATTGTGTTTTTTTATTAGCGTTGAAAGGTAAATTAAAAATGCTGGTTACTGCCACAGCACGCTTGCTTATAAAAAAGATAAGTAAATGGATAAATAACTCAAGCAAGCGTTGACAGAGTGAGAAATAACCTTCTATGTGTAAAAAATCCAAGTAATCCGGTCTTCTGAGACAAATAATTCAGTTTATTACACAGATAAACCACGATAAGCACTTTCACTAACTAGTAGCTTCTTCAGATCACAAACAGGAAGCACAGGAACCATGTGCTTTAAATATCTGCATGTTAATTAATCAACCAACTTTTAAAGCAGAAGCGCCATAAAACCTAAAAACTAAATATATAAACATAAAATCATCTCAAGATGCAACAGAAATAAACAATGGTGTATGCATATTACTTTTAAAAATTAAAATAACTTCATTCCATAAGAAACAATAAAATTGAAGTAAATATAAGAACATGTTGTGAGCAGCATACTATCAAGCGAAAGTGTATACAGCCTAATACATAACTGCATGTGATAGTCATATTATTAATAATACGAGGCAACTTAGAAACTATACATAGTAGATGCCATCAAAAACATGAAACCATATACAAGTCGAAAGAACTATTATCAACCAAAGTGATACTTGGTATAATAAGGTGAGTGCATAAACAAAGATGTATATCTGCATATGTATAAAAATGTGTATATAAATGTAGTGTCTTAATAAATATATGTATCTAAATATAAAAGAATGAATGAATGTGTACAAAAATATAAATAAATAAATGAATAAATAAATAAGTTATTGTCTAAAAATGAAGCTAAAACCATTAACATTAACAGTATTACAATATATAGAGAAAGTAGGTGGATTATTTTGCTGAGAGCTGATAAAGGTCATGGTTTAAATGAAAGGGCATCTATCAGACCACACCTAAAGAAACGTAGGCACACTAAGTTCTGAAATTTTTAAGAATTCAATGTGCTCTGATATTTGTTCCCACACATATACATACACATACATATATCACATTTTTGGGTAATTTATTCATTTTATATTGTAATACTGTTAATGTTAATGGTTTTAGCTTCATTTTTAGACAATAACTTATTTATTTATTCATTTATTTATTTATATTTTTGTACACATTCATTCATTCTTTTATATTTAGATACATATATTTATTAAGACACTACATTTATATACACATTTTTATACATATGCAGATATACATCTTTGTTTATGCACTCACCTTATTATACCAAGTATCACTTTGGTTGATAATAGTTCTTTCGACTTGTATATGGTTTCATGTTTTTGATGGCATCTACTATGTATAGTTTCTAAGTTGCCTCGTATTATTAATAATATGACTATCACATGCAGTTATGTATTAGGCTGTATACACTTTCGTACTTGATAGTATGCTGCTCACAACATGTTCTTATATTTACTTCAATTTTTATTGTTTCTTATGGAATGAAGTTATTTTAATTTTTTAAAAGTAATATGCATACACCATTATTTATTTCTGTTGCATCTTGAGATGTTTTTATGTTTATATATTTCGTTTTTAGGTTTTATGGCGCTTCTGCTTTAAAAGTTGGTTGATTAATTAACATGCAGATATTTAAAGCACATGGTTCCTGTGCTTCCTGTTTGTGATCTGAAGAAGCTACTAGTTAGTGAAAGCGCTTATCATGGTTTATCTGTGTAATAAACTGAATTATTTGTCTCAGAAGACCGGATTACTTGGATTTTTTACACATAGAAGGTTATTTCTCACTCTGTCAACGCTTGCTTGAGTTATTTATCCATTTACTTGTGTTTTTTTATTAGCTGTTACTTTTTTAAAAATGGAATAATGGTTGTGATTTTCTTGTGTCTGAGGAAGCAGCTTGGATAGCCATGAAAGCGTTAACACAATAAAACAATTTTATGTCACCTTTCTGCTTTGGGCTGTCGTACCTAATTTTCTGGATTTATATTTTAGCCGTTGGCTTTGTGGTGCTACATTTCATACTACATTTATCCATCTGGTAGGACTTTGTTGCTACTTTTTTTATAATATGTGTATATATATATATATATATGTATATATATATATATATATATATATATATATATATATATGCATATATATATATTATCAGCATCAACAAAAGGTTGAGATCCCTCATCAAATCCTCTAAAGCTAGCTATGAAAACAGAATGGCAGCAGATAGTAAAGACAAACACAAGGCCTTCTATAGTTATGTAAAGAATCTCTATGGCAATACCCAGATTTTCTCTGAGTTACTGTACAATGGTACCTTCTATACCGAGCCAATAGATACTGCAAATATATTGACCTACAGATTCAGTGCTAACTTTACCCCTCTCGCCCCACCAAAGGACCAATCACAATACCAGTAGATTGCCTAGCACCCAGTATTACTGCTGCACAGGTTAAAACCGCACTGTCCAAAGCCAAGACTATAGCTTCTATGGGACCTGACAATATCCCTGTCTGTGTTCTACATGAATTACAGCATGAACTGGCACCTCACCTTTGTGCCCTGTTCAATCACAGCCTCAACTCAGCATTTGTCCCTACTGAATGGTGCACTTCTACAGTCATCCCTCTTCACAAATAGGTGCGACTACAGATGCTGGGAATTATCACACCATTAGCCTGATGAGTCTGATATGCAAAGATATGGAAAGCATCATCATGGACCTAATAAATGAGGATATAAGGAATATCCAAACTCTGGATCCTGCACAGTTTGGTTTTGTGAAGGGTAGGTCATGCCTGCTCAACTTGGTTGACACTTTGAGTAAGTCACCAGAGCTGTGCATGAAGTCAAGGTGGTTCATACAGCCTACCTTTATTATGGCCAAGGCCTTTGATACTATTCTCCACTCAAGAATCATAGAAAAACACACTAAGCTAAGCATCAATCCCAATATCACTAGGTGGGTTACAAACTGACTTACAGATAGAACCCACAGTGTGAAAGTAACTGACTCCAAGTCAGACTGCCGACCAGTCATGAGTGGAGTCCCACAGGGTTCAGTCCTGGGTCCTCTCCTGTTTAGTATCTACTTCTCTGATGTCCAGGCCAACACGAAGGGACTCTGGCTGACAAAATTCTCAGATGATTGCAAGTTGGGAGCTATTATTAACTCCCCAAGTGATGTTGACATCCTACAGAAAGTCCTCAATGAGACCAATGACTGGTGTCAGAACCATGGCCTTAAGCTCAATACCAAAAAAGGTGTCGTTATCCCCCTTGGTAAATACCTGCTTCCTTTGGATTACCACATTGATGCTAGTCCACTGAACACAGAAGGTGTTATAAGATATTTGGTAACACAGGTTAACAGCAACCTCTCTTTTGACCACTACGCTGCCAGTGTCGTCAGAAAGTCCTTATATGTGACACATTTCATTACTACAGGTTTTGCATCCAGGAAGAAAGAGGTCATTCTCTTCCTCTACTCTTCCCTCATTAGGCCAATTGAGTACAATGCCACATTTGGTATGTACTTCACTAGACATCAGCAATAACTGTAGAGGCTACAAATGTACCTCACAAAGAGGATCCTAGGCCTTAAACACTTGTCCTACATGGACAGATTAAAAAAACTCCAACTATTCTCTGTGTCATATTGCTATCTTAGAGGCAATCTATGCTTGACTTACAAAGCCATGTCTGACCCAGCTCTGTTAGAAATGCTACATCTTAGGAAATCCCGATCCCTCCACACCACAAGCTCCAGAAACCTCAACCTCATAACCACAAACAACAGATCATGCTGGAGGGACAGGTTCATAACCCAGAGACTGCCCATGCTATGGAATAGGCTTCCCATACATGTCAAGCCCACATTACTGGCCCTCTTCAAGAGAAATCTTGATGAGTGGATGGAACATAGATAATTCACCTCGGGGATCACTCCAGTGGCTCTACTCAAGAGAGGCACTAGGAATTAAGGTTGGGTGGCTCGATGCCAGGATAATCCTATGGGATAGGCTTGTAAAGGCTCCAGTGCCATTAGCCTAGTACAACCCTATCAAACTATATTAATTGTTTTATTGGAGCTTTTCTCCCTGGGCCTCTGCTGAAAATGGATTCACATCCAGCTGGACTATCCCAGTCAACAAATGTAAAATAAATAAAGAATAATAAAATATATATATATATATATATATATATATATATATATATATATATATATATATCCGTTAGCCCTTGTTCTTCTCAGAAACAAAATAATATGCCCTGCAAGTCTTGAACCCAAGACCATGTACACCATAGCCACAGCAAATTACCAATACACCACCTGAGCTATATAACGTAATGTTATCATTAGTGTGATATCTACTAAAAAAGAAAAGTGAGCAATGGCTATCAATGTGCAGCTGTGGTTAGCTGTTGTATGCCTTGCTCAAATATTGATGCTAACTGTGTTTGTGCATTGATAAGTGGTGCTAACCAAAGCATACATAGTGTGAGCGCCTATGCATTTAACCCTGTTTAACTCCACTTAGCATCACGCAAACCTGTGCAAGCATGCTTAAAACAGCTTTAAAGTCCCTTAATCTCTCTGCCTACATTTTCCTAGCAACAAAATAAACAGCCTTTGCCAGTTTTGAGCTCAGGACCCTATACACCATACTCACAGCAGTTAAACAATAAGCCATTTGAGCTGTAAGATGTTGGGATAATTTTTCTAACATATGATGCAGAGCAGTCAATTTACCATAGGCAATGTACAATGTGGAAGCACTAAACATTCAATTGATATATATATATATATATATATATATATAGATATTTAGAGAGAGAGAGAGAGAGAATGAGAGAGAGAGTATATATATAGACAGTGCACAGAAAATGAAACAGCCAGTAATCCTAGAGTTGCCACCTTTTCAAATGGCCAGAGTCTGATTCTTTCCTAGAAATGGAAATTATTGCATTAAAACATATACCCACACTCAATGCAAAGGACATAACACCACACTTTTTGCATAAATATAAAGGTTTGTGTACTGTTTAACTTGTTTATGCCATTTCTTATAGCATTTAGGTGTTTGAAATACAAAATAACTGATTTCTGCAACTATCAAAGAAAACATATGATACATTATTGGTCCTACAATCGCAGGACATTTGCCATTTGTCAGTTGTTATCAGCAGGACACAACTGTACATAGAGGGTTTGTCCCTCGCAAAGAGGGACAGATGGTAACCTAAAGTAATCCGCAAAGATAAGATACTCTGCTGTCTTGGCCAATGTCTTCAAGTAGTACAACAGTAAAAAACACACTTGCGTTGAAGACAAGAAGCAATCAACCCTTAATTACAGATTTAGGTCAACAGCCTCTAAGGGGAAAAGTAACAAATGTTACAATGTAAAT
Source organism: Protopterus annectens (assembly GCF_019279795.1). Lineage (NCBI taxonomy): Eukaryota > Metazoa > Chordata > Ceratodontiformes > Protopteridae > Protopterus > Protopterus annectens. The sequence continues at coordinate 1,606,376,640 of NC_056725.1, forward strand.
GGATCCTTAACATAACAATGCTTCACTTAAAACTGTGCTATCACACTGGCAAATAGAACTGTGTGCAAACAAGTAAGCTCTAACCCACCACTGTCCCCATGGTGAAATGTATGAAAATGTACAGCCATATACCTTTATGTTTCTTATTAGTAATATTCCTCACATGTTCTAACAGTCTAGGTTAAAAGCATTTAATACCCCTCCCCATAAAATGTCTTACAACGGCATATAACAGCATTCTCTATACACTGACCTCTTGACTGTACCAGGTCACACATGTCGTCCAGCCATAGCCCTCATATTTATGGCCCCTACCCCACAACATATGTGGGAGTCCACAACATCACTGGAATGATAGCAGGAATGTCAGCACTAAATAATGATAGACCATACCTATCAACCTCTTACTGCATGACATCTGGACAAAGCCTGGCATATAAGTGGAGGACAGAGGCCAAAACACAGGGCCATATTTGAAATACTGCTGTTATACACTGTGAAAGTTGCTGGTGTTACAGGATTGGTTGCAACTTACACTTTCTGAGGAATATGACATCAGAAACACAAATGGATTTTGCCATTTATTGATAGCAATCAACAGAGAGAATGCCACTGATTTGTCAAGGACAACACCTGAGCAGCAAAACCTCTGGCCATTATGTGGGTAGACCCACAGTTGAGATTTCTGCAGACAGACTGCATTCCATGCAAAACTAGCATGTACACACAAACCTTGTAAAACTATCAGTATTCAAAGCATATAACAGCAATGCTCACACTCTGTCCCTTGGTCTGGAACCTTATACAAACATGTAGTTGGCCTGTATCCACAAGTTTTGTTGTAAGAGGTATTCCTACCTGCTGTCTGTAACACTGCTGCTCCCACAATTGAAGGATGTCATCCATACAGGCAAGGTAAAGGGGCAACACCCACATGAAGTAGTCATTTATAGTAGTGGGTTGCTATGACATTGGCTATTGGAAAAACTACACTGTTGCCTGCATGCAATTAGCAAGTCAGGAACACTGATTGGTGCAGAGGCCATCACCTGGTCATGAGCATCACCTACAAAAACCATGCTGCAACCTATTCAAATCAGCATGATCCCTGTAGTGGAGAGAGACTGAGAGAGAGAGAGAAAACAAACAAAAAATAATACAAAAAACAAACAAACAAAACAAAACAAAACAAAACAAGAAAGACATAAACCAGAACACGGAAGAGAGCATAAAAATAAAACAGGTATGTGAAACATGTAAGCATGTAATTGAATGTAGTACTTGGTCTGTAATAACAGGACTGATGATTTTGAAAGAATTATATGTGCCAACAAGACTTGCTGTAATGATGTTCTGCTGACCAGCTGCTATGGACATAGTTTCTGGCTCTGTCTGCAGTGGGCCATACCTGTCAACTGTACAGATCTTCACAGAATATCAAGATTTACCCATCATAGTGTCTGGTCTGTTCCTCCTAACATCTATATTTTTCTGGGAAATAGCTGGAGATGGAAGTCATGAAGTAATGCCAAACACTTGAGTTTCAGACCCCACCTCTTTCAGAACAATCATGGTAATGCAAAATGTATTATGCTACAAACTTCATAGGTTTGTAACAGACATATTTAAGATCTGTCCTTAATTATCCTCCCCTAATGTTAGACTTTATCCAAATATGATGCTCTAAGAGGTGGAGAGGTAGGGTCACAGCTGAGGAGCCTGACTCACCCTGGAAAAGGACAGCTTATATATGGAAACCATTAGAGTATCTGTCAAATATTCATGACTGTGCCACTGCTAGGCCAGTTAATGGGATGTTGTTCGTATCCATATGTTACCTGTGAATATGAGTATTATACATGTTTGTATTGTAAATGTAAGATATCTATATAGCGCATGTGCATAGTAAAGTACTGTTGCAGATGTGTGTGTTAACCTGCATGTGATATATTGAATTAATAACATTCAACTGTACAGTGTTCTGCCAGACAATAGTCACAGTTCTGACTGATATCTGTAGTCACATACACATATATTTGTGTTATGTCAGCTATAATTATAAGTTATCAATATTGATTTCCCTGTTGTCACCCATTGATGTGGACCATTGTCTAGAAGTGCTGGTATAACAGGTTGAGAAGTATGATTGAGCTGCAAGACTGTAAATACAGTTTCCCATACTGACATAGGACAGAAATGTATCCCATGTATCCCCCGAGCATGTATATGTATACGTATGTTTAGCTGAAAGATACAAAAGTAATAACATGGGTTACAAGTAGTCCGGAAAATAGGTTGTGCATGTTGCACATGTGTATAATATCAGTGTCACTGCATACAACAAAATTAAATGTGTACAGCTACTGATTCTTGCATTGCCATGACACTGATATGGGTGCTACAGTAGGCATGATTATCAGGTAGTAATCAGAGAACTGTTCAACTGTGTTATGAGCCACTGTCTATGCCTACCACTAACAGCTATATCAACACCCATATACACTTGACATCCAAAGTGTACGCACCCCTGTTGGAATGCCAGGTTTGTGTGGTGTATGCCAATAAGACCACAGAAAATCATTTCAAAATGTTTCACACCTCAAATGTGACCCATAGCATGTCCAATTCTATTGAAAAAGAAACAAAGCTGTTTCAAGGAAGGTGAGCAACCATTGCCAAGTGAAGATGTCTCATAATGTTGGAGTACAAACCAAGACAAATGGATGCAGTAATCATCTCAGCATGTGTTTACACAACATACCAGTTTAAGGGTGTGCTTACATAGTCAACTGGCTTACTGTACTTAATGCTATTTCCCATATGTTTTCACAGAACAGATTATGTTTTCATTTGAATTGAGCAGGCTATAGGTCACATTACAGGTGGGGATTGTGTTGAAATGAGTTTTGTGGGGTCATGTTTCAATTACACAAATACCAGGCATTGTAACAAGGGTGTGTACACTTTATATCCACTGCAGCTGTATGAAATCAGCAGTACCTGACCTGTAGAATCAGCCTCCACCAAGGATCGAGTAATCCCCCTTGGTGGATAGCAGCAATACACAAAGCACATAATAGGTTGCTATAGCAGCTGTACAGGGACACATAGGTGCAGACCACAACATGGAAGCAAATACACCTCTATCTGAGCAAGCATGTGGGTTCACAGGTGACTTCCTGTAAGGCTGACTATGACTATAAATCAGACATATCCACACCACCAAGGCCAACTGCAACAATGTCTCCACATATGCAGTCAGTCTCAGAGGCAGTAACACAATTCAACCTGTACTGGTGGTAAAGCACACCTCATACACACATGCCATAGATACAGGCAACCTGCATCAGACAGGTTAGGTGGGAACAGTTCCACCCTGCCCACACCATTTGTACAGGGGGATATGCATGTCAACCACACTCCTGCTCTCATCAATGGTGAGCATGTACATAATGCCTACTGATAGCCATGACAGCAAGTCTCCATGGGGCATGTGAACATCACAGTCTGCTTCCTACATGAACTCAAGTATGTGGTCACAGCTTCATCACACACTACGGTTTAACACACACTTGCCACATTCCACACACCATCCACATGAAAGATGGCCACTGTCATCCCTCTACACAGAAATGAATTGAGAATAGAGGATTATGCCATTAAGTATCCAACATTGGAGGAACTAGACAGGTCAGGGCCAGGAGTGTAATGCAAGATGCCAAAGCCATGATAGCTTAAGTGTTATGGTATAGTCTAGATTATTTGCAAGTAATATCCCCTGTTGATGTGCAAGTGGAAATCCGTATGAGGTTCTGTGACTTTTTTCCTGTTTATGTCATCCAGGTATTATACAACTTCCATGGCTGCCAGCATTTAGTAACACAGATAATTACACCATAATACAATATGTGATACAGCATTACAACATATTATTCAGCCACAGAGCCCAGGATCTGCAGGAGAGGACCGCCCTGTGGAACGAGCTCATCCACAGGGTAAATGATGTCGACCTGCACAGCTGAAATTATGAGCAGGTGCGGCATCGTTGCACTGACCTCATCTGCCATGCCTGTCAGCAGGCTGCTGCCATTGTGAGGGACTGGCTAGCCACAGGTGGGGTTCAAGCCATCCAACCCCCACTGATACACATTGAGGAGCTCCTCACCAGTCTTGGGGCATCCGCCTGCCGGCCAAGCCATGAAGCCATGGGTGCCACCCACACAATGGATGAGGACTGTGCAGGTAAGGCCCCAGTGCATATTACTAGAACACTGTTGCTTATCCATTTTTACCTGTAAAGTATCTACATGCATATGTGTAGTAATGCACAAATGTGCATAATCCTTAGTATTTGGGGTTTGTACTGTTGAAGTGCTGAAATGCTGCTTCCACCCTGTACCAATGCCACAGGTGTGGCTACTGACATTACTTATCTCCCACAACTATTTAGGTCCCTCTGGTATACAACTGGGACAGCAGCATGTAGCTGGTGAGTATGGAGTTGTTTTGTTCAGGTTTGTCAATACACCAGCCATGTTAAGACCATGCTATTTGCCATGCACACATCTAACACACCTAACAATATTGCATGCTGTACATGTTCACTTTTGTTGGTGTTAACTGCACTGCATCACAGTGGTCACCATGGTGGCATATCTGAAGGGTATGTAAGATTCTTGCAGTGTACCTCACAACCTGTCATTGCAAAATGTGTGGACAGAGATAAACAAAATGTTGGGACAAATGGCCTACATTAGGGACATGTATAAAACATTACCCTTATACAGTGGATACAACAGTGTAGACACCGCTATTACAATGGCAACTATTCCTGATATATACAATGGCAGACCACAATAACACATTCCAAACCTTTTACAACCTGTAATGTGATCCTAACCTGAGCAATGAATGTGTAATATAGAATCCTATGTTAGGAAGACAAACATGGGGTATACAAACCTTACAAAATACTGGAAGCATAAGTATACACACATTCCAAATAACATATTAGGGAGGCAGCTTGTGATGTACTGACAGCATTCACTCTTCTTGAGTACACACCTGCCAGTCCTCAATGTCACACCAAGTAATGGTCTACTGTCCAAGAAGTATGCCCATGACATTTGCCCAGCTGCCTGCAACAGAGGCAGCCATGGCTTGCACACATCTTACAAAGCATGAATGGATCCCATATATGAAAGGTACCAGTCAGGAGAAGGAAAAATAACCTTACCTCACCATTGCGTATACCATGGCAAACAGTGCAGACAGTGATCTAGAGGTGTATTAAATATGGGACAACAGTGATGTAGAAAAGAAACAGATGCCCATCCAAAACAGATGACAAAACATGTTGCAAACTGGTCAGGGAGGCTGGCCAGAGACATGTAGCACCACTGAGGGAGTTGCAGGAATGTCTATCAAGTACTGCCTATGCAGTACATGTGTCAACGATTGCCTGGATTCTGCATCAGTGTGGCCTATGGGTTCAGGTAATCAGACGGAAGATTTGTCCCACATGAAATATCATCCAGGGCTCTGTACAGGTAGCAAAAGCATAACATCAAGTCTCACAAAGGCATGTGTTGCAATGTGTAATGGTGTCATGAGACCATGGCTCAAACCTACAGACAGTATTCATAAAGATACATGTGGTGCACAAGCAACACCTCACTCCACCTCAGGGCCACCATCCTCAAATTTAGCTTGCTGGTACAGTGAACACCTTTAGGGTTGCTGTTCATTAGCTGGAACTAGGCCGGTAGACATGGTGGGTGGAATTTGGAAAACTGCAAAATAACACTCATGTATGGCCCATAGTTATCAAGCATCTGCAATAAGGCTGGGGATGGGGAGTGGTGTTAGCTTCAAACACAACAGTGAACTGAAGCATACATCCAAAGCTAGCTAAAAATGGCTGTATCTGAACACAGTCAAGGTTATGAATTGTGGCAGACATAACGCAGACTCTACAGCAATAGAGAAGCCACTGTGTGAACTCCAAGGGCTGTGCACATGAGCTGACCTTGCAATCTGGCAGAATTGGGGGACCTTTGTAGGGCAGACAGACCAAATAATGCCAAGTTAAGATGGGCCATGCTAGTATACCCCTTCCAGGAATAGTGATTGCTATAGTTCACTTAACAGGTGCTTCAACAAACCATTGTTTTAAGGGTGTGCACACTTATGAAACCCACATATTGTATGCATCTCATTTAGCATCTCCACTACTAGCACATTTGTTTGATACTGCACTGGACTGCACAGGTCATATGTCACATATCAGGAGTGCATAGTGTTATCAAATGCAGCAGTGTGGCCCCATTGCATATCAAAGAAGAGGCTGGCATGTCAAAAGGGGCTTGTACACTCCTCATATCCACATTAACCTTTGAAGGTTATCGGTGTAACTGGATTTTATTGCACATACATGCACTGCTGATGATGAGATCTGCAAGTCAAAGGTCAGGCATTAATTACTGACATCAGTCCTGATAGCATCCCAGTTATGTGTCAGACAAACACATAGGGGCTATGAGCAATAGAGCAAACATAACTGCCAGACATCTACACATTCAGAAATGGCTGTACATTTGTGATGTATGGTACACAGTACATGCCAATGTGCTGTACAGGTGCACAGCAATAATGTGTACAGGGGTGCAGTGAGTTCTGGGGAAAGGGGCATTACCTACTAACACAACTAATGCATCACAGTGATGTATATCGTTGGTAACTAGGATTAAAAATGGCTGCAGTACATGCTGTTGAGTGCTATATGTCATGCATGTTAACTGTTTTTAATGAGAGGTCTCTGTAATATCTTTGTGCTACCTCACCTGTAAGTGTGTGTGTGTGTGTGTGTGTGTGTGTGTGTGTGTGTGTGTGTGTGTGTGTGTGTGTGTGTGTGTGTAGGCATAAACCATAATGTACAGGTCTTAGATGTAAATCATAATGTACAGGTCTTAATTTAAATTTCTTGTCTGCCCCTCACAGGTGGCGAGGTGGGTCAGGGGCCCTACTGCAGGCAAACTGATGTTAGTGTCCATACAGACTCTGACAATGATGATAGGCATAGTGAGGCACAGGCAGGGTTGTCAGGGGCAGAATCTGTGCCATTTGGTTGGCATCCCACTTTTATCCACCTCATCCCCACACACAGTCACAATGCCCACACATACCCAATCACCAGTGGCCATAGATGAGGGACAGGAAAGTGTGGTGACTATGGCAAGTCTGTCTGTACACAGCAGCCATAGCCGGATAACAGCGAGGTCCCACACAGACAGATGGACAGGGGTGCTCGTAGGAAAGCTGCTGGCCATCATGCCCCTGGCAAATGTGCCACAGCAGGTGTCATGAGACACATGTTTTGGACCATCATGGAGGCTCAGACACATATGGAACATTACACCAGGCATAGTCTGAGGCCCCAGAGGCCTACTCTTCCTGCTGTACGTGACTACATCCGTGATCATGAAGATGCTCACCATTATTTTGCAGAGATTATGGATAGATGATTGGGTGAGATGGTGGGAATCCTCGACCGTGTGGAGTCTATGGAAGAGCATGTGGTGGGAGTAGGGCATCGGCCATGTGGACATAGGTCAGCAACACCAGCACGTGGAGGTCTATGTGGACATGCAACATCTCACTTCACTACCTTACTGGCAGTACCAACAGCAGCACTGCAGGAAGGGTGCTGTCCACACCACAATGCAGCAGGCCATGTGCACATGGTCCTGGCCAGTCCAAACAGGGAAGTGGATCTAGTGGATAATTGTCATTGTCAGGGGAGAGTACCATATCTTGGCTTCTGCCTGGTGATCTCCATGCAACCCCAGGCAGGTGCAGTTCTCGTCTACGTGGCCAGAAACAGTGAACTGTACACCCTGCCATGTATGGTCCGCAGTTGTCCAATATACTCCTGTATAGGGCAGCCACATGGTAGAACTGTGTGCATCCATACACACACACATCACCATCACAGCTAGAGCACCTCTATACTTACACACACCACGTCTGCACAGGGCATTTAATAAACAACCCCCTAACCCACATACATGATGTCAACCAAATGGCTTAGCCTAGGCCTCTGGAAAACCCACACCATACCCTGTGCATATGATGATACCTGTGCCACATCCCTGTCATCCATACCATCAATGCAGGGACATGTTAATATGGTTCTGATGCACTGGGTGAATGTACTACAGTTTAGCAATGTAATGCTGTTTAACGTGTTGTCAGCAGGAATGCTTAATGCTTACATGTTAGGGTGTGTAGCTGTCCAGCCATGATGCATTATTGCTGTTATTAACACTGACTGAATGCTGTCTCCATAATGTATTCTGTTTGTGTTCTAGGTATCTGTGTGTCAGGAGGATGTTGGTCTGCTGTCCTTTCCTACAAGGGGTGTGGCACTGTAGTAACACATTGACTGTGTCATATCCCAGTTACAGCTGAACACAAGTAACAGGTCTGTATAACAGTTATTGCATGTGCCACATGGCTGATAGGTCTGAGGGGTGTATACAGGTGAGTGCATAGTGGCTGATGTAAGCAGCTCTTCCACAGTGGACAATGGTAAGTGTACTGGATGACACACACCAAATGTTTGTGAATAACACACACTTGCAAGCTTTTGTGTTGATGCAATACACAGAGAATACTGTTCATACGGATGTACTTCATTTTGCAGAGAACTCATTTTGGCCTATGTAATTCCACCAAGACAAAATTGCCAAGACATCACATTGGTAAATAATCAGTCTACCAAATTTAATTTCAATGAAAATAGTACTGGCTGGGTATATGCATTTTCCCCAATGTAGTACAATCCTGGAGTTGGTATAAATAGTTGTGCCAGTGTGGGTGACATAAAAAACACACATAGTGTCATTAACTACTTAACCTGTTAACAAAAATGTACAGTGGGAGTGCTAACATAAGTTAATGGGGAGTGTAGTGTGTGCGTGAATGAGCCATAACTCATTCCTCTGGAAACACACACACACACTCACTCACACACAGCTTTACATTTGACAGGACTGAGTTTACAAATGATACATGACTACGTATTTGTACTATAGTGTTACACAGTTATCACAAGCACCACAGACTCTATACGGCTGAGAGCTACCAAAAGGAATGTCTACAGTGATTGACATAAGCACATCATGTGATATAAACCATAGGGATGTGTAGAGGGTGGGACAGGCCTCATAATGGGATTTTTTTGTCACTGTCTGTCTGTCTCTTCCCAACAACTCTGTGTGTGTATGTTTGACATATTATAGTCTGTTGGCCTTAGATATGTGTGAGTATTCCTATCCAATGTGTGTGTGAAGCATAAATGGTGTACAATTTGGTGTGTGTGCACAGACATCTGCATCTGACAGATATGTATAGTCCACTATGTTGTCAGACATGGACTTCATTTCTCTAAGTGTAGGAGCATGTCCATTGTGACCTTCTGTATTGAGTGTGTGAATCCATTTCAGGTAGGGTTGTACTCCAGTCCAGGATTTGGAGTTCTACACCTACAGCTAGCAACCTGTTTCTGCAGGATATCTGTAGATAGATTGACAATATGGAGTCATAATGGGTGAAAGCTAGGGGGGTACTGTAACTATTGCTGTCTGTGCTGCTTGTGTTACATGTTTGGTGTTAGCAGAAATATTCAGACATATGTACTGTTTTATACTGTGATGTATTATGTCATCAACTACCGACACATATAATTATTTGCTCATAATGATTTACTTTGAAAATACAAGATGAATGAAGCTGAGTCCAGTATTGTGGACTGCAGCCTACACATTCTTGCACACTCCCGCCATTCTGGAGGGGTAGCTACAGACACTTGTTGATGGGTCTGTGTAAATGGTCCAGCACCTTGGTAGTATGGTGGCTGAGGATCCCCTTCTTATACATATATCGACTTAACAGAATGGCCATATCCTGCTGCGGACATACCTCTCAGCTGTACAGATCACCCAGGTTATCCAGAAGCAGGACTCATATATCTGGTCAGTTCCCCTTCCCATTGTGGTTTATGAGCAGCTTTGTAGCCACCCATTAATGGGTTTGCAAGCAGGCGTTGTATGGGCACAAATCAGACTTTCTGACTTCACACACTCCATGACATCCATGCTTTTGCACCCCCCTCTGTTATTCTATCCTCTTCCTAACATTATGCGAGCACTATCTGAGAAGTATCCCTTTAGTTGACCCTTCATCCCAGCAGTATTTATGGATTAGTCCACAGTTCTTGCAGTAGGACATGGGGTGCATGCTACCGGGATTTGTCAACATGGCCTTGAATTTGTGTTCTGTTGACTGTGTTAGGTTGTTAGTTAGGACCCCCATAAGATACCATACATTGGCATTATGGGTGAGGCACAGGCCTTTGACAGAGGACTATAGATCATTTGGTAGTGATGCGGGCCATCTGTAGCAGGCCAGTGCATTCTGCCACTAATACATTCCCAGGCTGTGAGCCAGTGGATTCCCCTGGGGTGACAGAGTAAGTATGTGTGAGGTGTTACTGGCAATACTTCCTGTCCATATTGATCCATTGGTCTGGATGAAGCAGGGTGCTGCTTACAGCTAGGGAGACACCTGCATAGGACACCTCTTCAGCATGCTGCATTCTGTGGGTATTCCCATACAGAAGTGGGGTCATACTTTACTCATTCCCAACAGCAAGGATCTCACCTGTGAGATACCTGTGGGTGTTGGGGGGTGAACTGAGTGCATGTGTGATACGTCAGCTTAGAGCACATGCCTCACAGGTATAAGTGGGACCTTATCCATATCCCACCTTGTGCACGGCCATCGGCAGTCTGGCATTAGTGTGTAACAGTGCTTTGGTGGTGTGGCAGTGATTGGGCAGGCAACTAGTATTCCATAGTAGAGGGACACCTAATGTTATGCTGACCTCTAGATATATAATTCCACAGTTGTGTGCAGCTGAGAGTTATTGTAGGCACTGGATAGGGTACTCCCGCATGTGTAGTGTTACCATGTAGTTCCCCCTGTTTATGGCCTATCCGGTTTTCCACTATTGACTGCTATTGACATCTGGACAGTGTACAACCATTAACATGGGTGTCACTGTGAAGCACATTGGCTGGCACTGCAGTTACTGGGACATGGCCCTGTCAAGAACAGTACTAAATCTGGGCCACTGAGACACAGCATGCAGACCTACATGCTGACCACTTCCACACAACATTAAACAGACAGAAACTTAGCACACTGACCCCTACATATTGTAGACATGCACCAATTTATCATGTTGACTGGGACATCTCTGGCACTCTGTGCTCCACTGATATTACTCCACAAACTTCCATGCTACTGCATTTCTACATGGGGTTGTAAGGGGGGCACACCAGATGACTTTAGACATTTGCAATAACTGTAGCTGTATTTCACTTACTCTGTTTACTTCCATTTAGTATTGTATTGTGACCTGTCTAGCACAAAGGAGGCATATCAGTAGAATACATGTTAGATTTTATTTGCATACATTTCAGTGTCTGACTTCTTGCCCTTCAGAACTATGATGCAACTGCCAGACCTGTTGTACTATGTCTGTGTAGGTCTGTAGGGGGGCTGTTCACCATTGGCAGCATTTGAGGACCTTAGCCCAACCTTTCTCTATGGTCATCTACACCTGTCCTGCTCGTTGAGGCTGGGGGTGGATATGCGAACCCTAATTGACAGCCATGTATGTGTCTTACAAACACCCAGTTATTTGGGCCACCACATGTACTGCAGTGGGAGTTGCCACCTTGTGTACTACTGCCTAGTATGTTGACACCAGTATTTGTTATGAATTTCCTGCTGTTGCATATAGCTATCAGCTGTCTGATGCTATCTCATTTGGCCACACAATTCCCTTGCATGCTTGCATCCATACCATAGATATCAGTATCAGAACATACTACTACATTCACTAATTGATAGGAGGAGTGACTTACCTTGTGCCTGGGCTGGTACTGCAGATGCTGCTGGAGGGCTGACTATGTCAGATGCATACAGTACACCGCCTATACATGCTAAGGTACAGATAGTGTCATGTTTGGCATCCCTTATACTGTCAGAGAGAGGTGTCATTCACTGGGTCCCTACCGTGTCAGTGTATGTGCTGTGCGTTGTCTCTTTGCTAAGGCCTGGTTATACTGGGCATGCCTTCTTTTGCCTACAGGGCCAGGCTCAGGTAGTTCCTCCTGCAAGTCACTCTGTGCCTGTGATGACCTTGGCAATGGTGGGGAGCTGTGTGGCCCTGCCCCATGCTGTTTCTGCTGCAGCTGTTTCCACAGGATCATATTGTGCAGCATGGCACATACTATCAACATTTGTATACATGTAACTGGAGAGTACTGCAAGGCTCCACTGGATGTGACAAGGCAGCAAAACTATGACTTCAGCATCCCAAGCACATGCTCTATAATGATTCTAGATTGTGAGTGTGCCTCATTATGGAGTTCTTGTTCAGGTGTGTGTGCATTTCTGATGGGTGTCATCAGCCATGGCTCCAGTGTGTAGCCAACATCCCCCACTAAATGGCCATATGGGATGTTCCCACTGGCAAATGACTGGTACAGCTGTGTCAAATGCCAGATGTGGGAGTCATGATAGCTTCCAGGGCTGCCAGCACACACATTAATGATAATGCCCTGGGCATCACACATGACCTGGCAGTTGATAGAGAGGAAGCCCTTACAGTTTATGTAGACCCTACCTTGCTTACCGAGATGCATATTGCTGGTCAATGGCTCATGGGTGTTGAGGAAATATATGTGCTCACTGGCATGTGCTGACATGGCATTGAGGAACTGGTAGAGTATCCTGGATGCTGATGCCTGTGAGATCCCAATGATTAACCAGCTCACCTTTGGAAGGTGCCTGTGGCTAGTATTCTTAAGCCTACACATACCTCGGTATCCACTGGGATGGGTTCCCCTCTGTTGGTTCTATGTGTAAAGTGGGGCTGGCATAGCTCAGCAATTTTCTGTAGAGTGCCCCTGTCCACCCTATAGCACTCCACTATTTCCAGCTCATGTAACCCCTGGTAGGTTATCCTGAATTTGTACACTCTTCTCCTCCTCCTCACTGTTGGATGGTCACCAGCATTCACATTCTCACCACCCTCAGCCTCTTGCATATATTGATGTATGACAACGATAGCAGCTCCTAATATTTTGTAAGTTTTGTCAGGTAAAATTTCCCCATCTGTGTACACCGGTGGTATAGAGTTTGTGGGAGAAAACAGACTGAAAGATGTTTGCATAGTTTATAGTAAAGTGCTGGGCTGCTGCTGTGTAATTGGCTGATTCTGATGTGGGGGAAAAATTGCCATTTAACATAAATATGTATTCTACCATTATAGTCAAAGGCAGGCAGAATGTAAACAAGACAATGGAGCACTGGTTGCCAAGGAGAAAGGGTGTGCTTGGGAATTGTAACTATGGACCTGCACACTGGGGTATGCAAATAAAGATTTATACCTACTGGAAGCCTGCACCTAATCATGCAGGTGCAGGAATAGGGATCCATGTAGGCAGGACAAGAAGATGATTTCAGTAGGGGGTGTGTCATGCTGGGTGTATAGTTATTGGAGCCCTGCGACCCATGTTTGCTCTTAGCTAAGCAGAGCTCAGGAAGGGGGAGTGTCTCACATCATTTAGCACTGTTTTCCCCGATTAAATAGGTGTGTGCACCACACACCAGGTTTTAAACAAAAAAAAAGGAAAAACAGGAAATAGCAGCTAAGCTCACATGTGAGCACTAGGTATGTGGGGCGGGCCTTGAGGCTTAAATGGGAAGGCAATGGGAAGGGAAAACAGCAGTAGGGAGGCAATCAAGGAGAACTAGCATAGCTGGCAGGTGAAATGTATCAGAATCAGCCAATTACACAGGAAGCAGCCCAGCCCAGCACAGTACTATAAACTATGCAAACCCCATTCACTCTTGTTTTTCCCACAAACTTTACACCACCAATGTACACAGATGGGGAAATTTTACCTGACAAAACTAACAAAATGATAGGGGCTGCTGTCACTCTCATACATCAATATGTGCAAGAGGCTGAGTTTGGTGAGGATGTGAATGCTGACGACCTTCCCACAGTGAGGAGGAGGAGAAGAGTGTACAGACCCAGGGTAACCTACCATGAGCTGGAGATAGTGGAGCACTATAGGGTGTACAGGGACATTCTACAGCAAATTGTTGAGCTGTGCTGGCCCTGCCTCACACACAGAACCAACAGAGGGGAACCATTCTCAGTGGATATTAAGGTATGTGTAGGCTTAAGAATACTAGCCACAGGTACCTTTCAAAGGGCAACTGAGGATATCATGGGGATCTCACAGGCATCATCATTCAAAGTACTCCACGAGTTCCTGGATTCCATGTCAGCACATGCCGGTGAGTACATATATTTCCCCATCACCCGTGAGGCATTGACCAGCAGTATGCATCTCTTCCACCAAATAGCAGAATACCATGAGGTAGTGGGTGCTACAGACTGCATGCACATACACATCAAAGCACCACCCACTGAGCGGGGTAGGGTCTATATAAACCGCAAGGGCTTCCCCGACATCAACTGCCAGGTCATGTGCGATGCCTAGGGCATTATCTTGAATGTGTGTGCTGGCAACCCTGGAAGGTATCATGACTCCCACATCTGGCATATGACACAGCTGTACTAGTCATTTGCCAGTGGGGACATCCCATATGGTCACCTAGTGGGGGATGCTGGCTATGCACTGGAGCCATGGCTGATGACACCCATCAGAAATGCACACACACCCGAAGAAGAATTCCATAATGAGGCACATGCACAAACCAGAATAATAATAGAGTGCGTGTTTGGGATGCTCAAGTCACGGTTCCACTGCCTGGACATATCCGGTGGAGTACTGTACAGCTACATGTACACACATGTACATACCATTTGCCATGCTACACAATATGATCCTGCGGAAACAGCTGCAGCAGGAACAGTACGGGGCAAGGCCACAAAGACCCCCACCATTGCCAAGGCCAGCACAGGCACAGAGGGCCTTGGAGGAGGAACCACCTGAGCCTACTCATGTAGGCAGATGGAGGCATGTCCAGTATGCCTAGGCCTTGGCAAAGAGGCAACGCATAGCACATAGACTGACATAGGTTCATAGGTTCATAGGTTGGTACTGAGCTATCTGCCCGAAGGCATGTATTAGCCCAGCCACGTTGTGTGGTATTCACCACCCCTTTAGTAGTTCCATAGACCCTTGTACTAGCAGCTAGCATCCTTGGCCCCTATCTAGTAGTGCTGTTGGTGTGATCCCCGGTGTGAACTTTCTGTTACCCATCCACTCATCAAGGTTCCTCTTGAAGAGTGATAGTGAGGGGCTCTGTCTTATGTAGATCGGGACCCTGTTCCATAGTAAGGGAAGTCTCTGCGAAGGGAATCTATCCCTCCAGCATGTAGTATTCATTGTTGTGTTGAGGTTTATATCCCTAGAGCATGTAGCTTGAGTAGATTTGGTTTTGCTAAGATGGAGCATGTTCAACAATTCTGGGTTGGACATGGCTCTGTACGTTAGACAGAGATCACCTCTGAGAAAGCGGTATGCAACAGAGAACAGTCTTAGCTTTTTCAATCATGCTGCATAAGGCAACTGTTTGAGGCCAGTAATTCTCTTGGTTAGGTACCTCTGTGGTCTCTCCAGCTGCTGGAGATGTCTAGACAGGTACATTCCAATTGGTGCATTGTACTCAATAATGGGTCTGATGAGGGAAGAGTAGAGGGGCACCATTACATCCTTAGATCTTGATGCGAACCCTCTCATGATCAGATGGGTCACATAGAAGGATTTTCTAACCACTTTGGCAACATGGTTATCAAAGGAAAGCTGGCTATCTACTTGGGTCCCTAGATCCCTTATTTCTTCTTCAGATTTCAGGGGATTACCTCCTATGTTGTAGTTTGCGGGTACTCTGTTTTTTTCCAAAGGGGATTACTATGGATTTTTTTGCATTTAGCTTGAGACCATGGCTTTGACAGCATGCATCAGTCTCATTTAGGCCCTTCTGGAGGATCTCCATATCGGCTGGAGACTCTATTATAGCACCCAGTTTGCAGTCGTCCGCAAACTTAGTCAGCCACAGCCCTTCCATGCTTGCCTGTACTTTTGAGAAGTATATGCCAAACAGGAGGGGCCCCAGGACAGAGTCCTGAGGCACACCACTTGTTACTGGTCTGGTTTCGGACATAGATCCCACTACTCTTACTTTATGGGATCTGTCTGAGAGCCAGTTTGCGATTCATCTTGTGACGTAAGGGTTTATGCCCAGGCTGGTGAGCTTATCTATAATACCTGAATGGGGAATGGTGTCAAATGCTTTAGCAAGGTCAAGCCATGTGTACCTCCTTTCCCTTATCTATAGCCTGAGTAACTGTCTCAAAGAAATCCACCAGGTTCAGGAGGCATGATCTGCCCTTGACGAAGCCGAACTGCGTGGGGTCCAGCGACTGGAGGTTCCCAATCTCTCCATTTATGAGTTCCATAATGATTCACTCCATAGCCTTACAGATCAGACTGGTCAGGCTTATTGGTCGGTAGTTCCCAGGGTCAGTTGTGGCCCCACCCTTGTGTAGCGGAACCACCGTTGCCATGCGCCATTCTCTGGGCACATATCCTGTGGAGAGGCTGAAACTGAACAGGGTATTAAGATGCGGGGTTAATTCCTTTTGGAGCTCGCGTATAACACAGCCTGGGACACCATCTGGTCACATGGAGGCAGTGTTTTTAGCTTTAGACAGAGCCTTGTTAACCGATGTATCAGTAATAATTGGACGTACACAATCCCCTGGAATGGTAATAGGCCCTGTAGGTGGTGGTGGGGGGGGGGGGGATTTGCACTGAACCTGTCAGCCAAGATGTTGGCAATGTCAGAAGGGTCAGTGTATTTTGTTCCATTTTGTACTAGCTCAGAACAGACCTGAGCATTGCCATTTAGGTTTTTGACATAGCCATAGAAGGCCTTATGTTTATCCTTGACATCCTTGGCAACTTTCTTTTCAAAATTAGCTTTAGTAGACTTGATGAGGGCCCTCAATTTCTTACTAATGCTGATCAGGGATGATTTTTCTACTTCAGATTTGGCCTTTTTTTGTATGTCTCATCCTTTTATTGTAAAGTTTGCTTATGGCCGGGGTCCACCAGACTGGTTTCTTCTTGCTTGAGGAAGGAGTCTTGGTTTTATTTGGGATAGCATGGTCCATGCAATCCTGAAGATGCATATAGAGTGCCTTGGTGTAGGATTCCACATCCTGGATATCATTAGCTTCTGCAAGGGAATAGTGAAGCTTTCCACTTTGGATGCAAGTAGTTTGAAGTTTGCTTTGGAAAGGTTTTTGACTATGTTTTTTTTTGACTGGGGGAGGTGGAGGGGTAAGGATGTCCAGGGTTATCAGTTTGTGGTCGGATCTGACCAAGGAGGGAGTGATAACAGGTGTGGTACAGTGGGCGCCCATATTTATGATGATTAAATCCAATATGTTATCCCCTCTAGTGGGGGAACATACTAGTTGTTCAAGGGCATTTGAATGTATAAATTCTATGAATCGCTGAGCATAGGAGTTGGAACATTGGTAGTTCACCCAGTCTATACCAGGGTAGTTGAAATCACCCAAGATTATGGTGTTGGGTAGGACCTTTATATTTTCCAATGTCTCAAGGAATGCAGAGTGAGCATCTTGGGACATGGTGGGCGATCTATTACCGGCTACGACTTGAAATGTGGTTTTGCCTGCTGATAGTTGCACATGGATGATCTCAGGGGCATCATGCTGCACTACTAACCTGGAGATATGGGTATTCTTGATGAATATGGATACACCTCCGCCCTTTGTACTGCGATCCGGTAACTGAGGCTGGAAGGTATGATATGAATTGTAACCTGGCAGTGCTGGGGTGCTCTCTTGAGCCTTGAACCACATTTCTGTCACTGCACAAACACTGATTTTCTCCATGCTGAGAAGAGCCTCAAGTGTGTGCATTTTGAGGTTGAGCATTACCCTTAGTTTTTGGTTACCTGTGCTGGTTACAGTGGTTGGTTTGTCCTTTGAGCCTTGCCTAAAAAAGGCACTATGGGGATGGCAAGAGCCTTGGTCAGTAGTTGAAAACCTAGGTGCGACAGGTGCAACCCATCTCTGGCAAAACAGCGAGGCTTGTCTATCATGTCATCCCAGGCAGACAAACACTGGATCCCCTTAGAATGACACCAGAAGCTTAGCCAATTGTTGAAATTGATAATTTTGTCTTTGTATTGTGGTATCATTCTAGGTCAAGGTAGTATGCTACTCAAGGTCAGGGTCATACCAGCTTGGGCTACATGATCAGAGAGCTCCTCAATGTCTCTTTTCATGTAGTCCAGGGAGGTACGTCTTAGATCATTCACACCCACATGTACAATGACAGCGTCATACTTGTACTTGTTCTGGAGTGACCTAAGTGCTTGTGTTATGTGGCGGACAGGGTAGGGACCCAGGGAATGACACCTCTCTCTGACTCACACATACAGTAAAAGGGTTGCCAAACATGACACTTCCTGTGCTTTACCATGTATAGGGAGCATATTATGTGCATCCGACATAGTCAGCCCTCCAGCACCGCCCTTAATACTGGCCCAGCCACAAAGGTAAGTTACTCTTCCTATCAATTACTGAATGGAGTAGTATGTTCTGATAGCTGTGTCTATGGTATGGATGAGAGCATGCATGGGAATTGGGTGGCTGAATGGGATGGCAGCAGATACTGGACACCTATATGGGTAGCATGAAATCCATAACAAATACTGGTGTCAACACACTAGGCAGTATTAGACAAGGTGACAAATCCCACTGCAGTACATGTGGTGGCCCAAATGTGTGTCCATAGGAGACACACATGCATGTCTGTGAGGCTCACATACCCACCACCAGCCTCAGCTAGCAGGACAGATGTAGAGGACCATAAAGAAAGGCTGGGCTAAGGCCTCCAATTGATGGCAATGGTGAACAGCCTCCCTCCAGACCTACACAGACAGACTGCAACAGGTCTGGCAGTTGTATGTTAGTTATGAAGGTAAGAAGTCTGAAACTGAAATGTAGGTAAAAAAAAAGTAAGATCTGTACACCACTGATATGTCTCCAGTCTGCATGATAGGTCAAAATACAAATGATGTGGAAGCTAACAGAGTACCTGACATACCAGTACAGTCATAACACAGTTAAAATTGTCAGGTGTGCCCCCCCACAATCCTATGTAGAAATGCCGTAACATGTAAGTGTAAAGAGTAGTATCAGTGGAGCACAGATTACCCAAGCTGGCCCAATCTACAGGATATATTGTTGCATGTGTACAATATGCAGGGATCTGCATGTTAGGTTGTTGTGTGTTCAATATTGTCTGGAAATGGTCAGCATGTCGGCATGGAGGGTTGTGTCTTAGTGGCCTATGGCCAGTACTGTGGTTGACAGTGCCATGTTCTGACAACTGCAGTGCCAAACACATTGCTTCTCAGCAATACCCATGTCAGCACTCATCCATACTCACTGTCCAGATGTTAATATCTGTCACCATCTGAAAGATGGACATGCCATGAATGTGGGCCCAAACATACACACAGTACACAGGTAAAATTACGCTAGACAGAGTACATAAAATGTAACTGTCAACTGCACACACATTTGGTGTATTGGTACATACAGGTTAGCAGCCCATTAGTTGTCTGTGTAGTATGGAATACTGATGTAGTCTGGCCAATCACTGGCAGACCACAAAAGGCACAGTTATAAAGTAATGAGAGACTGCCTATGTTCCTGCACAAGGCAGCATAAGGGGAATGTCCCAGGTATATCTGTGAGTCAGCTGCAAGTAGCTTCCATATCACACATGCACTCAGCTCACCCCACCATCAGCCACGGGTTTATCACAGGTCATATCCTTGCTGTTGGGAATGAGTACAGTATGACCCCACCTCTGTATGCGAATACCCACAGAATGGAGCATGCTGAAGGGCTGTCCTATGTAGGTGTGTCCTTAGCTGTAAGCAGCACCCTGCCTGCATCCAGACCAATGGATCAATATGGACAGGAATGTTTGCCATTAATCCCTCGCACACTTACCCTGTCACCCAAGGGGAATCCACTGGCTCACAGCCTGGGAATGTAGGAGTGACAGAATGCAGTGGCCTGCTACAGATGGCCTGCATAACTACCAAATGGCCTACAGTCCTCTGTCAAAGGCTTGTGTATCACCTGTAGTGCCAATGTATGGTATCTCATGAGATCACAACTAACAACCTGACACAGTCAGCAGAACACAAATGCAAGGCCATGTTGACAAATCCCAGTAGCACCCCCCCATGTCCCACTGCATGAACTGTGGACCAATCCATAAATATTGCTGGGATGAAGGGCCAGCTATAGTGATACTTCTCAGATATCTCTCACATGATGTTAGGAAGAGGATAAAATAACAGAGTGGGGGGTGTAGATGCATGGATGTCATGAAGTGTTTAAAGTCTGAAACTCTGATGTGTGCCCATACTACCCCTGCCTGCAAACCCAGTAATGGGTAGATACAAACCTGCTCATAATCCACAATGTGAAGGGGAATTGACCAGATAACCAGATATATGAGCCCTGCCTCTGGGTAACCTGGGTGAATCTGTACAGCTGAGAGGTATGGCCACAACAAGATATGGCCACTCTGTTAAGTCGATATATGTACAAGAAGGGGATCGTCAGACACTATAGTACCAAGCTGCTGGACAATTTACATAGACCCATTAGCAAGTGTCTGTAGCTACCCCTCCAGAATGCCAGAATGTGTGCAAGAATGTGTAGGCTGTGGACCACAATACTGTACTCAACTTCATTCATCTTGTATTTCCCAGTAAATAACTGCGAGCAAATAATTATATCTTTCAGTAGTTGATGACATAATACATCACAGTGTAAAACAGTACATATGTCTGAATATCTCTGCTAACACCAACCATGTAACACAAGCAGCACAGACAGCAATAGTTACAGTATCCCCGTATCTGCCACCTATTGTGACTACATATTGTCAATCTATCTACAGATATCCTGCAGAAACAGGTGGCTAGCTGTATGTGTAGAATACCAAACCCTGGACTGGAGTACAACCCTACCTGGAATGGATTCACACACTCAATAAAGAAGGTCATACTGGGCATGCTCCTACACTTAGAGAAATGAAGCCCATGTCTGACAACACAGTGGACTATACATATCTGTCATTCACAGTTGTCTGTGCAGACACACCAAATTGTACACCATTCATGCTCCACACACACATTTGATAGGAATACACACACATATCCAAGGCCAACACACTATAATATGTCAAACATAAAGACACAGAGATCTGGGCAAGAGAGAGACAGACAGTGACAGAGAGAATTCCATTATGAGGCCTGCCCCACCCACTACACATCTAATTGGCCAATATCACATGATGTCCTGATGTCAATCACTGTACACATTCCTTTTGGTAGCCCTCAGCCCTATTGTGTCTGTGGTGCTTATGATAACTGTGTACCATGATAGTACAAATCAGAATTCATGTAGTATTTGTATACTCAGTCCTGTCAAATGTAAAGTTATGTGGGGATGAGAGTGTGTGTGTGTGTGTGTGTGTGTGTGTGTGTGTGTGTGTGTGTGTGTGTGTGTGTGTGTGCGTGTGCGTGCGTGCGTGTGTGCGTGTGTGTGTGTGTGTGTGTGTGTGTGTGTGTGTGTGTGTGTGTGTGTGTGTTTGTTTCCAGAGCAATGACGTATGGCCCATTCACACACACTGCAGTTCCCATTGCCCATGTTAGCACTCCTGCTGATGTCAGTCACCTTGAAATAAACAATCTTCCAAGTCTCAGCCCTATAAGCTTTCTTGCACTCGTGAAAACTGCATAATACTGTAACGTAGCAAACTAGTTAGGTAAGAGTCCTAATCCTGTGCTTGAAAACTATGATAATGTGTGTGTGTGTGTGTGTGTGTGTGTGTGTGTGTGTGTGTGTGTGTGTGTGTGTGTGTGTGTGTGTGTGTGGAGATGAATGATTTTGAGGCCATTCACAACATTACAAAGGCCATTGGCCTACTTTAGCAAGCCTGCTGATGTCAGTCACCTTGAAATAACCCTTTGGCCATGTCTCAGGCCTATAAGCTTGTGGCGTTGACGATAACTACGTAATAATGTAGTGTAGCAAACTAGTCAGGCACGAGTTCTAATCATGGTCCTGACAACTGTGATTGTGTGTGCATGGAGATGAATGATTTTGAGGCCATTCACACCACTACAATTGCCATTGGCCTACTTTAGCATGCCTGCTGATGTCATTCAGCTTGAAATAACCCTTTGGCCAAATCTCAACTCTGTAACTCTGTGGCACTCATGATAACTGCATAATACTGTAGTGCAGCAAACTAGTCTGGCACGAGTTCTAATCATGGTCCAGGCAACTGTGATAGTGTGTGTATGTTTGTGTAGCTGAATGATTTTGAGGCCATTCACACCACTACACTTGCCATTGGCCTACTTTAGTATGCCTACTGTCAGTCAGCTTGAAATAACCCTTTGGCCAAATCTCAACCCTGTAAGCTCTGTGCGCTTGTGATAACTGCATAATACTGTAGTGTATCAAACCAGTCAGGCACGAGTTCTAATTATAGTCCGGGCAACTGTGATTGTTTGTGAGACTTTTTGACACAGTTAAAGTGAGGTCAGAAAACTGTACTGTGTAGTGTACTAGACAGGAAAATGTCAGTTTGAAATTTAAGAAGTGAAGCTTTCTGATGTAGCTCGTGACATCATGCATTCTATGCATGCATATCAGATTACATTACATCTAATGTGTTTATGCAAGCCTAATTGTGAATGTCCAGTCTCTGATTGGT
This sequence comes from Protopterus annectens, assembly GCF_019279795.1. Taxonomy (NCBI): domain Eukaryota; kingdom Metazoa; phylum Chordata; order Ceratodontiformes; family Protopteridae; genus Protopterus; species Protopterus annectens. Next base: position 1,606,399,607 of record NC_056725.1, read on the forward strand.
TAATATAGCATAGTAGGCTTCTTTTACAAGCATTATGAGCTACACTGTCTGCAAACATATTCATAGTTCCCTTTTATAATAGTGACTATATTTTGTGATCAAATATATACAGAAATGTTATTTTTCTTGTAAACATAAAACACAAGTAACGGTGAAGCACTGTGTCACACAAAAAAGACTTTAATCCACTGGTTTAGCGCTTTCAGTCCAAAAATTAGGCCTTCATCAGAACAAACTGTTAAAAAACTGTCCCATTTTTATAGCATCATCAGTACATATCAAACCAATCGGATCTCAATTTTCTTAAAACTTAATATAAAAAATATGTATATGTGTATAAAATACAATACATCCTAAATAATGCATTAATTTTTAACAAGCATATAAACTATTTACATTTATTATAGTAGGCTTTTCTTTCCAACACAGCTTTATAGTTGACACCATTGTTAAGCCCTGGTGCCCTGCATGCATCCAAAAGAATCTGCCATTTGAACTCTCTAAAATCTAGTTCCCCATCTCTGTCTCCATTGAAATCCACTGGAACATGATCTATAACTGTGAAAAGAAACTTAACACTGTCATTGTTACCCACACAGTTTAAAGTTATATATATATATATATAAAAATGGGGCAGTTTTTAACAGTTTGTTCTGATGAAGACCTAATTTTTGGGCTGAAAACACTAAACCAGTGGATTAAAGTCTTTTTTGTGTGACACAGTGTTTTACCGTTACTTGTTGTTTTCCTTTAAAATTTACAAGAGTTACATAAGGTGTGAGACAAGTCTGCAGTTTTTTCTTGAATTTTTTCTTGTAAACAGTTCATTAAAGCCACTATTTCTAGTGAATATACTAGAGTTTTCTATAAATAGATCTTTATAAATAACTTTCCTATGCAGTTAGCAAGTGTTTAGTATAGGCTTATACATTTACAGGAAATGCTTATGACTAATGGTAATAACTGTAAGGATACTCAAACACCATACTAAATCCTTGCAAACATATGTATGAATAATTTTGATTGAACTATAATTACTTTGTATTTAATATGTTGATTTCCTTATTGTATCCTAGATATTATTTATATTTCAGATGTTGTGTTTTCAGTTATTATAAAATCATGTTTTTTAGTATATTAGCACTTTATGACAGGGAAAGAGCTCAGTAATATCTATGACTTGTGATAACACAACAGACAAGTTATGAGTTTCAGTATTACCCTGTTACTATGGTAGATATTTACAGCTATCTCTATCTTAATTTTGTCTTTGAGTTATTCACTTTTAAGACCTGTTATCCATAGTAAGTTTTATAAAAATAATGTTTTTTACTAATTTTTGTCACTTTAACTGATGCCAGTTAATTATTATTGATTTAGTCAGTTATTTAAACATCTGCTATTCCAAACATTTAGAAGTTAATTAAGGACAAATATGTCTTATAGAATATTTCTAAAAATCTATGTTAACATTTTTTGGGAATAACACACACTCACTATGTGCTAACACCCAATTCTCGTGAAGTTTTTATTTAGTGGGAGTTTGTCATGATAAGATTTATTCAGAGGGTAAGTAAATACAAATGCTAAATGATTCTTTGATTTGTTCTGCCATTTTGAAGCTTTTATTAGAACTAATGCAGATGACATGCTTAGGTATTTTGGGTAATCATTTAGATTGTTAATAAAGCTAAAGTTTCCTTAGTTTATTATGTACTAAATTCAGATTATGTATATCCTAATATGTCTCTTGCATCCTTAGTAAATAATTACTGTATATTTTTTTGTTTCTAAGAATAGTGTATGTAACTCATCTCTAAAATCCAACTGGAATCAATATCTGATTAGTTGTTTATCACTACTGTTTTTCTCTTAATTTATAATATATTCTCCATTTTTTACTTTGTTTTCATGGGCTTGAACCAACAAAGGTTGATGGTTGGGATAGGTAGCCTAGTAGATTAATTTTGTTTGCTAGACTAGGAATGTATCTCATTCCATGTATAGGATGTATTAAAGTTTATATCAGAGTGAAATATGCTAATTTTTTGTTATTTTCTAGTTTTGAAATGCCTGACACAATTGTTTTACTTTTATCTTTAATGGGGAAAGTTATTTGGATTGAGATAAATAGAAATACAACAATTGATACTCTATTGTCTATTCAGGAAGAGTATTATGTATACAGGATTTTATTTATACAAGTTCCTTTATTATTTATCTTTAAAGAATTCTGATAAGGATTTAACTTTTATATCCTTAAATATTAATGGCTTAAACAACCCATATAAGAGATCCAATCTACTAAGGTATTTTAAACTAAACAAGGCTCAAGTAGTTTTTCTCCAAGAGATACACTTTAAAATAAATGACACATTTATGTGGGACCCTAAGGAATACACAATACTTCCTCAATCTTCTTATAAAAATAAGACAGAAGGAGAAACAATTCTATGGAAAAAGACTTTCTTAAATCCCCAAATCATTTACAAACATGTAGATAATGATGGACTCATGACCTTAGTTATACTTAAGTTTAATAATAGAATTTAGACCCTGGCTAATTTATACTAGTTCCTGGGTATGGGGGTTGGTCTAGCTAAGAAACACTTAGACTTTATTACAACTACTTCTAAAGGTAATATTATACTAGGAGGTGATTTCAATTGTATCACAGATATTACAGAAACTACCAATAGGAAGTCTCCTAGACTATTGTCCTTAGCCAAACAGTTAAAAAAAATGGAGAGAAATGTTTAAATTAAAAGATACCTTTAATGCTTTGGGACCAAATTCTTTACTATTCTCACACCAGGACTATAGACATGATACCCACACCATAATAGATATAATTTACATCTCATAAGATCTTTATTCTAAAATCTTGATTTTTTTTCAATATAACCTTGTCCCTTTTCAGATCATAATTCCCTGTTGTTAACAGTACACTTGGAATTCAATCAATTAGTTATTACTTCACAGATTCCTTCATATATCACAAACATTAAAGACTTTAAATCTTGGATAATTTCTGAACATCAGCTTTTCTTAGAGATTAATTATAAACCTGAATCAAACACAGTTATGATTTGGTATTCTCTTAAGACCTATCTATATGGTAAAACCATTAGCCAGTACAAAAATAAAATTAAAGAATGGGACTCAGAGTTACAGCAACTCTAAAATCAAATATTATCTCTTAAATCTAATAATAGCATAATTGCTGTAGATAATAATAAGAAAATAGATGAAACAAATAAGAAATACAATGAAATATTATCCCATAAAGCTAATTTAGCTATGGAAAAACTGAAATTAAATTCTTATGCTATCTCTCCTAAGCGTCTTCATAAGCTATCTATGAAAGTTAAGATACAATAAAAAATTAATAACATTGATGCTATATTTAATGAAGGGAAAAGGAAAAAAGTTTCAGACATAGGGGGCTTTCTGGAGGCTTTTAATTATCATTATGCAGAGCATCATAAAGATAAAATAAGTACAAATGAATGTGAGAAGTTAGAAAATATAGTTCCCAACTTAATAAGAATTCCTGAAGAACTTAAGTTAGATCTACAAAAAACTATTTCTCAAAAGGAAATTATAGATGGGATTAAGGGAAGTAAGTCTAATAAAGCACCTGGAATAGATAACTTAATTATCGAAATTTATAGATTGTTCCCTTCTTCTATAATCTCTCTCCTACATAAAACCTTTCTTGAAGTTCAAACATTAGCAAATATTCCTCCTTCTTGGAGATATTCTCTAATTTCCCCTATATTAAAAGAGAATAAGGACCCTAATCATTGCAACTCATATAGACCAATTTCTTTGTTGAATAATGATTATAAACTATTTATGTCAATTATGGTCAATAGATTGAAAATATGCATATCTAAAATAATTAATGAAGACCAATCTGGTTTCATACATAACAGGCATACACAGGATAATATTAAAAGAGTATTAACTCTGTTAGAATACCTGAAGAGAGGAAACCATGAAGCATTGATAATAGGTCTAGATATTCAAAAGGGTTTTGACTCCTTAAATTGGGGTTATTTATTTAAAGTCTTACAGTTATTTGATTCTCCCCTTTTTATAACAAAGATAAAGAAAATCTATGAAAATAATCCAGCAAATGTCAAATTAGGTCCCTTTACTTCCAAAGCAATCCAAATCACTAGAGGTACTACACAAGGATGTCCCATGTCCCGTATCTTGTTTGCTCTGGCCATAGAAATACTTGCCATTTTAATACATAATAACCCAAAAATAAGAGGTATAAATATATATGACCAATATATTTCTAAAATAATGATGTTGGCTGATGATGTCTTACTTACCTTACCTAACTCTAAGGAAGTGTTAGGTGAAGTGAATATAGTAACAGCATATTTCCAAAAAATCTCAGGACTCTCCTCCAACAAATCTAAATCAAAATATTTATTATTAAATAAAAAAAGAACATGCAGATTCCAGTTAATCATATTATTGGAAACCAAGTTTCAACTCTAGACTACTTAGGAATAGTCCTAGGCAAGAATATAGAGGAAACAGTACAGGTTAACTGTGCTAAAGCCATAGACTTAATCAAGACATTAATAAGCAAATTGAATAATTTGTTTATAACATTTGATGATAGGTTACAACTGATAAAAATGGTTTTGTTACCTAAAATATTATTTATAGCACAAGCCCTTATTTTTCCACTAGGAAAGAAAAGCCTTAAAAAAATCACTTCAACTCCGGTGAAATTCCAATGGTACCCCAAAAGAAATAGAGTGGCATATTCTCACCATATCAGAAAATGGGAACAAGGGGGGTTAAAATTCCCAGAGATTGAAACTTATATATAGGCATCTGTGAAGACTGAGGGAAGAAGGGCGAAGGCTGCCCGCCTTGTCAAATAGAATTTGATACATAATTCTATCATTTGTATATATAAATGTAAAATGCAGGCTTGTGTTCTTAAATGAAAGAAAACACTGCAAAATGTGTACTTCAAAATTGTTGCAACATTGCCATCTGCTGTAAGGAAAACTAAATATTAAGGTTGAAGCAATGATAGAACTGAAACTGTAGCCAATTGCATGAATCCAATAAATACAACTCCAGAAAAAAAAATGCCAGATATTTTTAATAAAACAACAAAGCTTTCGATTACCAATCCTTCATCAGTGTTAAAGTGCCTATACTAGATTCTAAAGCCTTTATTAAGTAGTTAATTAGTTGCATGATAACAGCCAGCCTATAAAACATAAAAATAATTACAAAATTCACTAAATTATTTTAAAATTAGTTAAAGCATATTCATATATGCATATAACACACATAATATAATATTTATAAGACATAGTATAAAACTATTTTTCATCTTACTTCCTTCTGTTTTTTAACTAGTATTGGCTTAATGGTCAATGCATTATTCAATCCTGGTTTCATATCAGCTCTTAGCCTAATTATCCAAGTATATTCCCTATTCTCTAAAGCATTATTCAAGTCCCCACCTCTAATCTGTTTATATACTATATCTATTACTCTGAATTTAAAACTATGTCCACTACCATTTTCCATTATATGCTTACTTATAGCATTACTTTCTATTTTCCTGCGTATACTTGACTTATGCTCTATAATACGGTCCTTAAGTTTCCTGCTGCATTTACCAACATAGAGACATGAACACAGTGTACAGCTTGCCAAGTACACTATATTTTCTCTATTACATGTTGCCGTACAGTTAAGTACAAAGTTTTCTTTAGTTAATGGATGAAAAAATAAGGTAGTATCATTTTTAAAAATATCATCACAAGTACAATTCATACAGGAGAAGGTACACATTTTAAAACCACTCTGCCTTCCCTTATTCTGTTTTGGAAAATCTTTATAACATAGTTAAGTTTCAAATTTTGAGCATTTTTGTATACAAAAAAAGGCCTGCTTTCCAATATTTGGCATATTTCTGGCATAGCCATCAAAATGCCCCAATGTTTTTCTATTACCTTCCTTACCTGCTTAGTTCTTAAATTATATGTTGTTAAATATCTTATTACTTCTGTTTTACATATATTCAATGGCGGGCTTTGTTGCCTAATATTAAACTCCACTATGTTACTATCTTTTCTGGCTTCAAAAGTTTTGCTTACATATTGGTTTACCATTCTATACGAATAACCTCTTTCTAAAAATTCAGTAGCCATATCATCTAGTTGTACTTTACAAACTTCATCATTAGTGTTCAACCTACTTACACTTAACATTTGAGACTTTATTATTCCTTTGAATATATACAAACCAGCCACAGGTAAAGGTTTTTTAAAAATATTTAATTAATAAATAATTAAAAACACAAGACAATACTACTCCACCAAAGTGATACCTAACAGTTCAGACATCACACAGAAACTTAAAACAATACAGTAGGAAAGTTCAGATATAACAGAAAAACACTTGTCTAACTTTCTTCTAAGTTCCTTGCTATTGCTAAAGAAAACATACTTCTAAGACACTACTTACATAAGACAACAGGCAGAGTACTGATATGTTTGATATCAAGATCAAAATGCTCACAGTCTCTCTCTGAACAACAGTTTTTAATCTCCCTAACAAACATCTTTGCTAGGCCCTCCCAAATTACATCATTTTGACACTTAGGTTTTCCCAGTATACACATTACATCATTTTGACACTTAGTTTGTAGATCCCAGGCCAACAAACTGCATTTTTTAGCAATCTAACACCTGCTCAGGAAACTACAACAATAAAAGACATTTCATATGTACACTCTAGCAATTATTCCTTAAGTTAAGACAAAAGAAAGAATGTGTTCAGCCAGCCGCTTCAGCACCACTATTTAGATAATTTTACTTCAAAGAACATTTGAAATGCTTGGCTTTGTTTTCCTTACAGCAGATGGCAATGTTGCAACAATCTTGAAGTTCACATTTTACAGTGTTTTCTTTCATTTAAGAACACAAGCCTGTATTTTACATTTATATATACAAATGATAGAATTATGTATCAAATTCTATTTGACTAGGCTGGCAGCCTTTGCCCATCTTCCCCCAATCTTCACATCTCTTCCCCCCTGGAGAACTCAAGCTAGTTTTTCAAGTGACCCTTGAGAAACACCTCTTGAGAGGGTTGGGTCTATCTGAGGGTACCTAAGCCAATTCCCTGTCTTGAGAGCCCATCTACATTGTCATTGCTAATCCCACTGCGGTGCTGCACTGACATATCATATACTTGCAAACCCAGGCTCCATCTTAGCAAATTGGCATTTTGCTGGCTGGCTCTGTTTAACCCTGTTAGAGGGTTGTGATCTGTCATAACAGTGAATTTTCTTCCATACAGATAAGGCTGAAGTTTCTGGAATGCCCACACAATGGCTAGACATTCCTTTTCTACAGCTGCATAGCATTCCTCCCTGGGTTGGAGCCTATGACTGAGATAAACCACTGGGTGCTCTTCTCCCTCTGAAGAAATCTGGCTAAGTACAGCCCCCCACCCCATGGGGTTTGAAGCATCCACTTGCACAACAAATTATTTGCTGTAATATGGACTGGCTAACACAGGGGGTCCTCCCAAAGCTTCTTTAAGCTCCTGAAATGCCTGCTTACAAGCTGGGGTCCACAATACCTTATCTGGCCTGTTCTTCTTTGTCAGGTCTGTGAGGGGAGCAGCTATGGTACTATAAATAGGGACGAACTTTCTGTAGTACCCTGCTGTCCCTAAGAATGCCCTCACCTGCCTTTTGTTAACAGGTGCAGGCCATGTCTGAATAACGTCCACTTTGGCAGGTTCTGGCCTTATCTTCCTACTTCCCACTCTATGTCCTAGGTAGGAGACCTCTGCCATACCCACCTGACATTTGCTCAGCTTAATGGTCAACCCTGTCTTCTGCAGACTGCCCAACACCTCCCTAACATGCTGAAGGTGCTCTGGCCAGGAATGGCTGTAGATGGTAATATCATCTAGGCAAGCAAGGGTAAACCCCTCTGCTCCTGATAGGATATTATTCACCAGCCTCTGGAAAGTTGCTGTGGCATTCTTCATCCCAAAGGGCATCTTTGTGAACTCGTACAAGCCAAAAGAAGTCACAAAGGCTGACTTCTCTCTATCACTGGGAGTCAAGGGCACCTGCCAGTAACCCTTGGTCAGATAAATGGATGTAAGTTACTTAGCCCCACCCAGCTGCTCTAGGGCCTCATCTGTCCTAGGCATGGGGTAAGCATCTGACTCTGTGTGACTATTTAATTTCCTGTAACCCACACAGAACCTGGTGCTGCCATCCTTCTTTTGCACCAACACCACTGGCGAGGTCCAGAGACTGTTGGACTCTTGAATCACCCCTAGTTCCAACATCTCCTGTACCTCTTCCCTCAGAGTCTGTCTGACTCTGTCAGAAGCCCTATAAGGGGGCTGCCTAATAGGCCTCTGGGGTCCTGTATCCACCTGGTGCTGCACCAGGTGGGTGCACCCTGGTTTCCCAGTGAATATGTCCCCAAATTCCTTCAACACTGTTCAGATTTCTCGAACCTTGGTAGGAGATATCTGCTGGGACACTGCTACCCCTTCCACTGAGGTGTCAGGCCAAGCCTCACTGAGGAGATCAGTCCCCAGATCTCCCTCAGACTCCTCCTGCAATCCACTGCAAATACTCAGCACAAGGGCCTCCCTATCATGGTAAGGTTTTATCATGCCAACATGGTACAATTTTTGCCCATGCCATCTGCCTAGTACTTCCACCATGTAGTTATCATCACTTACCTTTCTTACCACCTTGTAGGGTCCCTCCCAAGCTGCTTGCAGCTTGTTGTGTCTGACAGGAATGAGAACCATTACCTGCTGCCCCACAGCATATTCTCGAGCTCAAGCATTCCTGTCATACCACACCTTTTTCTGTTGCTGGGCTTCTGCCAGATTCTCCTGTGACAAGCCCATGAGTTTCCTGAGCCTTGTCCTGAGGTTTAGGACGTATGCCACAACAGACTCCTTGTGAGACTCACACTCACCTTCCCACTCATCTCGAATTAAATATAGAGGTCCCGTCACCCTATGCCCATACAGCAACTCAAAGGGTGAAAAACCTGTGGATTCCTGAGGAACCTTTCTGTAAGCAAACAACAGATGGGGCAAATATTTGCCCCAGTCCCTCTTAAACTAATCTGCAAATGCCCGTAGCATGGATTTGATTGTAGAGTTTAACCTCTCAACAAGATCATTAGTCTGGGGATGGTAGGGTGTGGTCTTCATGTGCTTCACCCACAGGACTTCCACAGACAAGCCAGCAGGTCTGACATGAAATTGGCACCTCTGTCAGTCAGTATTTCTTTTGGGAAACCTACCCTGCTGAAAATCTCTAACAAAGCATTTGCCACCTTCTCTGCCTCAATGGAGGACAAAGCCATTGCCTCGGGGCGTTGTGTAGTATAATCCACTACCACTAGGATATACTTTTTCTCTGTAGAAATCGTGGTACTCAGAGGACCCACAATATCCATAACTACTCTCTGAAATGGCTCCTCAATCACAGGTAAAGGCATCGAAGGAGCTCTCACCTTGTCTCCTGCCTTGCTTACCTTTTGGCACTGCTCACAAGACCTGCAGTACCCTCTTACATCTCTGGAAATTCCAGGCCAATAGAAGTTTTGCATAATATGCCTCTTTGTACATTTTATGCCCATATGACCTGCAAAGGGAATATCATGGACTATGGCTAGAAGTGCCAGATGGCAGGCTCTAGGCACTACCAAATGCTGTACTCTCTCACCTTCTAGCCCTCCCTCAGGGGTCCACTCTCTGTATAGCAACCCTTTGTCCCAGTATACCGATTCCCCCTTTCATTGAGAATCATGTGCCTCCCTAGCTACCTGCCTCAGGCCTTGAAATGTAGGGTCTGAGAGCTGAGCCTGTCTCAACTCTCTCCTTGTAACCCTTCCCAGCTCACCTTCCACTGGAAGTCTGGCATCCTCTGACAGTGGTTCCTCACTGTCAGCCTGGGTACTACTACTCACCTCTACCTTTGCAGTTACCCTGTCCAAGGGAACATCAGTACCCACAAGCAGCTCTGGCTCACCTTCAGTCTCACTGCTACAGTGTAGCTCACTCCCTGAAGTAACCACCTCAGCAGTCCTGGCTGCAAGTATGCAGTCTGTCTGGGTCTCCCACAGGCTACTAGACCCACATGCATGCCTCCTAGCTTCACTGCATATAACTACATAAGCACATGGTACTGCCTCATCCAAATCCTTCCCTCTCAGGACATCTGTAGGAAGGTAGTTCCATAGCCCTGTTGTCTCAGTACAACCCACTATTGGCATTTTGTCTTTCCCACTTACTGGCTCCCTCACCTTTGGTTCCCCACCTTGCCTCTGTGGACACCTGTATGCCACAGTAGTTGCATTCAAAACAATTCACCCTAGGTCCTGGACGTGTACCTGTACTAGTGGCTTCCCCTGCTACTGGCAGATTCTGTTGGGGCAGTCTGTGCCGCCCACCATGAGTTAGTTTAGACCCATGAGCAGTACTGGGGGGTCCCCTTCCTGTGCAGGGCTGCTCTGCTGGCCAGGTATAGGTCTCCTTTCTACCCCAACTCATCTGAAGTAGCACATTGTCTATCAGCTAACCAGATCCTCATGTCCTCATGCAAAGTGCTAAGGGCTTGTTCCCTCACCCAAAGGTCTGCCAGCCCTTCAAATGTGGTGACCTGACATCCACTCACCCAGCTATGAAAATAAGTGGTCAGTTCAGTAACATATTCACATACATTTTCATCTGCCTTGCGTCTATTCTCACAAAACTTTTTCCTATACATTTTAGGTGTTAGCTTAAAACATTCTAAAAGACATTTTTTTACAGCAGTATAATCAAAACAGACAGAGGCAGGCATTTGTGATGTACAAGTTCCAGCTTTCCCATGGAGTAAGGGTGTCAGGAACCATACCCAGACCCTTTGGTCAACACTATACTGTTTTCATGCCCTTTCAAACATGTGAATGAAACTATCAAAATTATCCCCTCTTTAAATTGCAGAGGAAATTTACTGACCTGTTGTGCTTCTCAGGTCCAGATACTCCCTTCCCCATTACCTCCATGACTCTGGCGAAGAGTCAGCATTTCCCTCTCATGCTTCCTTTGACGCTTCTTTTCTTCGGCTTCTATCTCCAAATGCCTGGCCTCCAACTCATGTCTTTTTAGCTCCAGCTGGATTTTTAAGTCCACTGCAGAAAGGTTGAGCTGTCCATTCTCTGAGGAAATTGTATCTCCACTACCAGTCTGATTGTCCTTCACAGAAAGGTTGAGCTGTCCATTCTCCAAGAATATTGTATCTCCACAGCCAGTCTGATTGTCCTCCTGGATGCTGTTTTCTGATGCAGCTGTAGCCAAGGCTGCAATCAAATTTGCCTTAGTCAGGTTACCATGCACCAGTCCCCTAGCCTGGCACATCTCCACCAGCTGCCTCCTTGTCAGCTTTCCATACTCCTGTGCTGACATGCTGCTTGCTCACCCTGACTAACTAAGCTAACAAAAGAAATAAAATAATTGTGATCTGAACTCTGAGTATACACTGTATGGCTGATTTAGAGTAAAAAACACCTTCAGAGATCACTGCACATAAGCTACAAGATTCACTCTACCCACACCACTGCAAACCACAAGTGAGGATATCTTATCCCAACCACTGTCGCCCACAAAGTTGAGGATATATTGTCCCAACCACTGCCACCAGAATGTGATGATATCTTATCCCAACCACTGCCACCAGACTGACTGTGATCTCTGTGTGCACTTAAGGGAAATTGAATTTTACTATGTGCATTTGTTATCCTTTCCTCTTATATGAGATGCCCTCACTGATGCTGTGAGGATTGAGGCTCCTTGATTGCTGGGCCAGGGCATGGTCATCACATTTCTGGTGGCAGTGGTGGGATAGAGAGGGTACTGGAGGTTAGCTTGCCAGTTAGGCTGAGATCTGGAACCTATAGCTGTGCCAGTGGGGAGTCTTATTTGGGAACTGGAGAGCAAGGGAGCAACCAGCCCCAGACTGACTGTGATCTCTGTGTGCACTTAAGGGAAATTGTACTTTACTGTGTGTATTTGTTATCCTTTCCTCTTATATGAGACATCTCCCTCATGTTAGTGGTAAGGATTGAGGCTCCTTGATTGCTGGGCCAGGGCATGATCGTCACAGCATCTATAATTAACATAGTGATGAATTGGATAAATCCTAGATACTCTTCCAATTGGAACAGTTACACTCCATTATACTAATGAATGAACGTTATTTTATCAAAGAATGCTTTGGTAACTGACAATGATAACAAGATATGGCACTATTTAAGCTTAAATTTACAGTATAATACGACAAAATTAACTAAACTAACACTAATAAACAATATTTTTGATGTGTTTAGAAAATTCATTAACACAAATTTAGATGTAAAACTGTGGCATAGATTTTTAATACCATTTAATATTATAAGGGATTTCCCTGATAAAACGCATAGAGAGATTTTTGGTTTATGGGAAAATAAGAACCTATTTTGCTGGTTGCAATGTATTGAAAACCAACAAACTTTGAACACACAAAATATATTGTCAACCTATGGCCTATCCCCTAATGACTGGTAGGTTCTTCAGAGTGTCACAGCATACACTAAGGATCTGTGTGGAATAACACATAACTCATCCTTCAAAACTGTACCAAAAATTATAAACTGGATTTTTGGAATTCTATATAATAATATCAATGTTAAGAATGAATTATCATATCTATATAACACTTTAATTGTCTATAAGACAGCTCCTAAAGATTCTTACTGGCAATACCTAACTAAAGGTTTTCAAGTATCATTATCAATGGAAGATAAAACAAACATTTTATTTTCAGTTAAACTAACTTCTTACTCACAATTCTGGAGGATTTTTCATTGGAAGTTTCTACAAAGATCCTTTTTGACACCAGAGAAACTCTCAAAAACGAACCCTTCAAAGAGCAAGTTATGTTGGAGATGTCATCTGTCCACTAATGCTGACTGGTCTCATATTTTTTATGACTGTACTAATATTAAACCATATTGGAATGAGATTAACAAATTTCTTCAAGCTATCTATACTGATATATTTGTTTTGACAAAGTCTTTAATTTTACTGAATATTGTTAATAGTAATAATATGAAGAAAGATGACCTGTATTTGTTGTGGACAATGCTAGCAATAGCCAGAAAAATGTATAACTAGAAGATGGAACTCTAATGTAGCACCCACAATGGAGGAATTCCTATCATCATTGAAGAAATGCATACTAATGGAGAAAAGAACTAAAGAGTTAAGAACGTTTCCTAAGCCATTGGTTAATAGTCCGTGGAGGAAAGTTTTGAATTTGATTGATACCTTACAGATGGAACCAAACTCTTCCTAACTATCATAGTTTATATATTAACTTATTATTTAACTACAAATGTTTTTATCTGAATCCTTTTTGTCAGGCTGAAAGTAAATACTGTAAATTGAATGTTATGAATGTATTAAATTATTGTGTTATTTCATCAAAATAAAAATCATTTGTGTAGAATAGGTGCACCACTAATATTCTCTGCTACACTGGTTACAGAACTGTAGGCAGGTCTCTATCTATCAATTCCATCAGAAAAAGCTTGTAATTTTCATTTTAAAATTGATTACATAGTAAACACATGGTTTGGATAGTGAGTTTGATTTTAAGGGGCTTAATCACATTTTAAGCTAATCATTTATTTATTAGTTAAGTGTTATTTGTTTCTGTGTTGGGGTATAAATATAGCCATGCATTTCGGTAAGATTTTTTTTAGTCCTGAGAAAGTTCACAACTGAGAGTGCTAGATATTAATAAAACGTGTTTGTTATTATGTAGAAGTAAAGGGGTTTTTCATTAAGAATGCTAAATTTTGGATTATGGTTAATAAACCAATGAAAACATTTGCCACTGTCAGAAAAGAGACATGGAAGAGCTCTCCAGTCTTGTTGCCCAGGCAGGTATGACCCTAGCCATGAGTAGCATCCTGCCATTGCCCAGAATGATACCGCAGTACAAGGACAAAATGATTGACTTCAACAATTGACTAAGCTGCTGGTGTCATTCTAAGGGGATCCAGTATCTGTCTGCCTGGTATGACATGGTCAATAGACCATGATGCTTTGCCAGAGATGGCCTGCACCTGTCACCCCTGGGATTCCAGATACTGGCTAAGGCTCTTGCTGCCCTTATAGTGCCTTTTTTAGGCAAGGGTCTAATAACAAATTCATCACCATAACAGGAACAGGCAATCAAAAGCTGAGAGTAATGTTACTCAATGCTATAAGTCTAAATCTCAAAATGCACTCCCTCAAGACACTCCTTAAAATGGAGAACATTGATATCTGTGCAGTAACTGAGATCTGGTTAGAGGCTGCAGAGAGCACCCCTGCATTACCAGGCTATAACCCATACCACACTTTTCAGCTACCTAACATGGACCGGAACACCAAAGGTGGAGGTGTGTCCATATTCATTAAGGATATCCACACCTCCAGGCTAGTTGCTCAACATAATGCATCTGAGGTTATCCAAGTGCAACTAACTCTGGGCAAAACTGCAATCCAAATTGCAGCTTGCTACAGATCCCCCATCATGCTCCAGAATTCCCACTCCTCTTTTCTTGATATACTGGAAAATATTTGGGTTCAACCAAACACCCTAACAATGTGCGATTTCAACTACCCCACCATTAACTGGGAAAGCTACTCATGTACCAACTCCTTTGCTCAATGCTTTCTGGAATTCATAAATTCCAATGCCCTGGATAAACTTATCCACACCCCCACCAGGGGCAATAATATTCTAGACCTAGTCATTACCAACATGAGGGACCGGTGTTCCACACCTGAAGTCAACTCTACGTTGGTCAAATCCAAGCATAGGCTAATAAGGAAACCACGGTAAAATATTTCTCCAAAGCCAACTACATGCTTTTTAAGACAGAAGTGGTGAACGTCATGATACCCATTCAGATGGATAATACAGATATGACTGCTGAATCCTACACAAATGCACTCTATAAGCACTTACATGAGTGCATGGATCGTGCTATCCCAAACAGAACTAAGACGCTATCCTCCAAAAAAAGAAGCCAATCTGGTGGTCCCCTGCCATAAACAAACTCCCTAATCAACCTCAGTAAGAAGCTGAGATCCCTTATAAGATCTTCCAAAGCTAGCTATGAAAACAAAATTGCCACTGATTCTAGGGACAACCACAAAGCAATCTATAGCTATGTCAAGAATCTCAATGGCAACACCCAGATCCGCTCTGAGTTACAGCACAGCGGCACAAAAATTACAGAATCAACTGATATTGCCAACATCCTGGTAGATAGGTTCAGTGCTAACTTTACCACCCTCTCACCACCTAAAGGGCCCATATCTATACAGGAAGAATGCAGAGTCCCTGTAATCACAACCATGCAGGTAAAAGCTGCACTCTCTAAAGCCGAAAACACAGCATCCGTGGGACCAGACAACATCCCAGGCTGAATTTTACAGAACCTTCAGAACGAATTGCCTCACCACCTAAGCACCATGTTCAATCATAGCCTCACATCAGGCTTTGTGCCCACTGAATGGCACATAACAATGGTTATCCCACTCCACAAAGGGGGAGCCACCACTGATCCCAGGAACTATTGCCCTATTAGCCTGATGAGCTTGGTCTGTAAGGCCATGGAACATATCATCATGGAACTCATAAACAAAGACATTGGCAACTTCCAAACACTGGACCCCACCCAGTTCAGGTTTGTGAAAGGCAGATCATGACTCCTGAACCTGATCGACTTCTTTGAGGCAGTCACCAAAGCCGTAGATGGGGGTAAGGTGGTTCACACAGCCTATCTTGACCCCACCAAGGCTTTTGACACCACCCCACCCCCCCATTCTGGAATTATAGCTAAACTCACCAAACTAGGTATAAATCCCTATGTCACAAGATGGATTGCCAACTGGCTCATTGACAGAACCCACACTGTAAAAGTTGCAGACTCTAAATCTGACTTCAAACCAGTGACAAGTGGAGTACCACAGGGTTCAGTCCTGGGACCTCTCCTGTTTTGTATCTACTTCTCTGAAGTACAGGCTAACACAGAAGGCCTTTAGCTAATAAAGTTCACAGATGACTGCAAACTAGGAGACATAGTCGAGTCCCCAAATAATGTGGACATCCTACTAAATGGCCTCACTGAGACAGATGCCTGGTGTCAGAGCCATGGCCTCAAGCTCAATGCCAAAAAGTGCATTGTCATCCCCTTTGGTAAAATCTCTGTACCCATGAACTACCACATAGGCGGCAGTCTACTTAATGCTGAATGTGTGATAAGAGACCTTGGGACCCAGTTGAACAGTAGTCTCTCCTTTGATAATCACAGCGAAACAGTAGTCAGGAAATCCTTCTACATGGCACACCTCCTCACAAAAGGGTTTTCATCCAGGAAAAAAGAGGTCATTGTTCCCCTCTACTCGACACTCATTAGACCTATTATAGAGTACAACACCCCTTTTGGAATGTACCTCACAAAACATCTGCAGCAGCTGGAAAGTCCACAGAAGTACCTCACAAAGAGGATTACTGGCCTCAAATAGATGCCCTACACTGACCCTCTCAAAAAACTCCAGCTTTATTCTGTAGCATATCGCCTACTCCGAGGAGATCTCTGCCTAACATATAAAGCTAAGTCAAACCCAGAGCTGTTGCACATGCTACACCTAATGAAATCCCAATCCCTCCGAGCTACATGCTCTAGGGACCTAAACCTCAATAAACAGGACATGCTGGAGGGATAGATTCCTGTCCCAGAGACTTCCCATACTCTGGAACAAGCTACCCATCTATGTCAAGAAAAGTTCCTCATTAGCACTCTTCAAGAAAAATCTTGATGAGTGGATGGGAAATAGGAAATACACCCCGGGGATCACTTCTGTGGTTCTGCTTGACAGGCGCACAGGAAAATAACTTTCTTAGGTGGCGTAAGCCAAGGAACCTTGTTGGGCTGATAGTCTAGCACCTACCTATGAACCTACCTATGAACCTATGAAATAGACTGACATCACATAGAAGCAAGCTGACAATACAGTGTGAAAGTAACAAATGAATAACCGTACTTAAGTTATAATATATATTTAATTCTGAGCATATTATTGGAGCAATAATGTTGAAGGACACCAAAACTGTCTGCTTTTTTAAATAAAGCCAGTGAAATATTGCAACACTTAAACATTATTAAAACAATCTTAATGACTAGTAGTCTTGTGAATGGTACAGTAAAAATTCTGGGACACTGAACTACAAGTAATGTTAAAGCAATGTGATCAAAACGCATTTCTTCACCTGCTGACTAGTTTGACCTAAAATTCCCCATAGTAAATGAGCTCATTGTGAAATATGTAGTATAAATTGTAGCTATATTTAGTCATTTGCAATTTTCTTACAAGATTTATGTTTTTCTCACACTGATGCATTTTGCCTTTTTCATTGGCTATTTGTATTTTTAGTATCATGCTTTCATTATTTCTGCTTTGGTATATAAATGACTTTTTTTAACCTTGAAGACAGGATATTAAGGTGTCAGTAGGTTGGAAGTAAAAATGTGTGTAGCACTCTGTGAAAGTGAAGCTTATAAAATAATTGAACAACCAAAGTTTTAAGAACATAAGACAGTATAATCTGTGACATGTCATTTTTTCAATGACAGAGAAAAACTGGCATCTTATAGTTCTGAATAATATACACAAGATTTGCCATATAGAGCAAACTAAAAAAGAGGGAGGGATGATGATGAATACTATGGCTGGGAGGTCAAAGTTATCCAGGCCTCTATACTTTAACATAGTGTAGAGGGCATACTATGTCTTTAAACCTCCAGTAGGGCACAGGAAGCATATATGGTGTCTAAGTGAAGTGGATAGGGGTTTCAAAGCTATGCACACCTCTATACTTGAATGTAGTACATAGGATGTGCTATGTTTCTAAATCCACAGCTTGACACGGAAAGCATATATGTTACCTAGATGAAGTGGATGGGGTGTTCACAGCTATGAGTACACTTAGTGTTGCAGGAAGTACAGATCTTCAGAGATATTTTGGAATTGCTGGTCTGTAGCAATTCAAGCAGTAGGCCTATAATGATCTGCTGGTTAGCAAATGTCTTCCTGTTCCATTCTTGGTATCCCTGAATAAAAGGGATCTTACTCCTTAAATCAGTGGAACATATGATGGAAAGAAATATACTCCTTAGCATATGTTTTCATAAACATATACAACATAAAAATATTGCTCCTGCAAGAGTGCCTCAGAAGAAATATGTGGAAATTACAATGTGTTGAGATAGTTGCCATGCTATAGTATATAGAAGAAACATTATTTAGGTCCAGTGCAAAATGAATCAAATATAGAACCTAGACATTAGAGGAAGTGCAAATACTATACAGAATGCACATTCTGTTTAGTACATACAGTGATGTTAGCCGTCATGAATATACATCTAAACTTCTCAAATGTGGTTCCTTTGTAAAAATCAGGGTCAGCAGCATGAAAGCAACATGCTACACAGCACAGCATGGAATGTATATATGTCTATAGTAGAAGTCTGTTGTATAATGCTGACCAGATATGATACAGTCATCCAGAGAAATGCAAAGGATCTTTATAGACAATGCTAATAATAATAAAGAGCCTGCATTCAGCTATAGCCACTTTAGAGTCCTAGTTTAGATATCACAGAGTAAGTAGATAGTATTCCACTGTATATACCCCTCAACTGTCCCTGATTTTCAGGGACGTCCCTGATTTTGACTCAAATTTTAACTCTGTCCCTCTTAGTCCCTCCTAAAACTAGTGACTTTTGGAGGAAAGGTGGTGAATTACACTTAATGAATAATGACAATAATTAAGAGTTATAAAGTTATTTTACTTCAGAAAATGTCTATTAATTCATATGCTCTGATTCTGTCAATGTTTCAAGTTAATAACACTAATATTTTAAAAGTGTCCCTGATTGTCCCTGATTTTTCCTGGACTTGTCTCTAATTCTGTTGAAATTTGTCTCCAATTGGTTGAGAGGTCAAACACATGATATTCTCTCTAAAGGTTTAACTAAATGCTGTGTCTAAATATCAGAGAATGCTTCAAGTTTAGGGATGCAAGTCAGTGTAGTGCATTACAAGTCACCTTCAAGTACACAGGCAATGCAGAGTGGTGACATTCAAGCCCAAAGCAGTATAAACAGGTAGCATACATAAGTCACCTTCAAATACAAAGCAATATAAACAAGCATTGTGCAGTGGCCCACTCGAAGGACTAGAAACATCAGCTGGCTTTTAGGACTACACCATTAGTAATCTGGCATTTATATTCAGGTGGTATCACAGGAAACAAAAATTTGATTAAAGTATCATTTAAGGAAACATAAAACAAACATCTTTTATGTCAATAAAGGGTTTGGCAGCACAGTTTTGAGTAATTATCTGACAATAGACAGTTATTGGACAAGCAATACTTTATTCAACTGTTAAATGCTACAAGTGTGCATGATGGTGAAAAATGCTGTAATGGGCTTTAGCCAACAGCAAATGATATACATGTATGCATATATATTAATAAAACATTAACAAAGCCGAAATGTGAGTACTGTTGAAAACATGTTTTGTTCTAGATGCTACTATGATTTAAATGTGTACGATGTGGAGTGTAGGTCTAAATGCATTTCCGTTGTGTAGTGAAAGTTCCTTTGGAAGACTCAAGCTTCTATTATTTTGAATCTAGTGAGAGTGAAATGACCATGTGCAGCAGTAAACACCCTTTGACTCAGTTTTATAATTGTCATTGTACAACAGGGTTTCTTTAAGATCTAGCCACATTGAGTTCCTCTTATTTGAAAATAATCAGTTATAGGGTTCTCAAGTTCATTCAAACTGACCCCCAACAAGTATATAAAATACAAACAAGGCTGTGCAGAAATTTTCATAAATCACATGTATTATTTTGATATCTGACATAAGCAGATGCATGGCTGTATCAAATGTCATTTTAGTATGTTTGTAAAGTATGAATAGCAAGTTGCAAAAACTCACTAACATTGTTAGATTTTTCCACATGACATTCGACACATCAGAAATATGCAACATTGTAGCAAGACAGTGACTTCTTTTGCACTCAGCTATGCTATAATCAATGTGGAACTAGGTATAATTGTTTTACATATTTTTCCATTATTAAGTAGAATTACCGGCTTGTTTGAGCAGGTTATATTGTAGGCTATTAGCAAATGTGTGCCCCAAAATAAAGAAATTGGAATAGCATGCTTCATCACTAATTAACAAGTTAATAAATGAGTACAGCATAAATTAAAAAGATAAGGAAGGTGGCATCTTGGTTCTGAGTATCACTTATTATACAATAATATATGGATTTTTAATATATATATATATATATATATATATATATATATATATATATATATATATATATATATATATATTTACGGAGAGAGAGAGAGAGAGATTGCTGAACTTAATGTTATTCTATAAAAATGTATGTGCAGTTCTTTTGTCAGCAGTTTGAGAATGTCATCTTTCTTCATTTCAATTTAACAGCATTTTATAGCCCACTGAAATGAAACATGAGTTGAATAAATTATCCTGATAGGTCTATACTTTTAGGTATAGTCTCATTTCAACACAAGATGACTGTATTTTAGATCAGTCATTAAAATCATAACCTGTCAAGTTGCTTTCATATATGAAAGATATTTTTTGTAGGAATGTGAAAAAGATGGCAGTGTGATTTCTGTTCAGTCTTTATATTTCTGGGCAGCTTATATATCTCCATGAAACATGTATCAGGGTCAATACCCTTTGCATTTTACAATGATAACAGTTTCATAGCAAATATAATTCCAGGGTTATTTCATTTTTCTTATGCATGACTTATTTTGTTTCCTGAACATTTTTCTCACAGTTTAAAATATAGCCATGGTATTGTCCCTGTCCTTGCTAATGCTCAAATATTTATGCACCATTTTGAGTAAAGTATAGGCACAAGGTTGTTTTGGTTAAAAGTGTTCTTTTTATGCTGTCTTGTGTTGCTTTCTATGTATGGAAGCAGATCACATTGCTTCAGTAACCATTATTTTCACAGAAATTATCAAAAACATCAAAATGATTTCCTAGTGTGTTACTACAATTCAAATGCTGTGAACTTCATGTTGTGATACAAGCCTATAGCTAGGAGCTAACAATTTTACTACAAAGAAGACCCTCACCTACACTTCCACTTCTTCCCATGAAACCCGTCTGTGTGAATGATGATGTACTGCTTAAGTCGTAACCTAGTGCTCCTCACATCACTTGTGAAAGCAATATTTTTAATTTTTATCAAGAGAAAGATACAGTGGCCTGCTTTTTCTTGATAATCTTTTTTAAATTTGAATCATATAAATCAGTTTCTATTGTTTGCTAGACTGTTTGACAGCAAGCATAATGACCACGGATGTTTAGTCAAGAACATGCTCCTTAAGCTTTGGGTTTGTAATAATTTGACAGTACTTCTGAAAGCAAATGTATGTTCAGGAACAATAATTGCTTCAAATCATAAAAAAGACTTACCAGAGAACAGAATATACAACATTTTCCCCGGGATTCATTAAACTCCATGCAGGAATAGTGCTGTTCCTACATGGAGTGGATCATGTCCATGCAGCACAGCAGTAGCACCTTGCATATTCATGAAGGCGTGCTGTTGTATAACCTGCATGAGCATGATCCATGAATGAGTGCAGGGGCATGTCTGAGTATTGCTCGCAGAGTAAACACACCCCCTGCACTCAGGAAGTGCCGTACGGCACTTTGAAAACTAAAACAGTGTCCACGGACACTGTTAGCATACCCCCAACTCAATAGATATCTGCAGAATGTCCAGATTTGTGCCTTATATGTCAGATATGTTCCTCCTACTGTCCTGGCAAAAAGCTGAGGCTCAAAGTCATTAAATAATGACAACATTTGAGTGTAAGACTCCACATCCTATTATTCATCAACTTCCTAAGTTTGTAAGAGCAATATATAAAATCTGTCCTCTTTGCTCCCCCATTATGTTAGGCTTTGTCCAGATTGTATGCTGTAAGAGGTGGTGAGGTATGACTGTTAGCTATGTTCACATCCCTAAACTAATAAAAAATAAAACAAATCATTTTTTTCCCATCCCCACTAAAGTTTAAGGGTAGCTGAGTGGGTGTGAGTATCATGCAGCTGTGTATAGCATAGCTTAAACATTCGAAGGAACTAAATAGAAATACACAGCCAAAATACTCAAAGTGAAATAGCTTAGTGGTTAGAGCTTTTGCTTAGCATGCAACCATTCACTGCTCGAGCCCCAATAGTCTCCATTCATTTTTGCATGTAAAGACAGCACTAAAAGTATCTTTTATTATAAATAGCAGATCCAAATGTGAGGTGTCAGTGTAGTACAGATGTGAAACTCCCATATAAACACAAGTGTCCCATACAGTATAGCCACAAAATAATATAATGTAATGAAAGCACATAGGGGGATGTTATGGAAGGGAAACATATACATATCAGAAGATGTCATTAAGAAGGAATCAACCCCACAATCCTCATAGTCCATAAAATGAAAGCTGAACAATGCTAAATTGTGCTCAGCTATGCTTAGCTGGTGTAAGCATTGCTTAAATTTGAATGCTTAGCAATAATTAATGTAGCTAAGTGGATTTGTGCACTGGTAAGTTGTGCTTAGCATCTACCCCTTAACTTGTGCTTATCTTAGCTAGTGGGTTTGCCCATCACTTAGCTTAGCTCAGCATATTGAAAATCATCCAATCACAGCAAAGGGTGGGAAATCAGCCCTATTTAAAACTCACAGATGGGAATGCAACCTATAAACAGTTGTAGCTGATCACTGCAGGCACTATGGCTGGCGTTGGGGAAGGTGTGTGCTTTTGCATGCAGCATTGGGGCATTCAGGAGTCCAGGGTCATGGTTGGACTCCTTGTAAAAGACTATGCAGGGAGACTGCTGCAGGACCAGTACTAGGGCTCCAAATACAAAGCGGAGGCCTGGGACCATCTTGCACGTGACCTTACCAGTGCTACTGGTATCCCTTGGACTGGTGAGTAGGTCCAGCACCATTATGCTGACCTGAAGCATAGGAACAGGGATCTCTTGTACCAGTGGATCCAAGACGCACAGGCATGGAATGTCCCTGAAGAGTGCAAGTATCAGTATCAATTAGTGTTCTGAAAAGTCCAGCCTGAGTATGTAATCAATAGGTATGCATAAATGTTTATTTATCTCCTGTACAGCTGCAGATGAGAAGACTGCAGATATTGAGATGCATGCCAGCAGGCTGCTAAGGCTATGCCAGGAGGTTGGTGAGTGAATATCTAGCTTGCATTATCCAGGATAAATAAATAGAAAGTAGTAGATTGCCCATAACTAGTAGGTAAACTGTGCACTGTGTACAGTGAATAAAGGACTGTCATCAGATGAATAAAGGAATAAAGGTCTCTGTAACATTTAATAAAAATAAAGCCCCCAGTCTGTTATGTTTACTTTGTCATGCTGTGGTAGGGATAGAAATGTGTACAAGTTCTGCATAGTTATGTATTTCTGGTAGAAAATAACTGTTTAATGCAACTATTACTGAAAACCTAACACATAAATGTTGTCTGAAAAGTGCAGTACAGTCCTCATTACCTACGGTATTTGTCGAACTACAAGGTCTGATTGTGCAAACCAGAGAGTACTACGGAGAAAAAAGTCAAACATGAGTCAGTAGTTCCTCAGTAGCTCATTGTGATGAAACACAACTATAGTTTACCTTTTTGCACAAACAGGTACGGTTTGAAACCTGGCAGTGGTAGTACGCTGAATCCATATTGTCAAACAATAATATGTGACTATTTGTACAGTCAGGTAGTATTAACATAAATTACCTCTACAGGTCTGCAAGATAAGGAAATGTTTGTAATAGCTTTAAGAAGGCTCTACCAACACAATCTGTGTTCATCAAATTCATTGTCCAACCCCAATACTGCAAATGACAGCAAAATAAGTACATACACCAAGCACTTAGTTCCTATACATGTTCCTCAAGTGTCACAATGTCACGGCTAATGGTCACTGCTGATAATAACCAGGGAAACAGATAGAAACCCCAGTGGAGTATGTCAGTACCAACCCCCCCCAAGCATGAGTGCTGGACATTCCTGTCAGTGTCACATATGTAACTGTGAAGATGTAAATATGTGTAGAAACAGTCAGGTAGTGTTAACACGTATATCTTCAACAGGTCTGCCAGGTAAGGAAATGTGTCTAGTAGCTGTAAGAAGGCTTAACTAATACACTGTGTACAAGAATCCCACTGTCCCTCCCTAGGCCATAGGTAGATATACAGTGAGGTCAGCCATGGAGAGTAATGAGTAGAGTAATGATCTGCACAGTTGTTGAAAATTGAAGCCTACACAGTTGTTAATTGACCTCTCTCTCTCTCTACCCCACCCTATCTGCACCAGTACTTCATACACATTAAATGGGTATAATTCATCTCCAAACCTACTGTTGGGACATGTGTCCTATTGTTATACAAATATTGAACT